>NC_050446.1:141605672-141958826 GCF_903995425.1 Onychomys torridus
CCTCTGCTGGGACTGCAGAAACAGCATCGAGGAATACTGCATCAAATGATCTGGGAAGTCCTCTCCACAACCTGTATTCTGGGGACACTTGGACATTCTGAGTCACCCACGGGACCTGCAGCTCTTACTTTGCAAATACGACTTGGCTGCAGACAGTGGATTGTTTGCCCTTGGGCTCTAGATACCCTAAGTAAAGCATGCAAAATCAAACCTTCAGTGTTGAAGGTGATGTACCCACCAAATCCTCCCTAAACTCCTCTAACTGGCCCATCTGGTTTGCCCCAGTTGCTAAGCCAGACTCCTGTTGATTACTAGCCCACGCTTAACCTGTGTGAACTCAAGACACAAGCCTCCTGCTGGTTCCTTCTCTCTTCACCAGACATACGAGGGCTGATGTGGTTTCTAATGGGTGTGTAAACGGTCTACCTTGGTCTTACTGTGTATGTATTTGTGTGTGCACATGGGTGTGAGGCCAGAAGTCAACACTGGGTGTGTTCCTCAGTCACTTTCCACTTTACTTCTCAGATAGGGCCTCTCAAAACCTGGAACTCACCAGACTGGGTTGGCTGCCCACAAGCTCCAGGCAACCTGTCTCCAGTTCCTCAGCACTGTGTCTACAGGTGCATGCTGCTGTTCTCAGTCTTTTATGTGGGTTCTGGGGGAATCAAACTCAGGTCTTCACACTCACACAGAAACACCTGATGGACGAGCCATTTCCCCAGACTGGTTTTTATCTCTATCCATTTCTTTCAGCTGCTTTTACTTTCACGTCACTGTCCTTCCCCTATGTCTGAGGTAAACACTGTATTACCAGCCTTACTTCCGAGTAGAAGCACCACAGGTGACTCTCTGCCTTTGAGGTGGATAGAGAGTGGTGGAAACCCCGAGTGAGTGAAGTCCGAGTGAATGTGCGTTTTGACATGGGCACAGCCATGTCCAGGACGCCAACGCTGGGCTCAAGAGGAGTGGCAAAGCTTCCCTCCGAGTCTGAGTGTTTCTGAACGCTTAATCAGTGTGTGTGCGCCAAGACTAGCAGCTGCATGCAGCCTCCTCCTTCAACCTTGGACTGCTGGCCTACACAGATCTTCTACCAAGACTAGCCAACCCGTTCCCTGTGCTACAGCCATAAGGAACGCACCGAGACCCAGAGTGGCAGTAGAGCCCTCCTGTCTGGCTTCCCGTACTGTGTCTGTCCTCTCTTCACTCCCTCACCACCCTAGCCAGGGTTCCAGGACTCAAGCCACGTGGGTCACAGCAGAAATGGTCCTGCTACATACATACCCCAGGCTGGCACGTATGACCTTCAACCCCTCCACACTGGCCTCTCAGTGCTAAGATTACAGGCTGTACTGCCTTTATGTTCCAAGTATCTCACAGATTCTGCACACAGCACTCTCACCGTTACTCAGACTGAAGGCTTGTTTCCCAAACACACCAGACAGCTCTAAATGGCTCTGGTCATTTCCACTTTGGGTATGAAAGCACAATCCAGACACTTGGTTTCCTTTCAACAGCCTCCTCCCCCACAACCATCCTGCCCCAGAGAAGGTTAAGGGGGATCTTAAGGAGGGTAGTACCTTGTTAACAAAATAAAAGATGGCATAGACCAGGACGTAGAATGCAGACCCCCCTGAGACGAGGAAATTCCTCCACCACCAGCGGTAATCCTAAGGAGCAAAGAGAGAAAGAGTCACCATAGGCTCCAGGGTATCTTCCCACAGATCTCAGTCAACAGAGGGACTCAAGACTCTGAGTAATAAGAGTCACATTTGGCAGGGTGGTGGTAGCTCACACCTTTAATCCCAGTACTTAGGAGGCAGAGGCAGGTGGATCTTCTGAGTTCGAGGTCAGCCTGGTCTACATAGTGAGTTCCAGGACAGCCAGGGCTACACAGAGAAACCCTGTCTCAGAAAAAGAAAAAAGTCACATTTGGAAGCTTGATTATGATGAAGTCCCATATTTGGATTAATTTCTAAAAACCACAGAATTACAAACTAAAATGGGTAAAATTTTACTGCTTATAAATCATATGTTAACTTAAGATATGGACTTAAAGATCAAATCCAGGCTTACAGTCCAGGCTGGTAGTGGCTCTGGGCTGGCCTACCCTTCTGCACACAGGGGAGACAGGCCAACAATCTGCACCTGACTGGAGAGGATGTGGTGCCGACAAATCAAAGCCATGCAGAGGTGGGCATCATGAATTCCAGTGTAGAGGAAAACGGTTTAAGCAGGAAGCAAGATAGCCCGAGGAGGTACTCACATGGTATATCCACCCTCTACAGTCCCATGAAGATGGTCAGTGCTGGCTGTCCCATCCCACCCCCCGCCTACTGGTCTACTCCCCTTACCTCTGCACACAGCTGGAAGTACACCATGACAATGCTGATTTGTGAACAGGACACCACCAGGATGATGAAAACGAGGAATAGGAAACCGAAGAGGTAATAGAACTGGTTCTCCCAGATTGCCTGTGGGCACAGAGATGGCCTCAATGGCCTGCTGCTTAGCAGCCACTTCCCCAGAAGCCCTCTACCAGGGCTCCTCTGGGGAGGGCTTGTGGCACAGGTGACTAATGTTTGGGTAGACTCCAGACTAAACCTGACAGCATGTAAGAGAATTACTACCCCAATCAAAATTATACAGTAGCTCCTACCACTGAGGCACAGTTCACCCCACACCAGGTGCATGCTTTATCACCACACATAGACCTGTGTAACCTTGGCCTTTTTTGGAAAAAAAAAAAATTATTGAAAAACATTTTTTCATACAATATATTTTGATGTTTTCCTTCTCTCTCAATTCCTCTTGGATGCTCCCCACCTAATTTTATGTTCTTTTTGTCTCTCTTTTAAAAAAAGACAAATAGCTGGGCAGTGGTGGAGCATGCTTTTAATCCCAGCCCTCAGGAGGGAAAGGCAGGAGGATCTCTGAGTTCAAGGCCAGCCTGGTCTACAGAGTAAGTTCCAGGTCAGGCAGGGTTACACAGAGAAACCCTGTCTTGAAAAATCAAACCAAACAAAAACAAACCCTCCCCCCCAACCAACAAAAAGACAAAACAAAAACATCAACAACAATAGCCAAAACCAAGAAACACCCCCCAACCCCTGCAACAAAAATAAAAATAAAAAAAAGGCCCAAACAAAACAAAGCAAAATGAGACAAAGATTCTACAAATATAGCATTGAGTTTGTTCTGTATTGGCCAACTACTCCTGACCTTGGCTTTTCTTCTTTTTTTTCAAGACAGGGTTTCTGTGTAGACCAAGCTGACCAGAGATCTGCCTGCCTCTGCCTCCCAAATGCTGGGATTAAAGGTGTGCACCACCACACCTGGTCCTTGCCTTTCTTAAAAAAACAGTTTAAACATTATTTTGTAAGTATGAATGTTTTGCTTGTATGTTTGTATGTTTGCTTGTATGTGCATGCCTGGTGCCCAGAGGCCAGAAGAGAGCATTGTATCCCTTGAAACTAGAATTCTAGATGATTGTGTACCACTGTGTGGATGCTGGGCATCAGGTTCTCTGGAAGAGCGGCCAGTGAGGAACTTAACTGCTGAGCCATCTCAGCAGCCCCAGCTTGGCCTTTTCTAGCTGAGGAAGTCAAAGCTCTGGTGACTGGTTCAGGGTCCCAAGACACCAGGAGAGCCCATGGAACCTACTGTGGGGACAGAGCAGCAAACATCTGTGGTTACCCTAGGTAGGGGAGGGAAGGGCTACTCTTGTGGAATAGCAGGGACCTATAGAGTACTGACATGGCACTACTGGGCTGGACAGCTGAGTCAGCTGCATACATACTCTGGAGGAACCCTCCTGCTAGCTTTCATGTTGGTACTTCTAGGCAGGAGTGCTCACCATCATGGTGGTAGCATTTTCTGAATGCTGAGCCTGTTTCCATTTGTTCCAGTCTCACAATGATCCTGACAGTTGGGGATCCTTCTGTCTGCTTGCCTGAAGTTTTAGGTAAGAGATTGGCAGGTGAAGAGGGTGAGGGTTCAGGAATGGAAGCAGATGCAACAGTGCTATCAATCACCGTTGCAAATGACTGCATCACTGAAGCAGCTTCCATGTGCTGAGCCCTTTCCATGCATCAGCCCCTCATGCACAGCATGTCTCCATTATCTCTCACAACTGTCCTGATAGTCAGGACCATTGTCAAATTTAAGGGTGAAGAAGGGGGCTCCTGCAGTTTCACAGAGAGCAAGAAGCAGAGTGCCTAAGTGAGGGCAAGAGATCAGGCTCCTGTGGCAAGGCTGCATGTAGAGAGGTGGGGAGTCAGCAGTACTCACACTGAAGATGAAGAACAGCTCGATGAACATGGCACCGAAGGGCAGGATCCCAGCCATGAGGATGCTGCAACAGAGAAGGAGTGTTGATGGTGCACAGAGACCCCGGCCATTGGGAAGCCCAGGCCCCTCTGAGCATCAGTCCGAGATGTCTACATGGTGGCAGTTCTAAGGCTTTGTCATGCTATGACACCATTATTTCTTCTTGAGAAAAGAGCAGGGTGGGCAAAACTCTCTTCAGTTCATAGGTGGGAACTCAGGTACAATGGTGGGTGACCTGCCCAAGGTTCAGATGGTCATCTTTTTTATTTCTTTTAAATACAATTATTCCATGTGGCTTTTTGGTTTTGGGATATTGGGGATTGAACCTAGGGTAGTATGTAACTTAGGCAAGTAAGTATTCTGCCACTGAGTTTTTTTATTTTTATTTTTTTTTTAATTAAAAAAATTAAAAAAAAAATTTCCGGAGCTGAGGACCGAACCCAGGGCCTTGTGCTTGCTAGGCAAGCACTCTACCACTGAGCTAAATCCCCAACCCCTGCCACTGAGTTATAGCCCCAGCTTTTCTACCTCTGCTTCTCTGACCTAGTTTCTAGGCAGACATCAAGTCTGTAGCACTTGCCTTCACTGTGGCATGAAGCTGAGCTTGCAGGCTATCCAACACTTGTTGCTGCTACAAGGTGATCTCAGCACCCTTCTGGGAAGGTAGCCTCTTTATGTTCTCCTAAGGAGATGTCTTAGGAGAGGACTGGGCCTTGCCCACCCCAGAAGTCCCCGGTTTACCTCTGCCAAAACTCACCCCACAAATCGATTCATGTACCACCGTTGTTCGGGGATCTGCCGGGGAATCTGGTTTGTCCGCACAGGGTTGTCATACGGCTGCTTGCGGAAGCCGAAGTAGTAGCCCAGGTAGACGAGGGGCAAGGAGATCCCGAACCACATGCACAGCAGAGCCACCATGGTGGGAAACGGAACCTGTGGACACAGTGCTATGAGGCCCTCACAGGCCCTGATACCTAGCATGGAAGCCATGCAAGTGGTGGTGGGGGAGTGGGCAGCTCTGGGCTCCAGGGAAGGAGAAGCCACATGCGCAGCAGGGCCACTGTGGTGGGGAAGGTCCAGCAGACTTTTCCGCCCAGGGCACCTGGCCTGAATCTCTAGAGGCCAAGAATTTCCTGTGGGGAGAGCAGAGTGTAGATGGGGGCCATGTGAGCTTCCAGTGAAGATGGAACCTCAGCATCCCAGGAGCTCATCATCCAGGGAAGTGGGAACTGAGAACTCCAAGGGGCTGTGAAGGGGCCAGAAGGAAAGGACACAGCATGAGGTCTGCTGGGTGAAGAGAAAAAGGGAAAAGGCAAACCTGTTCCAGTTTGGTTAAAATGAAACACCACAAATTCTTCCAACTGGGGAAAGCAGGGCATAAGGCCTGGAGTTATAAAAGGACTCCATTTTAATAAAATTCATTTTTTAGACAGGGCCTCATGTATCCTAGGTTGGCCTTGAACCCACTATATAGCAAAGGATGACCTTGAATTTCTGACCCTCTGTCTTCACCTCCTGGGTGCTGGGACTAGAAGGCATGCACTACCGTGGTGAGTTCGTGAAGTGCTGGGAATGGCACTCAGGGGTTCAAGCATGCTAGGCAAGCACTCTATTAACTGAACTACATCCTATGCCCCCCAATTCAATGTTTGCATCTGTATGTGTCTGAAAGGCTGACAATGAAAAGTTAAGAGTACTTCCTTGGATGGGGTATGGGGTTGAACTGAGTTTTTCATCTCCCTCATCATCTGAATAGTCATTTTCTCTAAGACTTGTGCAAAAAGAAGTGTGCATTAAGATGGGAACGTAAGCCTGTGCTTACATTAAATCAGTATAAAGTAAAAACAGAACTACAGTGTGGCCCAGCTATATCACTTGGGTATACACATAAAGGATTCGAAGTCATAACACCACAGAGGTACTTGCACATCCATTAATTGCTGCACTAGTCACAATAGCCAGGAAATGGAACTGTACAGAAGATAAAGAAAACGAAATAATGACAGGTTGCAGGAAATGGATGGAATTAGAAACCATTATGTTAAAATAAGCCAGATTCCAAAAGACAGCTACTGAGTGTTTTCTCTTATATGTAGAACCTAGACTTAAAATTTCGTGGGTATATGTATGTGTATGTGCATGTGTAACTTGTGAAACTAGAAAGGGGATCATCAGACGGAAGGAAGAGATCTTCAAGGAGGGGGAAGTAGGGTAATGGAATACATGTGATAAGAAAGCAGAAGTTGGGAGTTAGTGGGGGAAGGAAGGGGACCAGCCAGAGGGGGGAGGGGATAAGGAGAAGGGCAGTGGGTGAGGGGAATGAATGAGAACATAGTGATACATATGTGTAAAATGCCATAATGGAATGTATTACTTTGTATGCCAACCTAAAAATCAATAAAAAAAGAGAGCATGTTACATGTTTAGAACAGCATTTATTACAATAGCATAATTTGTCTGTTATAATTTTTAAATCACAATCTCATTTGAAACATCTCTGTTGAAGGAAAAAGACCGAAAGAACATCTATCAAAGACCTCTGCAGTGTTAGCCTCTGAGTGGTTCCACTGAGGTTCTGTGCTCTGTAGACAGTCCACCATGAATACTGAGGCTTCCTACGCTGCTGGGAAGCAGCAGTCTGTACTCGAACCCGATCCAGAGCCCTTAGCAGACACACACTCTCAGCACACTAAGCTAGGGTGGCAAACAGAGACTTGACCAAGGGCCCATTCTCCCACGCGCCCTCGGCCACAGAGCCTGGAGTTCCACTCAGAGTCTGAGAAGCTGCTGGCAACAGCACAGCCTGGGGCCAACGAGTACTCCACTCTAGAGTGTGCTGACAGGAGCGGAGGTGAGCCCTCTGCCCTTAGCCACTCACACCAAGCAGCTCTCCTTTGCTTGAGACACGGGGAATTCCCCAGCTGGCCCCTGGAGTGTGGAAACCTCCCTTTAGAGAAGTGAACTATGGCCAGCTGTTTCAGGCCTGCAGAAAGGCCAGGCCGAGGGCCAGGGCACTGGCAGATGATAGCTGGGCAATGCTGGGGAAACCCCAGCCAACCCTCCACCCCTACAGCTGGGAACAGAACTCCGGGGACTCAGAAAAGGGAAGGGAAGAAGGGAACAACAGGAAGTGACTTTAGGGAGTAGAGCTGAACAGTTTGAGCAAGGAGAGGGGTGGGACAGTGGGGAACACACTTACTGCTCCTGATGAGTGCTTTCCCCAGATGAAGCAATTCAACACAAAGCAAATGCCGAACACCACACCAGGATACAGTGTCGCCGTCTGTGAGCAAGAGGAACAGGTTGGCTCCTTCTTGGTCTCTGGGATCCGGATTCTCAGACTAGAAGACCAGAGGCTTCATGCCATCTGGTCCTTTGGGTTCAGCTCAAGCAGGTCCTGCTCTATGAGACACTTTGTAGAACCCTGAAACTACCTTTTCCTTATCCTCATCCCACTTTCTAATTACAAATGGTACCCAACTTAGGAAGGTTCTGCTTAGGATCTTTTGAACTGGTGATGGACTGACAGTTAAAGGCATTCCGTAGCAACCACACCACATTTGGTGTGTTAGATGCACATTCATCTCAGGACACCATCAACTGAGATGAAACCTCACGGAGACAACAGAGCCCCTGCACGCAGCTCTGCTGCCCGACCTATCAATGTCTGTCTCCCAACACACTCCAAATCCTGTCCTCTACTGTATTCTTATCACACAACCCAGTAGCTACTCAATTAAGTATTTGCATCACAAATCAATTAATATAACACTATCAGAAAATATGTATGTCTAGGCTCCGACTCCAAACCACTTAAAGTAACGGTTCAGTTTTAATGCATCTTAAGGATGGCAACTGTGGGTTCCACTTGTATCCTCTCACTTGACCCTCACTACAGGTTTTGAAGAGACTCTGTTAAAAGATGAGGGTATCCCTCCACTCCAGTTTATCAATGGTGAGCAGAGGTGGGAATCTAGACAGCCTGCCTCCAAAGCCCACTCTTGATATCCTGCAATGTAATCTCATCAGCCTTGGGCTAGAAGCCAGGCACCAAAGCCACAGGCTCACACTGAGTCTCATTCTTCCACACTAGGATCTAGGCATCCCAGTGGGTCACTAAGCACAATAACCAAGGCCCTCGTATCTTAAGCAACCAGCACTCAAACTGCACTAATTCTTCTCTGGCTCACTGCTGTCCCCATCCAACAGCTAGTCACTGCTCCTGCAGAGTCTTGTTCCCTAGGTCTTCATGTAGGTCATCAACACCCGTGGGAGGAGTGTACCAGGGGCTATATGCTGCAAGGTAGATGCAACCATGCCACTGGAGAGATGGGAAGCAGAAGCTCAGAGGCTGTTCGTGATTATTTGTCAAGAAAAGCCAAGTCAAGACTAGGATCTTGGCAATTCCAGAATCTTGGGTGCTACTTAAAATCTTCAAGGCCCAGTTCAAATGTCAAGATGTCTTTTCCTTTTTGTTCTTTTTCATTCTGCTGTGTAGCAGAGAATTCCTCATCTTCCTTTCTGGCTGAAACTTAATAGTCTGGACACCAGGTCTGATATCAGGCACAGAAAGAGGAAGAAAGTTCCTGGGAGAACCCCAGCCCTGCACCACCCCATTTCTATGGACTTTTCTACCTCCAAGATGTCTCTTCACTCCGGTAGTTGGCATGTCGGCTAGCTGTTACACAAGCCTGGCCTCTTTCTCTGGCAGGCAATTCTTTCTAGTCTGCTGGGCATGGTATCCTCCTGCGATGTTGCTGATCGCTCTGAATCCGCTATTCTCTTGCTTGAGCCACTGGACAATGCAAGCTAAAAGTCACCCAAGTTCAATCCCCTTATCACTTTATGGACGAAGCATCTGCAGCTCTGAGAAATCCTTTTATAAGCTTAAGAGAGCCTTCTAGAACTGTTGACTGTGGGCCCTAGCCTAAAAAATCCCCACTGGGGCATGCCTATGCTTCTGAGCAGTAGGAGAGTGTCTCAGGCCCTACCAAATGCTGGGAGGAAGAGGAGGAGGAGGAGGAGGAGGAGGAGGAGGAGGAGGAGGAGGAGGAGGAGGAGGAAGAGAAGGAGGAGGAGGAGGAGACGACACTTACACAGAAGGCTCCTTTCTTCCACCGATGGCCTTTTAGAGTTCGGTAGAGACGGCCAGCTGAAAATCCACCAAATACCCTGTTGTGGGAAAAGGCAGAAACCACGAGGGGTCTTGTACACGGTGTGAAGCAGGCTTGTGCCAGCCCCTGGGAACATCCTCACATACACTTACCCCATGAACATGAAGAGGAAGCAGGCAGTGGTCATGAGAGCTCCCCGGCTGGAGGGTGACAGCATCCCAAGCATGGCCACAACTACAGAGGGAAGCGGAGGGCAGAGTCAGGATCAGGGTGTCTATCTGGCCTGAAGCTTCTGATGGGCAGACTCAGAGGATGCTAGACAAACGAGGCTAGGAGAGACCCCCTTCCTCCTTGGCCTTTATGAGAGCACGGTTCTCTTCAGAAAAAGTCTGGGTTGCAGCTGGGCTTGGGGCTGGAGCAGCTGCTAGGCCTTGGCTGTCTGAATCTAACCACAGCTTCTAGTCCTAAGAGTCCTTGGATGAACCACATAATGGGCCGAGAGCATTCTGAATGCCTACAAGCTGAATGTAACTTGACTATGGAAAATGAAAGTTTTAGACACAGAAACTGAAGCCCAACAAGACTAAGCGGCTGTCTAGTTACAAAGCTTAAAGGCATGAGGGCGCGAGATACACACTTAGGCAGACTGACTCCAGACCTGTCTGTAAGTACTAGAGATTAGTGAGAGGTTTTCTAGAGTATTGAGAAAAGTCCTGCTGTACGGTGGCACAGGCAGAAAAAGTGAGGGTTCACTTTAGCCTGGACTACATATAAGACCCAGCCTTGAAGGGAAAAAAGAGGAGAGAGGGAGAGACCTGAGTTAGCCCTGACCCTGACAGTGAGTTTGGGCTAGCTGCTTATTCTAAGGAAAGAATGAAGTTAGCCTCTTGGTACTGATGTGCACTTCCCTGACCAAGTTCTCAGGATGGCTCTTATGTAAACAGAGCTGAAAAATAGTGAGGAGAATCACTTGGGGCTGCTGTCCAGAAAGCCTGTTCCAGGGAGACAAGCCTACGGTGGCTATACCTCCAGATCAGGCCATGTTCCTCTGATCCCCATACCCCACCTACATGGCCCACTCACAGACCTACATGGCCCACTCACAGATCACGATGAGGATCATGCAGAAGAGCTGAATGCCTGAGCCCAGCAGAGAGCTGAGGATCATGGGGTACTGGGGTGGCCTGAAGACATCACCGTGCACAAGCTTCCACCCAGACTCCTCCATAGTGTCTTCCTACAGCAAAGGGCAGAGAGCGAGGTAGGTTTGTGTGGTCAGGGAGGCTCCTGCAGGGAACACCCCTATAGACCCAGGCTGCTCCATCAAACCAGCACCATTCTGCCACAGGCTTCTCAGAGGAATGCTACATGGGGAAAGGAGGCCAAGAACAGGATGCTTGAAGCTGCAGGAAAAAAGTTCCCTAATTCCACAAAACAAGAGAATGGGAAACAATGCAAATACCAGCACACTAAAATGTTAACTTAATAGTCTTGGTTGGTGAAAGTCTGAAGTAATTTATTTTTTCTGATTATAAATAAAAGGTGTATTTATTTGTATAAAAAGTGGTATATGTCATGAAATTCAAATGAATTTAAAGAAACAGAAAATGTGTAGTATATTAAAAAAAATTAAAAACACAGAAAAGGCCAAGTGCAGTGGTATGCACCTGCAGTCTTAGCACTTGGGAGGGTAAGGCAGAAGGATTGAGAGTTCAAGGTCAGTCTGGGCAATGTGACAAGAGACTGTTTCCCAACATTTGTGTTCACACAGACACATACTTTTCTATGTGGTAGAAAGATCTAAACAATAAAATGATCTATATATGTGAGTAATGTTTACACATTAACACAAAATGATACCATTATTTTCTTTAGTCTTGTTTCTTTTATCTATGTTTATTCATGTACACACATGAATAGTTTTAAATAATAAATAGAGGGTCATACCATGTACTTTGTACTTTCAAGTGATATATGATTTTGAACATTTCTCCATGTTAATCTTTTTTTCTTTTTGTTTTTTGGAGATAGGGTCTCACTTTGTATGGGACTTACTCTGTAGACCAGGCTGTCCTGGAACTCAGAGATCTGACTGCCTCTGACTCCTGAGAGCTGAGATTAAAGGTGTGTAACACCACGGGCTCTCATATCAATTCTGCTAACGATTTTGATTGGGTGTATATGTTCCTGTGTATGTACATGTGAGGTCAGAGGTCAACTTTGGGCATCTTCCTCAATTGCTCTCCACCTTATTTTTTGAGACACAGTCTCTC
Source organism: Onychomys torridus (assembly GCF_903995425.1). Classification (NCBI taxonomy): domain Eukaryota; kingdom Metazoa; phylum Chordata; class Mammalia; order Rodentia; family Cricetidae; genus Onychomys; species Onychomys torridus. The sequence continues at coordinate 141,617,386 of NC_050446.1, forward strand.
TCTGGACTTCAGGGTCCATCCGTCTGATCCTTCAGCAGGGTTATAGATGCATGCTGCCATCCCTAGCTTTACATGTGTACTGAGGATCCAAACTCATGTTTGTGTGGGAAAGCAAACACTTTACCAACTAAGCTACCTCCATAGTCCCACAACTGGTACTACAAAAAAGAAAAAAAAAGAAAAGAAAGAAAAAGAAGGCTTATGTGGTGGCGTATACCTGTGGTCCGGCATTCAGAGGCTGAGGCAGAAGGATCTCTAGTTTGAAAGAGCCCAGGTAACAGTGAGACCCTGTCTCAAAAAAAGAAAAGAAAAAAAAAAAAATCTGTGCTATTTACCTGTCCCAAGACCACTCTCCACTCTTATGACAGTTTGAATCTGAATGTTTTTTTCGGGGGGGGGGGGGGGGGGCGCTATTCCTGAAGTATAAAAAAAATTTCAAACAAGACATATTGGCTCACGTCTGTAATAATAACACCAATACTAATCTCAACAACAAATATTGAAGTATCATGTCATAATTGTCTATGTGTAATTTCTTGTCTATAAATACATAAGAAATGTTCAGTACATAAGAAATTTTAGGATTTTTTAATTTTTTTGTTAGCCGTGGTGATGGTAATTTTTTTGTCTTTTTCTTTTTTTGGATACTTGTTGACTTGAACTCACTATATAGATCAGGCTGACCTTGAACTCATAGAGCTCCATCTGCCTCTGCCTCCCAAGAAATAATAGGCATGAATGACCATGCTGGGCCTTGCTGTTTTTCATACAAGGTCTTGCTATGGAGCCAAGTCATCTCAAATTAGAGATTCTCCTGCGTCAGCCTACTGAGTGCTAGGATCACAGGTACATAATATTATGCCTGGCTCTAGTATTGAATTAAAAAAAAGATTATATTTATTTATTTAATTGTGTGTGGGGAATATGTATGCATAACAATGTGTCAGAGGACAATTTGTGGGAGTTGGTTCTTTACTTCCACCATGTGTGTACTAGGGTTCAAACTCAGGTTGTCAGGCTTGGTGGCAAGCACCTTTACCATGATGTGCCATCTCAAAAACTCTACTTTAAAATTTAAAAAATGACAAATTAACCAAGTTTTCTTTCTGTGAATTCTTTCAAACCTACCACTTCGGGTGATTAGGAAATGTTTTGTGTTTCCTTTTCAATGCCTTTGAGGTTTATTCTATGATCTCTCACACACGTGTGTGTGCATGCACATGCAAGCACACAGGCCTGGCAGGTGGAGAGCCCTACTGTTCCCTGGGCCTCCCTCTTCCAGTCCACCCCGCCCCAGCCAAGACCTCGTACAATGTCATCCTCCTTGTTGTAGTTGGCGATGTCCTTCCGCAGGGTCCGGATAATAATCATGCTGAGGATGCCTGTGAATGACAGGGGTGAGGTGGGATGGGGGTGGGGAGGGGTGAGCACTGCTAACAGTGGTCTAGCCCCAGGCCCTTTTTTAACAGGGCCTGGTCAGGAGGCCACCCCAAACCCTCTCATATAAGCAGTCCACTCCAGCTGAGAAGGGGGTGTGAAGAGAAGGAAACTGTTGAGATGGGAGAGATGGCTGCAGGATGCTGCTCTTTGTGTCAGGGAGGAGAGTGTACTGGAAATGTCCTGAATGACAGACTTCCACCCATGCATCAAGACTCACCTGGGGTGGTACCTTTACCTCTCTATATCCCTCAATAGTTCAGGGTACACCACCATCACTCTGCCTCATCTGTCCTGTCTCCCTCTCTAGGTAGCGGCATGGTGGACAGGAAATGGGTTTCATGACCCTGAGCTCACTTTATGCTTTTACGCTTAGCTCCTGAGCTGTGAACTGGAGCTCGTAAAGCCAGGGCGGCAGCCAGGCCCTGGGTAGGCAGTGGATAAGCAGGAGCTGCTGCTCCCTTTGCCTCTCATAGGATGGAAGCAATCGTCCTCATTCTACCTCTGCCCAACATTTCCCCACCCGGCTTTCTACCAAGCTTGTCTTACCGCAGAACCACGTTTCTGGGGTTGTTGAATGAGTCAATGACTGCACAGACAAATGTATCTGCTTTTCTCTAGCAAGCTCATCAGAGCAGAGACCAATTCCTGTGCACTGTCGTACACACGAGGCCTAGCACAGGGACATGGTAAGGGACTGTGTCTGACCACACCTGGCCCTGACAACACTCTAGAAATGCACCCACCACTCCACCTTCACTACTCAGAGCTCTCACCTGATAGGAAGAAGACCACGACGACAGAGTTAATGATAGAAAACCAGTGGATCTGTACATCACTCATGGTTAGGTAAGTGTCCCAGCGAGAGGCCCATTTGATGTCACTTTCCTAGCAGGCAGGAGGAAGCAGAGTCAGGCCTCCTGCAGGACAGAGAATCCCAGCCCAGAGCAAACCCTCCTCCCCTGGCCAGAGCAGGCATTCTGTCTCACCTCCCAGTGCACAGAGTAGGTGAAGTACAGCTGATTCTCCTTAGTGGGGTCAATTTCTTGGGGCGAGGAGTTGGTACCCTCAGGTAGAATACATGGACTCTTCTCATCTGTTTTGAGGTCTGGGAGAGACAGAGATCCAGTCTGCTCTCCCAGTGGCCAGTGCTACTCCCCCAGGCAGGGCTGCTCTGTAGATGTCTCAAGGTTGCCCTGCCTTCAGGGCTGAGAGGAGGTTGTGAGCACAGAGGTAACTGACTTTAATAGCTACACTCCCTGGAGCCCTGGCTTTCCTAAGGGACTTCAGGAGTAAAAAGGTATGCACATGGCGGAGGGAGGGAGAGTCTAATTCCTTCCATCCAAAAAGCAGTGGGCCTTCTACATTGGACCTAAACATCCACTGACTCATTCGCCATTCCATCAGGCCCACTCGGCGCGCACCACGGTGGCTCCTTCTGTCAGCTTGTTTGCTCACTCACCCAGTCATCCTTCCTGTAGTAACCCAACCCTCTCATGCCTCCCTCTTTCAGTCACTCATCTGTTGCTGCCATCCACCACCTCATCTAGTCAGCCGACATATCGGCACCGTGCTGTCAAGAAAGGACAGAGTGCAATCCTGAAGAGCCACTGAGGATGTAAGAGACCTCTAGAATAAACCTCTGGAAACGCCCAGCTGTGCGTGTGCCACTCACAGGAGAGACAGGACAGTCCTTAGAGAACAAGTTCCATGTTTTACGACTGCTTCACGTGGAAAGTCACACTCCATACTTTTTCAAAAAGCCAGAAAATCACCACTGTGGACAAAAGGCTTGGAGTGGTGATTCATGCCTGTGATCCCAGAGGTAGGCTGGAGACAGAGCTCAGTGGAGCACTTGCCTAGAATACGTGAGGCCCTAGGTTTGATTCTTAGCACATGAAAAGAAAAGGCAGAGGCAGGAGGATCCATGGGTTCAAGGCCAGTTTGGGCTACATGGTGAAACCCTGTCTCAAAAAAAAAAAAAAAAAAAAGAGGAGGAGGAGGTGGTGGCGCCAGCAGAGCCAAAAGCAAAGTTGCTGGGAGGTGGTAGGCTTACATGGTACCCAGCCCACAAGACAGCAGGTACATCTCTCCCTCATTCCCAACCTGCTCTCTTGGGGTACAGCGGTCTTCTTAGGATGAAGCTATGTGCCATACCTGGGCCTGCCAGCCAGGAAAGTGGTGAGACTATGAGAAGACCCTGTGTATGGAAGCCCAGGCCCATCCAGCCCTGCCCCTCTGGTGATACCCCCCCACTCACCCTCCAGCCTGATGCTCTGGGGAATCACCTCGAAGCGGACGACACGGTATGTATGCTCCTGGTCCTCTTCCATGTCCTCCCGGTGGTAATAAAGGATGAATGAGAGGTGATTGTGCAGGTAGATCTACAGCAGAGCAACAGAGAAGAACCAAGCTAGCAGCCCAAACCAGAAGTTTCTCAGGAAGCCCACCCCAAACACTACAGCCTTCCTGTGTCCAGTCCATGACTGACCAGCCTTCTGAAAACACTGCTCTGCTCATATTCCACTCTTGCTCTGACACCTGCTATGACTTTCTGGGACTCAGATAAAAACCCAAGTTTCCTTGGCCTGGCTGTCAACTGTCCAGCATACAAAATAATGGTTTCAGTACGGCATTTTCATACATATTCTGTTCTTGTCTTGCTTACCCACTGCCCTACCAATTGTCACATTAGCTCACCCGGGCTCTTCAGCCTGTCCCCGCCTCACAAGCAGTCCCTACCCAGTACTTCTACCCAGCTGGGATGCTGTCCTTCTTCTACTCCACTTAGCCCAACTCTTTTCTAAGCCCCTCTGTCCTCCACAAGGCCCCGAATGCACAACAGCTCCCTGGCTAGTGGAAAGCAACCGGGAACCAAGACTCAGGGCCTCACACCACCAGTTCTCTTCAAATTAGGACAAGGCCTCTATGCCACAAGGAATGTCAGCCTTTTAGTCCCTGGGAAATCAGATGAAGAGGACACAATTACGATCTACATCATTACTAGCTTACTCCCAGGATTTGTGTCATGAAGTGTGCACACAGACTGATTTCAAAACTGCACAGGTGAGATACTGAGACACTGGGCTAAGGACACTCAGATCACTAGCCAAAGGTGGGTGCAGGATTCAGCCCAGGAAGCTTCCAGTGTGTTCTTGATCATCATGTGGTCTTCTCTCCTATACACTTAATAGTTTTAATCTTTCAGAGACAGAATCTAGTAATCTAGTGTCAATCCCTTTATCTCTTTATAGTGTGTGCTGGAGCAGTCCAAAGCCACAGGATTCTCACAGGCTATACACCACGAGGTACTGACAGAAATGTTCTGGTTGACACTCCTTGAAAGAAATAAATTTATATATTTATAAATTTATATATATATATATATATTCCTTTTATCATTTATATGCGTGTGCATACACATCCCAGCACATGTGATGGTCAGAGGACAGCTTGTGGGGGTCGGTTCTCTCTTTCTGCCTCTGGGTACTAGGGACTGAACCCAAGTCATCAGACTTGGGAACAAGCACCTTTACTTGCTGTGCCATCTCAGCACCTGCTGACCCAGCCCTCTGAGCATGCCAGACACTCTACCTACCTTATTGACATCTGTGAAGCCAAGACGGTAGCCATGTTCAAACTGCACATCTTTTTCTTTCTTCTTGTCATCACCGTCACGGTTGTTGGAGTAGAGCTCCAGCCGGGTGGCCACAGGCAGGTTGTCAGCAATGCTAGAAACCCAAGGCCTCACTCAGTCTCTCAGAACCACACTCCCACCAGGCCCTCCCTGGGCTGAGTTCAAGGCCAGCAGGATGTAGTGGGTAACTTACAGGTGAACATAATAGTCTTCCGTGATGCGCTCAGCCACCAGCCGGCTCTGCTCCACTGTCAGGGTCACTGGCTTGCTGGATTGGCTGCAGAGAACTTCACACTTCTTCTCACTGTTCATGAGGACCTGGAAAGGGGTGTTGACAATCCGGTCCCCTCTCAGCACCTCTCCTGCCATAAGAGAGACAGATGGAGCTCAGAGCTTCAGCCCTGTGGTGGCTGAGGTCAGCAGGACAAATGGAGCTCCAAGGATGTCAGCAGTGCCACAGACTAGCTGTCAGGCTCTGCCCTACCTGTTTCAAATGTCCCACCACCCTCTCTACTCGGCGTTCCATTGCTGGTAGATGCTCCACATCCTCCCACGCCTCTAGAGCCCTGGGTGGCTTCCTATGCCTGGCGTGTCGTCCTGCCTCAGGCTCCCCTGTCTTTGGATAACCCTTCCTGACCCTGTAACAGCAGACAGGTAATGTCTTCTCCATCCCTGTTGGGACCTCTCATGAACTTGTTTGCTTTCTGGACAAAGATCATATTGTGTGTGATCCACCCTAAGGCCAGCCCCTACCCATCTCTTAGCCAGCTCTCCAGCTCTCCCAGGTCGCTCCCCGCCACTCTGCTTTGCCACCACACAGGTAATCTCAAAGTCACTGCCCCAAGCAGCCTTTGCTGACCCTGTCAGCCTGGAGCTCGTCACTCCCTCCCTTCCCCCTCTGTACAGTGAAGAGAATATTCTAACTCTGACCTGCTGACGCACTCTGCCTGGTATTCACCAGCTGAGTCCCAGCATGGCACCTCCTCCATAAAATGAGACAGCAGATACACCCAGAACCAAGAGGTTAATCCACTCCCAGGCACAGAGCAGGCAGGCGACAAAGAACACCGTTGGCATCACTGGCATCACCTCTGCAGCCAGCTGGCCTCTTACCCAAGACCTTTCTATCTCTGCGAAGCTCCTCTACGTCAATGACATTACTTTGCAGTATGTTAATATGTGTAGGTCTGACTCCCCTACCACCAGGGAGCTCTCTGAGCCAAAGCCTATGTCTTAATGTACTGGCATCTTATGCCTGTTTCCTCCAAGGAACCTGATGCCAAATATTACACTCAGAGGCACTGAGCAGCTGGGATCATTAACTAAATGCAACTGTGTTTTCACTCTGAGCAGCTCATTAGTTGAACAGTAATGATATGAAACTGGGGCAGGCTGAAGGAGACACACCATGACAACAGGCAGGCAGGACGACCGCCTCCACATATGCCAGTGGATCTATTAGACACACTCAAACTGTCTTATCGACTCACTTACTCATTCATTCACCAACACATACTGGGAAGTGGCTATGTGCCAGGCCTGAAGATACAATGTTGGACGGACATATTTGTGGAACTCATGACCCTAAGCTCTAGTGAAACAGACTGATTAAATAATCAGCAAGGTGAAAATATACTGTGTAAGTGCTGTCCTGGGGAGTAGATCTCGGGAAGTCTCACTGAGCTAGTAGTGCTTGAAGGAGGGGCAGTACTAACCTGGCAAAGAGATGGAGAACAGTTTACACAGAGGCAAAGGCTGCTTGGGGCAGTGACTTTGCGATTGCCTGTGTGGTGGCAAAGCAGAGTGGCGGGGAACGACCTGGGAGAGCTGGAGAGCTGGCTAAGAGATGGGTAGGGGCTGGCCTTAGGGTGGATCACACACAATATGATCTTTGTCCAGAAAGCAAACAAGTTCATGAGGGGTTCCAACAGGGATGGAGAAGACATTACCTGTCTGCTGTTACAGAAAGATTACTCTTACTGCTTTGTGCAGAAAAAGGGATGTAAAAAGTTGGCTGTAGTGATGGCACCAGTCATGAAGTAAGGACAAACAAAGAAGAGAGTGTGTGCAGAGGCCACCATCACAGCCCACAGATTCAAGAGCGGTAAAGGTGGTAAAGCTGTGGGAACTAGCTGCTTACTGGATACAAGGGATGAGGAAGGATTGGTGCATGCAGGAAAGACATTAAGGTTTCCATGACCAAGTTCTGTGAGTTGTCCATAGAAAAGGTCAGGCTATGGACAGGATGCTATGAGTTGTTGGTAGGTAAGTGCAAAGTGACAGAGCCACAAACTCTACTGTATTAAAGACAGCATGCAGCTGTGCAAGGTAGAAGCCCTAGGTGATGTTCTGAGTATGGCATAGGCCATCAGGAGAGGAAAAGGTAGAGCGTGAAGAAGGTGAAGCCTCTGTCCATCAGCTACTATCAGATGCCTAATAGTGCATATGAGCTTCTAGGTCTGGGATCAGTGAGGAGAGTGAGGCCGACAACAGGACATCTGCACAACTCATGGCTGAGGATATTTTATAGACAGCCAGAACTAGAGAGACACAAGCTCGACATGGTCCCTGGAGTGGGCTCTTTCCTTACACCATGCCCTGCTGCTCATTTCTTTGCAGGTCAATAAGGAGCAGACAGAAGATCCACAAACTAAATAAGGCTGTGCCACTTCTTAAATCTGGAAAGCAAACTGAATTAAGAAAGAAGGTGCTGGGTGGTGGTGGGGCACACCTTTAACCCCAGCACCCAGGAGGTAGAGGCAGGTGGATCTCTGTGAATTCAAGGCCAGCCTGATCTACAGAGCATGTTCCAGAATAGCCAAGGATACATACATAGAGAAACCCTGTCTTGAAAACCAACCACCACCACCACCACCACCACCGAAAAAGAAAGAAAGGAAAAAAAAAAAAAAAAAAAAAAAAAGAAAGAAGGAAGGAAAGAAAGAGGAAGAGGACATCCTGGTCTAGAATGGCTCATTTCTGAAAAACACAGAACTATTCCTCTTTTTTTTTTTTTTTTTTTTTTTTGAGACAGGGTCTCACTATGTTGCCTTGGCTAATCTAGAACTTAGTATGTAGACTAGGCTGGCCTTTAACTCCTACAGATCCACCTGTCTCTGCCTCTGGAGTGCTGTGACTAAAGGCATGGGCCATCATGCCTAGCTAAATCCCCCTCTCCCTTTGTTTTTAAATTTTGAGACAGGGTCTCACTATGTACCCAGGTTGTTTTCAAACTCACAAGCTCAAGCCATCCTCCTGCTGAGCCTCTCAAGTAGCCGGGGCAGCAGGCCTGTGTCAACTCCTTTTAACAATGTACCAGAAGCTATGATGTGACTAAATAATACATGCTAATAAAAAATTTTCAAAAGAACCAATTCTCAAGGGCTAGGGTGTAGCTCAGTATAGAGCACTTGCCTAGCATACCCAAATCCCTGGGTTTGATACACAGCACCTTCCTGGTGGCACACCATGACTCACTGGTTAACAACTGTTGCACAATCATGAAGATTGGATTCAGATCACAGCACTCAGAAGGCTGAAGCAGGGGGATCATAGGTTCAAGGACAGTCTGGGCAATGGGCAACATGGCAGATTCCAGGTCAGCTTTTGGAAGGTGGCAATCTTATCTCAAAAAAACAAAAACAAAAAGAAGGACCAAAGAAATGGCTCTGCAGAAAACAGCACTTGCTACACAATCCTAAGAACTAGACTTCATATCTCAGAACCCACATGACAATCCACATGTACCACAAAATGCCTGTAACTCCAGCTCTGAGGCATCTCTTCTGGCCTCCAAGTGTACTTACATAAACTCACACCGATGAGCACACACTAAACAGAGCAGACCTTTTGACAATGACAAGAACAACAAAAAGCCAGAGAGAACAAGTGTCTTCCTTCTCCTTGTAAGACAGAAGAGGAAAATCTGCTGAGGCCCTTGAGGTCCAAGGAGTGTCTGTCTGCTTGCTTTTCTAGGATTTAATGAGAGGTAGGCAGAGAGGAAGCATGAGGAACTGTCCTGAAGAGGGAACTCCAGTTGGAGAATTGTGGTGATATTGTGTCCCCAATACATTGCATCCTAATAAACTTATCTTGGGTCAGAGAACAGAACAGCCACTAGATATAGAGGCCAGAAAATGGTGACACACACACCTTTAATATTAGCATTCCGAAGGCAGAGATCCATCTGGATCTCTGAGTTTAAAGCCACACTGGAAACATCCAGGCATGGTGCCATACGCCTTTAATCCCAGGAAGTGATGGCAAGAAGCAGAAAGGTATATAAGGTGTGAGGACCAAAACTAGGCCGGTTAAGCTTTTAGACTTCTTTAGCAGCAGTTCAGCTGAGATTCATTCTGGATGAGGACAAAGAGGCTTCCAGTTTGAGGAAACAGGATCAGCTGAGAAGTTGAGCAGGTGAGGTTAGCTGTGGCCTGTTCTGTCTCTCTCATCTTTCAGTGTTCACCCCAATACCTGGCTCCGGGTTTGTTTTTTAATAAACCCTTTCAGATTCATGCTACAGAGAATATTTAACCTAGAATCTGACTGCTATTTACCACTTGTGCCAGACATTGTGAAGGGTGTTTCACATACTCTCTGAGTAAGTCGTGTTCAGTTTAGCAAGAATGTCAATGTCTTTGCTTGCTTCAAGATAAAGATAATCACTCTTTTCTTATCTTTTTTGGGTTTCTGAGGCAGGGCTGGAACTCACTATGTAGACCAGGCTGACCTCAAACTCAGAGATCAATCTGCTTCTGCCTCTTGAGTGCTGGGATTAAAGTTATACATCACTGCCCAGACTTTTCTTTTTTACATTTCTTTTATTTTTGAAGAATTTCATATACAAGGCCTATATTAACATCAATCTTTTAATTAAAGGTAGAGCAATGATCTGGGGAGATGGTTCAATAGGTGAAGTGCTTGAGTTCAGCTCCTCAGCATTTAAATACTGGGTGGATGTGGTGCCTGTGACCCAGCATTAGGGTAACAAAGACAGGGGATCCCCAGAGCAACCTGGATGGCTAGACTAGCCAAATCAGTGAGCTTTAGGTTCAAGCAAGGGACCATGTCCTGATAACTATTGTGGAAAGCAACCCAGGAAGACATCTAATGTCCACCTCTGGCCATACACCAAAAGCAGGATAAGGGCAGAGCAAGTAATAGAAGCCACTAGAAAAGAAATGTCTATATAGAAACCAAGGGAAAGCTGTTATGGTTAGAAGATGAGTACTCTAACCCTGAAAACTGGTAAAGCCCAGGTTAGCTATTACCGAACAATACAACCAATGGCAAGTCAGTCTACAAAACAGACACACATACAATCACTAGCTCTGCAGGATCGTTATGACTCAATAAGCTAACACACACATAAACTATTTACAACAGTGTCTAGCACATAGCAAGGGAAAACCATGCCAGGTCCCCTGTGAGACAGGCTGAAACCATACACGAGGCTTACCCAAATTCTCTGCCTTGTAGGTTATCTTGCTGGGCTGGCAGAAAGGCAATGAGTAGTACTCATAAGGAAGCTGAGTTCGAGAGCTGGTAAGCTTCACAGCCTACAGGAAGGAGAAAAACTGTTATTCCTCAATCCACCAGAAACAGAAGGCTGTTCCAAGAAGTCTCCTTGGCACTCACGTCTTTAGCAAGTTCACTGCAGGAGCTAGGACTATAGCATGCCATTCCTGTACTGCCCACATTTCTGGATTTTGCTGTAGATGGCACAACAGATTTAGTTTTAAAGCCACGGTGAGATTCAATATTCACTGAGTCATAAACGTGTGGTTGCCCTTGGACAGGATATGTCACTTGAGTACCCTTCAGCAGGAGGCTTTAAGAACAAAGGGGTATGCACCTCACTTGCAATCCATGTAGCCCTCCCCTTTCAGTTCTTTGAGCCTACAGCTTCAGGCTTCCCCCCTGCCATTCCTCTCGGCTCTCCTCTGTGCTCATCTGATGCTTTCTCCTATCTGGGTCTCAGCTAAAATTCCCAACCCATGAGCCCTTCCCTACCCACTGTATCTAAATGAACTCCCCATCATTCCATTTCAACTTTCTCAGCTTCCACCAGAGCATGTCATATAAAATGCAGTTATTGTATACTGTTTTAATTTCTTTCTTTCTCTTTGAGACAGTGTCTTACTCTGTAGCTCAGGCTGGCCTTGAATTCAAAATTACCAATGTGAGCCACCATACCCTAGTCTTTCCTATGACTTTAAAAATCAGTTTTTCCCACTTAAGATCACAGTACAGTAGATGTTCATTTAATGTCTGCTAAATGACCATAAAAACAATGAAAGCCTTCTACAATGGGAAACTGATCGATCATGATTTACTCAAGACTGAGACAGGAGGAAAGTGAACTCAAGTTACAGAGTAAAACCAAGAAAGAAAAGAAAAAAGGAAAGAAAGGAAGGGGAGGGAGGAGAGATAGGAAGAGAATCTAGGTATGCAGCTAGCTGAGCTGGCAGGATGCCTGACTAGAGTATGCAAAGCCACAGGTTTGATCCCTAGCATCGCATAAAATGGGCATGGTGACACAAACTTCTAATGCTGGCACTCAGGAGGTAGAGGCAGAAAAATCGGAAGCGCAAGGTTATTCTTAGCTACAAGCCAGGGATGGTGGGCCAGGGGATCAAACCCAGGGCATCATGGGTAAAGGTGCTTGCCACACAAGCCTGGTGACCTGAGTTTGATCCACAGAACTTGTGTAAAGGTGGAGGGGAAATGAACTCGGCAAAACTTACTGTGAGCTCCACTCCCTGCTGTGGCCCAGCCTACCCCACATACGTTATGTATGTGGACATTACTAATAACAGACACAAATTTCTAAGGATGCTCAAGACCATCTTTGGCTACATAAGCTTGAAGTCAGCCTGGACTGATGACAGCCCATCTCTAACAAAGAAAACTGTTAAATCACAGCTAAAACAGAACCAGTGAGAATATTATAAAAAAATAAAAATTTAGGGCCACTGAGGTGGCTGAGGAGATAAAGGCACTTCTTGCCAAGTCTGATGACCCAAGTTCCTATCCCACAGACCCGCATGGTGGGTCAAGAGAGACAACTCCTCCAAGTCGTCCTCTGACCTCCACGTGTGTGCTGTGGCATGAGCCCACACCTACTCATACACATACAGACATAAATAAAATGTTATAAAAAATCCTTTAAAGAAATTACTTTTAACTACTTAGGAACTACCTGCTATTCCTCAGATACCATCTAAAAGTATAAATAATTTTTTAAATTTTAGAATAGTTCTACAACCCTTACTTAAAACTCTTATTTTGTAATTAAGAAATTTGAGGGCATTTAAACAGGCAGTATGGTATACACACCATTGGCTGTATCACAACCCCAGATGGGTCTGGAATAATACCTCTTATCTCATAACCACTTGCAGAGAAATGCAAACATATTGACACTAAGTGAAATACATGAAGTGAGTAAGTGGCGTCACTTCAGTCTGAGGTCAGCTCTTCATTCCAGGGCTCTTAGGAAACCTTGGGTTTTAGAGCTTTTGGGATGTCAGCCTGAAGACACTAAGGATCTGGGTTATACACGTTATATAAACTGGTGTAGTGGCACAGACTATAATTTCAGAACTTGGGAGGTGAATGAAGGAAGATCAGGAGTTCAAAGCTATCCTTAGCTACCCAGTGTTCAAGGCCAACCTAAGCTACATGAGACTCTGTCTTAAAACCAAACCAAGTAATCAAAACAAACAAACCAACAAAATCAAGTTATGAATTACTTAAGGAAAAATTACCCCCAAATCCATTGTTGCTAATTCTTTTCTTTTTTTTTTGTTCTCTGGACAGTGGGAGGGTGGGGGGGGGTCACTATACCCCCCCCATTACAAATAGAAGCATTCCACCTTTATGTTCTCCTCCAGCCCAGGTGTCCTCTCTGATTCCAGTTTGGCAGGGTTAGAGACCAGATACCACTGGACCTCTACACCGAGCTTTGTTCGGGGCTGAGGACAGAGGTCAAAAGTGAGAGACAGGGCACTGCAGTGGGAAAGCTGGCATTCGAAAAGCTCCATGTCTCTTACTTGGTGTCAATGTTTGCATTTCTCTGCATGTGACCAGTTGGCTCACTTCTTTATGCGTTAATTTCCATATCTGTGAAACATACAGAAACTCTGTAAAACATAAAATTTCCCTCAGAAGGTTCTTGGAGGCATCTTGACCTAAGCAGAGCCCAATGCATAGCATGTAATAACCCTCAGTTAATTGTTACTTTTATGTTTTTCCTGCAAGATATAAGGAAGACAGCTTCCTACAACACAGACATTTAAACAGCTGCTGTGTGTTACTCAGAAAGTTGGGAATGAAAAGAGGATGGAGTAGATGAGAAGGGGTGGCAGAGAAGCCATAGAAGGAAGCAAGCAGAGTAACACAAATGGGTGGGGTAGCATGTGACACACTTCATAGTAAAAGTGAGCGTGAGGAGACAAGAGACCAGAGGCACAGGGGAACAATGGAAAGGTAGAACTGTAGGCAGCCTTTCAGGATGGAGTCAACCCTCTTTTCCCCAGGGGAGCTGGCCCTCATCTGAGCTCCATACAACTCCAGGATGGACATACACAGCCAGGCTGCTAGGCACAGGTGCTCCTATGGTCCAAGCAGGCACTCACCTTGATCTCTACTGGGTCATTTTGGTGGAAGTTGATTGGCGCGACTCCAGGGACATAGAAGGTGCTTGTTTTACATGTGAGACAGAGAAGCATCAGGAACCTTGGCCACCAAACCTGCTGGGGAGAGAGACTACAGTTGGAACGCAGGGAGAGCAGTCAAAGGCAGATCAAGTGGGAACCTTCCAACCTGCTTGCACTGGCCAGTGTCACCTCTGTTCTGGGAAGCCTGAGGTCATTGTAAAGTTGCTTCCCAAATGCCTTCCCAGAATGCTACAAGGAACAAGACTCTGCACTTCCAGAGATGGGCGACAAGATGGGTCAAGCTATTACTACCTGGGAGGAAGAGCAAGACTGCGGCTAGCCTGAGATATTAAAGTGCCGCTCTGTGCTGATATGGTGGGCACATACAAACGGGCGTTTCTAGACGGCAACTTCGCACCTACTTCCTAGAGTCCCCAGCAATTCTATTCCTAAGATTTTTGTCTAAAGTCCTCTGGAAGAGCCGAAAGCCCTCTTAACCACTGAGCCATCTCTCCAGCTCCTGGACTGTTTCTAGACATGTTAAGAAAGATATGGTGGGGTTGGGGATTTAGCTCAGTGGCAGCTAGCAAGCACAAGGCCCTGGGTTTGGTCCTCAGCTCCAGGAAAAAGAGAGAGAGAGAGAGAGAGAGAGAGAGAGAGAGAGAGATGGCAACTCTACCAAAACATACAAGGAAGGACATTTACCAGAATGTTAAATGGATTGAGTGATAGTGTTCTTTCTAATATTTTATATAGAATTATATATTTACATTACATTAGAAAAACAATTAGCCAGGTGTGGCAATGTACACCTACAATCCTAGTAGTATTTAGCAATTAGAGGTAGAAAGATCTCGAGCCAGCCTGGACTGCATGAGATTGGGGGGTGGGGGAACATGGTAGCACATGCCTTTAATGCTAGCATTCAAGAGGCAGAGCCAGGTAATCTTTGTGAATACAAAACCAGTCTAGTCTACATAGCAATGTCCAGGACAGCCAGGGCTGTATGGAGAAACTCTGTCTCAACTCCCGTCCCGCAAACAAAACAAAACAAGCCTACCAATGCCACATTATTATTACTGTTGTTGTTATTTTAGGTCTCACTGCATAACTCTGGCTGACCTGGAACTCATTTATGTAAACGGGCTGGACTTGAGCTCATAGAGACCTGCCTGCCTCCTGTGTGCTGGACTGGAACCACTGGACTAGAGTTATAGACAGTTGTGAGCTGCCATGTGGGTGCTAGGAAATGAACCACAGACCTCTTAACTGCTGAGCCATCTCTCTAGTCCCAACTACTCTTTTTTTAATAACTTTTATGATTGTGTGTGTGTATTCATACATGTGAGTGTGTACATATGTGTAACATCTGGTGTCTTCCCAATTGTTCCCCACCTTTTCTTTGAGACAAGATCTCTCACTGAACCTGAAGCTCATGGACTGAGCTAGACCAGCTCAGGTATGCAGTACTGTGCCTGCTCACTTTCTGCGTGAGTGCTGGGCACCTGAGCTCAGGGTCCTCATGCTTGCACGGCAGGCATTTTAGTGACTGAGCTATCTCTCCAGCCCCAAGCCGCTACACTCACATGTAAGGCACCAAGATCACTTTTCCTGTTAACGTAAAGAAAACGTGTTCTGAAGTTCCTTCTAAGAAGCTTGACACCGGACCGTTAGCCTTATCTAATGGTGACTTGAAGCAGGGACAGAGGATTACAATCTTCCAAGTTTATCAGGTCAATTAAATCTAAGAGGTCACTTTCGTTCTACCTCCTTCAGAAAGAGAACCTTCAGACTGAACTGAGAACACTGCCCCGGGAGCACAATGCTCCCCTGGGAGCTCGGGTTGCAGAGGAATGAAAAGTAAATCCAGGAAGACTTCAATTCCCTTTGGTTCCAAAGTCTGAAACCAATGAAGCCCTTCCTCCTCCCCAAACAAACAAAACCCAAAAATAAACAGTGAGATCCATGCTCACCCCAGCAGGAAGGTAACATTAAAAAGCAACAAAGAACACAGAACTGCCCAGGCATAGCAACTTCCTTCTATTTACCTAGCTGCTGCTTTGTGCTAAGCACCTCCCACACTCATGCTTCCCTCACAATGACTACTACCTGTGCACTTCTGCCACCATTTTGCAGAGGACTGTCAGTTAACCTGACACAGAGAGGTGAAATAACTTGGGGGCTGTGGATGTGGTTTGGAAGGTAGTGAGCATGCCCAGCGTGCTCAAGGCTCTGGGTTTGATTCCCAGCATCACATCAGAGGTGTGACATACACTCTAATCCTAGCACGTGGAAGATAGGAGGCAGGAGGAATAGATAGACATTCCAGGTTATCCTCAGATACACAGTGACTTCCAGGCCAGCCTGGGGTATGTGAGATCCCATTTTAACTCACTCCCCACCCTCAAATAATAACTTTTCCCAGGCCATGCAACCCAAATGTGATGATAGAATATGTGTGCTCTGCTGAGGCAGGTGAGTTTCAATATAAGATGATGAGCCAGGTGGTTGGTAGCACTCACCTATGATCTTAGCACTCAGGAGGCAGAGGCAGGTGGATCTCTAAGTTTGATGCCAGCCTGGCCTGTAGCCTGGTTAGCATCATACATTAAAATGTATGAATGTATGAGGCTGATGGCAACAGCTAATATTTACTGAATGCCAATATGTGTGAGGCACAGTTTTAGGTTCTTTTCATGTATAAACCTGTATTCCCATTTCATAACTGGGGGGTAAGGGAGGAGGAGCTGTATGTACCTGCAATCCCAATGACTCTGGAGGCTGCTGAGATGGGAGGATCACTTGAGCCTATGAGTTCAAGACCAACCTTTAAACAACAAAGCAAAATCCCATCTCAAAAAAAAAAAAAAAAAAGGGGTGGTGGTGGTGGTAGAGAGATAGTTAAGAGTACTTACTGCTCTTGCAGAGGATCAGTTCCTAGCACCCATGTCAGAAGGCTCACAACAGCCTGTATCTTCAGTTCCAGGGGAGCCAATGCCCTCTGGCCTCTTAGGCATCTGCACACACATGGTGTACATAAATTCTCATAGATGCATACACATACACATGAATAAATAAATAAACCCTGTCTCTAAACAAAACAAAAAAAGTCAGAGTACGCTAGATGGAGAAAAACTGTATCATCTTTGAGGAGAGAATTGGCAATGTGAGAGGCAGAGCTATTCTCAAGTACTGCCAAGACAAATTCTTAGGTATATGAACAATGATCCTAGTTTATGTATGCATAGCCTATTCTTGTTTGTTTAAATGTTTGAAAACATATACCAGTGGGCTTGGTGGCACATCTTTAATCCCAGCACTCCAGAAGCAGAGGCAAGTAGATCTCTGGGAGTTTGAGGGCCCAGGTTCACATAGCAAGTTTGAGGCCAGCCAGGAATACAAACACAATGAGACCCCGTCCTTTTTTTTTTTGTTTTTGTTTTTGTATATACCAAAACTAAACAAAGTAATCAAAAAAGAACACTACCAAAATATTTTAGCACGAACACAGATGGAAATATCCTTAAGAAAGTGTCCTGTAGCTGGGTGGTGGCGGCTCACGTCTTTAATCCCAGCACCCAGGAGGCAGAGCCAGCCAGGTAGATCCCTGTGAGTTTGAGGCCAGCCTGGTCTACAGAGCGAGATCTAGGGCAGGTACCAAAACTACATAGAGAAACCCTGTCTTGAAAAACAAACAAACAAACAAACAAACAAACCACCACCACCACAACAACAACAAAAGTGTCCTGTAATTAACAACACATTAAAAACATCTATGGCTAAGTATGGTGAATTACGCCTGCAACCTCAGTACTCTGGAGGCAGAGGCAGGAGAATGAGTTGAGGTCATTTTGGCCTGTGTAATTCCCAAGAATTCAAGGACGGCTTTCTAACTGGTCAATTACTATAGTGAACCATAGAAGCAGCATAAGGACAACACACCAGCATCACAACTGACACAAAAAGCAGCTGACAAAATCCAACACAGTCATCAAAACAACTTTGAGTACAACTAAAAAGGAACTTCCCCAGCCAAATGAAAGGCAGCTATGAAAACCCACAGGCAATCATCACAATGTTGAAAAACTAAATGCTAAGTTCCCCTAGGATCAGGAACAAAAGAGAATACACATTCTTGCCATGTCTACTCAATTCTATACTATAAGCTAGTGTTCATGAAAGAAATAAAATTTAAACACATCCAAACCGAATAAAAAAGTAACAAATGGTTTAAGTTGTAGATAATATTACCTTGCATTTAGAACACTCTAAGATATCTATGCAGGGCTGGAAAGATGGCTCAGAGGTTAAGAGCACTAACTGCTCTTCCAGAGGTCCTGAGTTCAATTCCCAGCACCCACATGGTGGCAAACAACCATCTGTAATGAGATGTGGCACCCTGTTCTATATACATAATAAATAAATAAATCTTAAAAAAAAGAAACCTATGCAATAACTAACAAGAATTAAGCTAAGGACAGGTACAGACTATCAGATTGATATATAAAAAAAACCCTGTATTTCTACTTATTGGCTATAAGTACTCAAAAATAAAATTAAAACATGGTTCTACTTAGTATTGAAAAAATTTAAGAATATATATTAAAAATACTTGTATGTGTACACACACACCTGAGTGTATGTGTACCGTGTGTGAGAGCCTGAGAAGGTCTAAAGAGGTGTTGGATCCCTGGAACTTAAGTTACAGAAGACTGTCAGCCACCATGTGGTGCTGGAAGCCAAACTCGGGTCTTCTGAATAGTAGTCAAGTGCTCTGAACTGCTGACACCTTCCTTCCTTCCTTCCTTCCTTCCTTCCTTCCTTCCTTCCTTCCTTCCTTTCTTTTTTTGGTTTTTGAGACAGGGTTTCTCTGTGTAGCTTTGAAGCCTGTCCTGGAACTCACAGAGATCCGCCTGGCTCTGCTTCCTGAGTGCTGGGATTAAAGGCGTGCGCCACCACCGCCCAGCTGCCGACACCTTTCTAGCCCCTAAGAATATATCAGAAAGGACTTAGGACTGGATGCAGCTGTTGTGTGATATTTTGTTCGTGTTCTGACAAATAAAGTTTGCCTAGAGATCAGAGGGTAGAGCTAGCCATAGAGTTAAGCACAGAGGCCAGACAGTGGTGGCACATGCTTTTAATCCCAGCACTTGGGAGGAGGAAGCAGGAGGATCAGGAGTTCAAGGCCACCCTGGACTACATGAGACTGAACCAGTCTAAAAGAGAACAGAGCCAGTGGTGGTGGTGCACGCCTTTAGTCCCAGCACTAGGGAGGTGGAGACAGGAATATAAGGTGGGTAGAGACAGGATCTTGGCATCCCATTCGGCCTGAGGATTTGGTAGAGGTAAGAGGTTTCTAGTGGCTGCTGCTCTGCTTCTCTGATCGTTCAGGCAAGCTTTATTTGTCAGAACACAAACAACTATCACACAATATGCACCAGAGTAGTAAAGCATTTGCCAAGCATGCTCAACACAAGCTACATCCAACACTACAAATAATAAAGGAAAACAAATACATATTTTGTTTTGGTTCGAGACAAGGCTGTGTAGCCCTGGCTGGTCTGGTGCTCTCTATGTAGTCTGGGCTGGCCTCAAACTCATGGTAATCCTCCTGCCTCAGCCTCTCAAATGCTGTGATTACAGGCATGCACACCATGTCTAGGTACATGAAAATGATTTTTAAGAGCTTCTTTATTGAAAATTACAAAACACTGCCAAGAGAAATGAAAGATTTAAATAACTACAGACATTCCAGGTTGATAAACTGGACTACTCCACAGAGAAAAGATAGAAAACTGTACTTCTAGGGCTAGAGAGATGGCTCAGTGGTTAAGAGAATTGCCTGCTCTTCCAGAGGACTCAGGTTCAATTCCCAACATCCACACCTGACTCTCAACTGTCTGTAATTCCAGTGCCAGGGGAGCCAGCAACTTCAGGCTTCAGTGGGCACCAGGCATGGTGGTACAGACATACATCCAGGCAAGACACCCATACACATAATAAAAATGAAAATAAAAACTAAAAAAAAGGGCAAAGAAAATCCCACTTCCATACTGATCTTTAGATTCAATCCCCATCAAAATCTGAGCATGGTTTTTGCTCAAACTGACAAATTTACCCTATTTTACACACACACACACACACACACACACACACACACACACACACACAAAGATAAGGTCTTGATTGCAATAGATATAAACCAGGCTGGTCTTTACTCACAGAGATCCATCTGCTTCTGCCTCCAGTCTGCTGGGATTAAAGGTATGCACTACCCAAGCCAAGTACAAAGTTACCTTAATATTGATAGAGAAATAGAAAGGATCCAGAATATCCAAAGCAGATTCCAAAACAGAATTGGGTAATTTATACAATTTTCTAAACATACCATAAAGCATAATAATAATGATAATTGGTAAGCCGGGCATGGTGGCACATCATCCCAGCACTTGGAAGACAGAGGCAGGCAGATCTCTGTGAGTTTGAGGCTAACCTGGTCTACAAACCAAGTTCCAGGACAGCCAGGACTGTTATACAGAGAAACTCTGTCTAAAAACAAACAAACGAAAAAGATAATTGGTAAGGATAGGCACATATATACTAATCTAACCAAATTAAAAGCATAGAAATAAATCTTTCCATTTACAGTAATTTGATTTTCAACAAAGATGCCAAGGCAATCTAACAAGGACAAAGTGCTTTAACTATGTGGTAACCATATTCACAAGTAACTTTAGACCACTCAAAAATAATAAATTCAAAATGAACCACAGATTAAAACAAAAGCTGAAAATAAAATTCCTAGAAGAAAACTGTCACTTTGAGTTAGATGAAGATGTTTTAAATATACTGCCCAAAATATAACCCATTAAAATTAATAAATTTCATAAAAATAAAACATTTTACACTTCTAGGCCACGGACAGGTGAAAAATCTTTGTAAATGATGTATGAGGGACTGGTTGAGGATACGTAAAGAACTCTCACAACTTAATGAGACAGCAAACACCCCAGTTGACAAATGGCCTGGGGGAGTGGTTCAGTGGGAAGTGGGAAGATGGCATAAAAGATTGGTATGCTCATTTCACCAGAGATGGGTAGATACACGAATGGCACATTAGAAGATGTTTACTATCCACTGTCATTAGGGGAATGCAAACCAAAGCTATATTGGGTACCACAACACACCTGCATGACTCAACAACAAAACAAAACAAAAACCAGGCAAGTGTGAACCAGGACATGGAGAGAAACGCTCACATTTCATGGTGAGATGGCACAGGCACTTCTGCAAAGTTTGGTATAGCTTACAAAGTTAGACACAGACTTACTGGCCAGGACTCCCAACTCTAGGCATCAACTGAACAGAAACACTCAGACTCGCGTGTGTTCATAGCAACTTTAACCACAATAGCTGTCTCCTTCTCCCTGGTTCTACTTTCCAGTTTGAGCTACCTACAGTTAACCAAGGTCTGAAAACACTAAACAGGAAATTCCAGAGATAAATGATACCGAACCCTTTAACTTTTATTACTATCTATTAGTATAAATGTTCTACCTTGTTAATAAGCATTCTTGCTCATCCCTGCCCCAAGGATTCATGTACCCCAGAATGATCTTGAACTGCCGATCTTCCTGCCTCTACCCTGAGTGCACCACCACACTTGGTTTGTATGGTACTGAGGACTACTGCTCAAGCCTTTATGTATGCTAGCTAGTCAAGCAGTCTACCACCTAATTTAAATCACCAGCTCTGCTGATCTTACTGTGTCTAATTTACAAATTAAACTTTATTGTAAGATATTCAAGTAAAGAGAAAATTATGGGGTTGGACTTGATGGCACAGGTCTATAATTCACTTACTTGAAAGGCTGAGGCAGGAGATCACCAAGCTCAAGGCCTGCCTCAATACTGAGTGAATTCAAAGTCAGCCTGCACAACTTAGTGAGACTGTCTCAAAACAGTAAAAAGAGGTATGGGCATACCATTTGCCTGGCACATATCCTAAGTTCAATTCCTAGTACACAAAACAGCGAAAACACAGAGTTCCATAATGGCTGCATTCCAAGCATCTCCTCAGAAGGCTTGGAACACATACCCTCAGATTGGGGGACTACTACAGTTCAAAACTGAAAATAATTAAAAGGCATATTGTTAGTAAAAGTAGAAAAAAAAAGAATTGCATACAATGGGATACTATCAGCAAGAAAAAACAAAAACCCAAAACCTGCCAATACAAATTACAAGAAGGTATAACCCAGAACACTATACTGAGTAACAGAAGCCAGATGCAGAAGTCCATATAACACATGACTCCATTTCCATGGAATGCCCAGCAAAGAATATTTACAGCGACAGACATCAGATTAGTGGTGGTTTGGCTGTGGGAACAAGGGCCTGATTGCATCACTCCCTTGACCAACGTGAGGGAACTTGGGGTAACAGAACTGTTCTATTACATTGTGTCACAGCAATGACAAGGGCACAAGTTTATACAGAGCTAAAGGTCACTGCCCTGTACATTCACAATGGTGATTTGTAGTATGAAAGTATAGCTTAATATGCCTAAAGAAAAGGGAACTAGTTGGGAAGGGCAGAGGTGAAAGGATGTGGCAATGTGATCACAAGCGATGAAGCTGGGTTGTAAGTGACAATGGCCGTACTCTATGCTGGTGTATGCTGAAATTACTGTAACAAGTTGGGCTTTTATTTTTGTTTGTTGTGAGACAGGGTCTATGTAATATTGGCTGGCCTGGAATTCCCTATGTAGACCAAGTTTGTCTTCAAACGCATAGAGATTCACCTGCCTTTGCACCCCCACCCCAGTGCAGAGATTAAAGGGATGCACCACCACATCCAACCTACAACAAGACTTTAAAAGTAGGAATTATATATGCAAAAATATTACAGAGATAGTTTCTAAAGTCAAAGACAATTTCTTCTGATAAATGGATTAGGGGCAGCCAAGTGACTTATTTTAGCTTTTCTGTTTTTTCCTTTATTGTTATTGTGTGTCTGTGGTGTACATGACATCGGTGCTTATGTGCTACAGGGTGTGTGGAGGTCAGAAGAGAACTGTGGAATCCATTCTCTCCTTCCGCCTTTGCTTGGATTCCAGGAACTGAACTCAGGCAGTCAGACTTGCAAGGCAAGTAATTTATTCATCTTTTTTGACCCAGGTTTTTTAAAATAATTAACAAATTGAAATGTACACATTGATTATATATTTCTTTATAATTTCATATGCAGTTTCCCACATACATGGGTCATCATTATCTAATACATATATATTTAAAAAAATTAAGACAGTCTCATATAGCCCTGGCTGGCCTTGAACTTGCGATCCTCCTGCCTCCATCATCCAGATGCCAAGATTACAGGTGCATACTACCATGACCAGTTTACACAGTGCTGGATGGAGGTGGAACCCGGGGTCTCACGCTTGCTAGGTCAGCACTTTATCAACTGAGCAACATTCCCTGTATACATTAATCTTTCTTTTCTCTTTTTTTCTTTCTTTCTTTTCTTTTCTTTTTTTTTGAGACAGAGTTTTTCTGTGTAGCCTTGGCTATCCTGGAACTTGCTCTGTGGACCAGGCTTGCCTGGAACTCAAGAGATCTGCCTGCCTCTGCTTCCTGCATATTGGGATTAAAAGTGTGTGCCACCACCACCTGGCTTATATTTATATTTCAAGGGAAGGAAAATCATTGCTTATAAAAATACCTAGATACAAGACATATGGAATGTCCAGCATAGAAAATCTGACCACCAGGTTTGCAGGTGATAACTAATTGCTCATAACTAAATCAGCAATTCTAACCTTGGAAGAGTGTCCTAAACTCCCATGAGAGCTGATAAAAGCTACAAGTCCTGATGTTAAAAGTCCCAATATGTAGGATGTTACATGATTTAAGGAGACTTAAGACTTAGCAGTTTATGGGTCCCTGAGAGCTTAACAGGATGTAGCTCCCAGTTCACTTCTGTAAAAGATAGCAGAATCCTTGCTTATTGGGAAATTTCTGTCTTGTTCTTTGACCTTTTTTCCCCCAAAAATTATTATTAGATTATTTTATTTTATGAATGAGTATTTTGCCTGCATGTGTATCTGTACACCACATGTACACCTGGTGCCTGAAGTCAGAAGAGGGCATTGGTTCCCCCAGAACTGGCATATGGATGGTATTCTCCAAGAACAAGTGCTCTTAACCACTGGGCCATTCATCTACCTAGCCTTTGTCCCTTGACTTTTAACTGATTACCTGTGATGAAGCTCAGTACAAAACGTCAGGTGTGCCCAGAGCCCTAAAAGGGGGGTGAGTTCTAAGAGATAAGCAGCAGCCCACTCCACAGCGTCTGCTTTACTTGGTGTCCAAGTCACAAGACTCCAGGGCAGCCTGTCAAGGAACCAGAGGACGGCAACCGAGAACTCCCTGCAGTGATCTAACACTCCACCTCTGGCAAACGTACCAGTGACCTGGGAAGCTGAGAAGCTCAAGGGACCTAAGAATCAGTTTCTCCCTGACTTTTTTTTTTTTTTTTTTTTTTTAATTCTTGGGGTCTGGACATTCAGAAACAACACCCCCCTCTACTCCTTAGTAACCTAAGGGAAGGCTACTAGGAAAAAAAAATTCATCCTGCCAGTTTTGCCCTTTTGAAAGCTGTGGACAGTTACCTTCTCTCAAAGGAAACAGGGAGCTTCTCCTGAGAACGCAAAATGGTTCATTCAATGGCATTTCTGTGACCAGAGGCTAACTTCTTCTTTTCTGGAGCCCTCTCTCTACCTCTCCAACTCTTTCCTATAAATAGCATCACCTAGTCACCCAGCTTGGGCCAATCTTGACCCGGCCATCCTGCCCCTTCCTGCTGCAGAAGCAGCTGTGCCCACCGCAGACCGACTGCTACATGGCTCTTCCTCTTGAAACGGTACCATTTTCAGGTCAGTTGGTAACTACTCCACAGATGAAGGAACTGAGCCACAGCGGTGGGGGTAGGGAGGCTTCCAAGGCGCTCTTTGCCAACAGTTAACTGAAATCAATTATCCAATCAGTGAAAGCTCCCTATGAATTCAATCACATGTGAATGAAGGCTGAAGACCACTTACTAAGAAGTCCCATGGGGCTAAAGAACTCACCCAGCTACATGAAACCAAAACAAAATACCCAGAACTAAATGAGCTACTAGTGAGGAAAATGCAGCCTTTATTTCAGAACACATACCTGACAGTTGTGGAACAGGGACCCACAAAGACACAAGAACTGCTGGGGAGTGAGGGGTGGAGGAGGTTAGGGAAGGGCTGTCAAGAGGAAGTCCAGGTGAAAGCAACTATCTTCACAAAGCTATAAGCAGCCAGACTTATTCCTGAAGGAGAGGGCGTGCAGAAATTACTGTTCTTCCCTGCCCTCAGGGGTATTTACAAAAGAGCTCTCAGCTACCCAGGTAGTTGGCCCAGACAGGGCAAGCCTGCAACACTTCAAACCCGGGATTAAGGCTACAAAGTGCTAGGCACTAGGATTCATTATTACAACAGTTCTTTAGAGGCTCATGCCCAGTTCAGAACTAGGGGAACGGATTCAGTATGGGATAGCGGGTAAGCTCTGGAGATGGGTGGAGGTGGTGGTGCATAACACTGTGAATGTATGGAATGTCCTGAACTTGTACGAATGGTTAAAATGGCAAATTTTATGTCTATTTCACCACAATGAAAATATTAAGAAAAAAATTAACAGGCTTAAAAAGGCAAGAAGTTTGCTCAGTCACAAAAGTAATTCTACCCCTGGCTTGTATACTCTGCCTTAGACCTGAACCTCAAAGCCTGGGAGGTCTGTCAGTTTAAGGCATTGGATGTAGGTGAGAAATCATACTGGACATATTGGACAGCACAAAGGAAGCAATGAAGAGGAATGGGGTGGAATTGAGAAGTCTTGGGCGCCCCCCACTCCATCTGGGGAACAATAGTGACAGCAAATGGTTCAGGGATCAAAGCAAGTTAGAAGGTAGTGGCTCCTACCATCCATCTGTGGCCAGATGGCCCTGCTCATCCTGGGTTCTTCCCACCTCCCTGCCAGTGCCCAGACATCAAAACTCAACCTTCTTCAACATTCTGCAACCTGCTTCTTTAATTCCAAGATCAAAGGGGACCTTTTGTCCAAGTTGTAAAACAGACCAAGAGACAACTAAATGCCATCTCCTCTGCATTTCCTGAGGGCTTAGGGCCTCCTGTAAAAGAGAAACACACTAACCGAGGCTCGGTACGGGCACACAGTTCCCAGGATACAGTGGTTCCTGCAGAATATGTGCCAGGTGAGGCAACTCAAGGAGCTAGGGAGAAAATATCCTCAACACAACACCCTGGAGGGAGCACAGGAATGGTGACAGGCACCATACAAATCCAATTGCACAGTACATTAGAAAAGTAGCCTTCAATGTAAGTATTTGCTGCAGAACATTCCACTTGAACTTAGAAATCATGAAGTCCTCTTTTTTTTTTTTAAGGCAAATCTCTTTCTATAGCCCAGGCTTGCCTGGAACTCCCTATGTAGACCAGGCTGGCAGAACTCCCAGAAATGCATCTGCCTCTACCTCCTGAGTGGGATTAAAGGCATGTGCTACCACCCTCAGCTGAAGTTCAAATACTAATGACACATGTGACATATACATAAAACAGACCAAGAAAGCCAAACCCATCTGCCAGGCCACACATGAAATCAGTGACTAGACTACAATGAGCCAGGCTGTGGCCTGTGCTCCAGTGCTGACTGATGCTCTGAAAGCCCAAAGGAGACAGCAGCTGCCACCACGTGAAACTTCCTGCCTCCTGCTCCAGGACACATCCATCCAACTGCCCTATTAGCTCCAAGGAACCTTGGTGTCAGTCAGTCCATTACTCTGTCTTACATGGAATAAACCCTTCAAAATAGGGTAAACTGACCCAGGAACTCTACTACTAGGCATGTATCCCAGACTACTGAAAACATGTTTATTAAAAATGCACACAAAGTTCACAGCAGTATTATTCCAAACAGCTAATACATGAGACAGTCCTAATCAGCAGATAAAGGGATAAAGAAACTGTGCTCTATCCATACAACAGAATGGTTTAGCCTTTAAAAAGAAAACTAAAGTACTAGGAATACTACATACAACATGATGAACTTTGAAAGTATCATGGGAAAGTAAATGCAGCTACATAAGAAAAACCACAAATTATAAATCCTCTTTATATGAAATGAGGAAAGGTAAATTCCCAGAAAATCAGTGGTTGCCAGGGACTAGGGGGAGCAAAGCCTGGGAATGACTATGAATGCTTCTTTTTAGGTTGATGAAAATGTTCTGGAATTAAACAGTTATTCTCTAAACACACCAAAACCCACTGAACTGTGAACTTTAAAAGAGCTCAGTGTTAGAAGCACTCACTGCCTTTGCAGAAGATCGGGGTTTGCGTCCCTGAACCCACAAGGTGGCTCACAACCATCTGTAACTCCAGTTCCAAAAATCTCCTTTAATTCCCTCAGGCACCAGGCATGCACATGGTACACGTATATACATGTAAGCAAACACATAAAAATTTAAAAGATCTTTTAATAAGGGGCGATTTTGTAGTATATGAGTAATATTTATAGAGATAAAACTATAATAAAAGCCGATACAGTTTGAGGGAGGAGATATCTAAGGGAAATAGAGTATTATGTGCCTATGAATGTATTCAATGGGTATTTCCCAAGTTCCATTAAAATATTCCCAAGAGCAGTTTTCTGTAATGAGATATGAGCCTGCTTCTCAATTCTGACCCAGCCAGATGAATTCCATCCTGTAACTTTATAGGGTAGTCTAAATCCAGGGCAGAAGGCAAACTCCTGGCTTCCTCCCTACAGTCAGAGACGTCTTACTCTGCAGATTCAGGAAACACTGTTGTGCTTAGCAGACCTGAGTAGCATCTGCACACCTGGGGAAGAGCCATTCATGAAAGTAAGAGAGGGAAGGGGAAAGATCTTGAACTGTATACCCACATCTCTAACTTTCAAAGCACACAGCCTCCCCAAACTCTAGCCTGTTCACATGGCCACTGAGTCCACTAGCTAAGTTCCTCTTTGCATGACTTGTCTCAGAAGCTGATTCACCCCAAATTAGATCTATATGCCCCTCCCAAAATGGTTGTGAAATAGCTTATGTGTATGAGGGCGTGGGGACAGTTCTGACTTCTGTGCAGTAATGTGCTTGGCACAGACCACATTCACACCTACCTGTGACTCCACATACACCTCTGTACAAACTTGCTTCTGTGCCTTTTCACTAAACATGCAGTTTCTTGTGTGCCTTTTAAACTGTCTCTGCATACAAGATATTCTCCATTTATATTATCTATTTATTTATTTAGAGCCAGGGTCTCTCTCTATAGCACTAGCTCTTCTGAAACTCATTAGACCAGGCTATCCTTGAACTCACAGAGATCCACCCGCCTCAGCCTCCCAGGCGCTACATTCTCCATTTATTGAAATGCATTAAATTAGCTTCCATGGTCTGTTTGTACACTTAGAACAAGATGGCTCCCTTAATGGGTTCACCTAAGGAAGTGAAGCCAGCCTAACAGAACAATCTATTTCAAAATACAGAACATGGACTGCCAATTGTGAGCTACAACCACACCAACCACAAGCTCACTTCTAGGAACCACTGTTCTTCTCTGTCTCCAACTTGGCTTTGATCACCGGCTCCTGCTGCACCTTCCCCACCTTTCTGTGTTCTAGCCTTCTGTGTATTCCTCAAACGCACCATTGGATCGTCACACTTGCCATTTTCTTTGCCCAGGTCATTCTTTGCCCGGCTGGTTCTTTGTGGTCAACCGCGCCTCAATTCCTATCACTTTCTCTGAGGAGATTCTGCCGCTCAATCCCAGGTACATCAGCACCAATCATCACTTCACCGTGCTGTCTTCAAAGCACCAGACATTATTCTACTTGGGTGCTGCTCACTGCAGGTTTCCTCGAATGAGAGAAACTCCACAAGGGTGGGACCCTGACCCCCTGATAACTATACACCTAGTTCCTGGCACTAACTGAGCACTCAAATATTTGCTGATTAAATAAATGCATACTAGAAATACATATCGCTAACTTATAAACTCTTAAAACTCTGTACAGGGCTGGAATTTCCCAGAGCAGTGCAATAAATGCCACTTTATTGAACTCTCTATGGCCAAGAAAGGGTGTGACTTCCTGTCCTCACATCAGCCTTGTTTTGAAGGTGGTAAAGGAGAAAAAGGTTCAACATTTCACTCTGGGGATTTGCCCCACTTCATTGATTCAGACTGAAGCCTGAGGCCACAGAAACCAGCTAAAGCTCTGAAACATTTTCCCCCTCAAACAGTGCCAGAGGATCAAACTCAGGCTCTTGTGTAGGCTCAGCAAGTGCTCTGCCAATGAGCTACATTCCCCCAAGCTATGAAATCTTTTACACGACTTCTGAGTTTATAAATAAAGAATTTTCTTTATTTAAAAAAAAAGAGGGGCGGGGGCTGGAGAGATGGCTCAGCAGTTAAGAGCACTAACTGATCTTCCAGAGGTCCTGAGTTCAGTTCCCAGCAACCACAGGCGGCTCACAACCATCTGTAATGAGATCTGGTGCCCTCTTCTGGCCTGCAGGCACACATGCTGTATACATAGTACATAAATAAATAAATCTTTAAAAAACAAAAACAAACAAACAAACAACCCAGAACAAATAAGGTAAGTTAGCGATCTTCTAACAGAAGGGAATCCTTTCAGTTAATTAGCCCTGGTCAGAGTAAACCAAATAGCTTAAGCAAGAATTTTCCTTTGGTAGAGTCGAATGTCAACAAGCTTTTTCTCTAAGTCTTTCTTGTCATTCACTACCAGGATGAAACAAAATTTATCTTCTGAGGAAGCAATCAATATACAGGACTACCCAGGAAAATTCACTTTGGATCTTTGTTCTTATTCCTTGGCAAATAGAATTTGAGCTGAACGTCTCAGGAAAAAAAAAAAAAAAAAAAAAAAAAAAGCCAGTCCTTCAAAAACTTAACTCTGTGGTTCCATAACAGAAGCCAGCAAGTTGTGACCCACTCTCCAGGCACAGCTCTGTTACCTCCACTCTCGTCCCTAAAGAGACTTAATTCTAGTCAGCTTCATGAGAGTGAGCCTTCACCTGTAAGGAGCTGTATGGCATGGGAAGAGGATGCAGACAGGTAAGGCCAGAGGTGTTTTTAAACGGTAGTACAGGTACCACCTCCATTATAATCACAGGATTACTTGTGAAAAGTGTAGATTCCTGAGCACTGCCTAATCCCACTCCTTGGGAGTGAGGCTCAGGAAACTGCATTTTAACATGCTCCTCACCCACAACCCAAGATTCCCATGCACAGTGAAGTTTAAGAACCAATCGGATAAAAGCACTTTAGGGGAGGTAACGAGTTTTGACAGAAAGGCAGGAGGAGGGAAGGGCCTGGGGATGGACGATGGGCACAGGATGCCCTGGTGTGGCAGCAATCAAGCGGGGTGCAGTATGGGGACTGCTGAGGGTGCATTTAAGGACAGAGCTTGGGCTAAGAGGCTGCTCCGAAGCGAGGTAGCATCCGCAGACTGGTCAAGATGATAGGGATGTGGGGGAGATGAACGTGAGGAGGAGGAGCGAGGGTAGAAATAACGGGTGTCCTCGGAATGGGACAAGGCCCGGAGGTGAAAATTGGGAAATAGGGGTGACAAGGGGGCGGGCACGTAAGCCGAAATGAGAACCGCGGAGACACGAGCTGAGGTCTTCCTTCCAAGCGGCACCTCCCCTAAAACTCCAGGCCCTGACAAGCCGAGGTGGAAGCCAAGGCTGGAAAAAGGGACTTTGTGAGAGGCCAACCCAGTCGAGGGTAACCCGAGCAGGGGTTCTGCAGGAGGCTGGGGACCAGGCATGGGGTGCCGGAAGGTCCTGGGCTATCCAGGGGGCCCTGCTCCAGGTCCGGTTCCCGGACTCTCCTTCACTCACCATCGCCGCCGCCATCTTGGATCCACGTGTCGCCGCGGTGACGTCAGCGGAAGTGGTGCTTCCGTGGGTACGGACTGTAACTCCACAAGCGGGTCGCCTCGCTTCAGTTGCTTCTGTAGTCGCAGCAGTGAAGAGGTAAAGGAGACTTAATTTCTCCTTGGCAAACTGGTCTTAGCAGTGAGGTCTCTGACTAGGTGAAGAGAGAGTACGGTGTAGCTATTGGAGCCATATTAACTTCTGGCAGACATGGCTCCTCCCCCTACTCCTTTTGCACTGTGGGTAATTGGGGTGTGTGAAAACATGCGCGCTCTCTGGAAGCCATCTTTATTATTGGCAGAGATCCGTTGCCAGGGTTACCCGAGACTTAGTGAGACAGAAGGCTTGGTAAACCCTCTTTGACAGCAGCTGGATTCCAAGTAATTTGTAATTATGTGTTTAAATATTTACTTGACTATTATGCATCCCATAATACTAATCGGTCGTAATCCCTATGAAGGTGGGACTCCGTCTGTCTTTTACCTTGCCCTGCCTTTTTTTTACATCTGTAAAATGGGGCAGAGATTTCTAGATTACTTTCATAATTGAATTACGTTGAGTATTCCCTGATACAATCTTACGTGGGAAGTATTCGATAAATAACTGTTATTATATGATTGTGTCCATCCCTCACACAGATGGTAGGTCCCTCAAACAACTCATTTTGTTAAATGAGTGAATGAAAAGCAGCATGCTTAGCGGAGGGACATCTTTTGCGAAGACATCTTTTGTTGTTTCAGAAAGTGGATATAATCAACTTGTCATGCTTGTGTTCTGCTTCTGTAGTCCCATCTGTTTGCCTGCCAGGTCCTCCATTTGGAAACCTCCACTCCTGAGCTGTAAAAACCTTTATCTTCCTCATGTCCAATGCTGACCTCTTGAACCCAGATTTTAGGGAGAGACCACCAATGTACGCGAATAAAAAAAGCTTGCTTTGATTAATTTGGCCACGATAATTTGGGTCGGTGCTCTTTCTCCTCTATCTGTGGGACTAACATGTCCTGGTTAGTTTTTATTGTTAACTTGGCATAACCTGGAGACACCTGGGAAGAGGGAACTCCAACCAAAGAATTTCCTCAATCAGTTTGGCCTCTGGGCATGTCTGTGTGGCATTTTCTTGATTGTTAAATGATAACAAAATTCTTCTATTTTACTTTATTCATTTTTTTCTTTTTCTGAGACAGTATTTCACTGTGTAACAGCCCTGGCTGTCCTGAAACTCACTTTGTAGACCATTAGGTTGGCCTCAAACTCAGAGAGCTCTGCCTGCCACTGCCTCCCCAGTGCTGGGATTACAAGCATGCACCACCAGGTTGGAAGGAGACATCTTTTAATATGGACTTCTCGATTCTGACTGACTTAATGTATGACTAGAAGCAAATCACTTAACCATCCTAAACTTCAGTTTCCAGTTTTGGCTTAGGGGGTAGGTGGTAGCATATGCCTTTAGCCTTTAATCTCAGCACTCAGGAGGCAGAGGCAGGTGGATCTCTGTGAGTAGTTCAAGGCCGCCTGGTCTACAGAGCTAGTTACAGGACAACCAGGGCTACATAGAGAACCCTTGTCTTGAAAAAAAAAAAAAGGCAGGAGTGGGGCTTGGGGGGTATGGCTCAGGATCATGATGGAGAAAGACTTCATTTGGTCCACATATATCACTGTAAAGTGTGTACAGCGTGAGGGCTGTCTTCTCAGATGGATCCAAAAGGTTGTTCAAAGAGTAGTAATGACGTCTGTGGAGACAGTTCACTTGGCAGAGTGCCTGCCTAATCCTTAGCACTACAGAAATGTGGCCCGCTAGAGCACAGTTGTAATTCCAGAACTCTGAAGGTAGAGGCAAGACGCATTCACGGTCATCTTGGAATACATGTCTCGATGATGATGATGATGATGGTAATAATAATAATAATAATAATAATAATAGTAATAATAATAATAATGAGTCAGCCAGGTTTGGTGGCTTACACTGGTAATCCTAGCACCCAGGATGCTGAGGAATGATGGCTGTGGTGAGTTCAAGGCCAGCCTGCACTAGATAGTAAGTTTTAGTCCAGCCTTAGCTATAGAGAGAGCCACTGGCTAAAACAACCTCCCCCTCCAAAGGAGAACACTCAGCATTGCTGAATGCTATAGCTCTTGCCAGAACAGTTCTTAAGATTTTTAGATATCTCATTCTGCATCTTGGCAGGGAACAGTTGAACTCTGACCACCATTGTGGTCAACACTGATCACCACTGTAGCAGATTCTTTTGCATAAATGTCTACTAACAGTCTTCTCCTCCTTGTATGAGCATACTGGTTCTCCCATCAAAAGGTGGGCTTTCCCCCATTTGTTGAATATGATGATCAAGTTACTTGCTTTGACCAATAGAATGAGATACAAGTGTCTTTCAGTTCTGTGTCTCGGCTTTAAGAGACTTGGCAGCTTCTTCCACCCAAGGGTATAAATAAGGCTAGGCGCTGTAGAATATTAATTTAAGATGTGTTACATTTGCTTATGCTGTGGAACATTTAGTTTAATAATGCAAAGATGTGTTGCATTCTTGTATGTTGCGTTTGTTTAACTCTGTGGAGCTGTGATTCTTTGCCTGTCTAAAACATCTGATTCTAATAAAGAGCTAAATGGCCAATAGCAAAGCAGAAATAAGGATAGGTGGGGCTGGCTGGCAGAGAGAATAAATAGAAGGAGAAATCTTGGAGGAGAAGAAAGCAAGAGAACAAGGAGAGGAGGACATGAGGAGGCCAGCCACCCAGCCACCCAGCCACAAAAGCCACGCAGTAAGAGTGAAATTAAGATATACAGAAGTAAGAAAAGGGAAAAGCTCAGAGGCAAAAAGTAGACAGGATAATTCAAAGTTAAGAAAGGCTGGCAAGAAATAAGCCAAGCTAAAGCATGAACCTAATTAGTCTTAACAATAAAATCCTGGAACCAGATATCAAGGGTGAAAGGGGAAAGATCAGAGAAACAGAGCAGCCAGTCACTAGATACTTCTTACCGTTGAATGGGGGCTCATCCTGTCTCTATGAATCCTCATACTTACTGGGGGCAGGTCCTGTCTCTACCCACCTTATATTCCTATCTCTACCTCCCTAGTGCTGGCATCAAAGATACGAGCTACCAACCACCACCCAGCTCTGTTTCTCTTTCAGACTGGTTTAGACTCCTGTAGCCCAGGGTGGCCTTGAACTCCTCATCTTTCTGCTTCTTCCTCCCAAGTGCTGGGGTTAAAGGTGTGAGCTACCACTGCCTGGCCTCTATGGTTAACTAGTGGCTAGCTCTGCCCTCTGATCTCCAGGTAAGCTGTATTTGTCAGAACACAAATAAATTATCAAACAACATCAAGCTAAGGCTTAATTTATAATTAAGAATAAGACTTTGTGTGATTTATTTGGGAGCTGGGTGGTGAGCCCCCTAAAAGAGCAAAACCAAACAACATTTTGGCATTTCAACATGGGGCTAGAGTAAAAGAAAATCTAACAATAGCTAGGTGTCCTGCTGGAGAGCCCTATCAAGAGACAGTTTCTTTTTGTTCCTCAAGGCATTCTAGAAGCTGACATTACACATATGAATGAATTTAGTTTGGACAGTTCAAACCTAGCCGAGCTACCAACTAAAGATAGTGTTATGTGACTAACCTTCTTGACACTGTGTAGAACAAAAGAACTACGTGGTTGAACCTAGCTGATTTAGGGGATGGCTTGTTATGTAGCCTGAAACACAAACCCATAAATGATTGTGCCCATCACAACCATCCCAAAGAGCAAATATATTCCCAAAGGGCAGGGATCTAGAAAAAACGGGAAGGATTTACCAAAGTCTTGCAGTAACACTGAATTTTAGACTTGTTTTGTTTTTTGGTTTTTCAAGACAGGGTTTCTCTGTGTAGCTTTGCGCCTTTCCTGGATCTCGCTCTGTAGACCAGGCTGGCCTTGAACTCACAGAGATCCGCCTGCCTCTGCCTCCCGAGTGCCGGGATTACAGGCGTGCACCACCATCACCCGGCGAATTGTAGACTTGTGACAAGGTCTACTGCAGCTTAAATCCTGGAAGTCTCTTACGACTACATCTGCTTAAAGAAGAATACTGACTGGGCTGGAGAGATGGCTGCTCTTCCAGAGAATCAAGGTTCAAGTCCCACATGGCTGCTCATAACTTTCTGTAACTCCAGTTTCTAGGGGATCCAATGCCCTCTTATGGCCTCTGCAGGCACCAGGCATGCAAATGGTGCACAGCCATATATGCAGCAAAATACCCATAAACATAATGTAAAAGAATATAACAATAAATAAATATATTTGAGACAGCATTTCTCTGTGTAGTCTTGGAACTCACTCTGTACACCAGGATGGCCTCAAACTCAGAGATCCACCTGCCTCTGCCTCCTGAATTCTGGGATTAAAGGTGTGTGCCACCACTGCCCAGCTCCAATTATGTCAACTTTTAAATATTTTTATTACATATATTTAGTGTGTGTGTGTGTTTGAGTGTGCACATATGACTACATGCCTTGTTGCACATACAGAATT
Organism: Onychomys torridus; assembly: GCF_903995425.1. Lineage (NCBI taxonomy): Eukaryota > Metazoa > Chordata > Mammalia > Rodentia > Cricetidae > Onychomys > Onychomys torridus. Next base: position 141,652,668 of record NC_050446.1, read on the forward strand.
TTCAGCAGTCAATCCACTCCTACAATGTGGGACTCAGGGATTGACCTCAGATCTTGAGGCTTGACTGCATGTGTCTTTATTCACCAAACCATCTGGTCTGCTCAGTATTGTAGATTACATTCACAGCATGCAGTGTCTATTGCTGTTACATTATAACCACAAAAATATATGCTAGTTTGAAACTCTCAGCTTATTTAACATAGTTGCCCAAGTCACTGATGAACAGAGTTATGACCGGTCTTCATTATTTTCAGTTCCATCTTTTGTTCTCCGTGCTAAAGCAGTTCCTCGATTGTGCACTCTCCACCTCAGCTTCCCTAGTGCGGGATTACAGGCATGTGCTGCCGTACCTGGCATTCTCTCTCATATCACTCATGACTATGAACAAGTTCTAAACCTGTATTCACGTTGGAACTCTGTCTAGAAAGGGTGTGACATCAAGCAAGTTAACATCATGAATATCTGAAGCCTTTTCAGTGAAGAATCTGGGAAGACACATCTCTTAGAGCAGTGGTTCTCAACCTTCCTAATGCTGGAACCCTTTAATAAGTTCCTCATGTTGTGGTGACCCTCAACCACAAAATTATTTTCATTGCTACTTCATAACTGTGATTTTGCTACTGTTATGAACTGAGATGTAAATATCTGTGTTTTCTGATGGTCTCAGGTGACCCTCCAAAGGGTTGCAGCCCAGGGGTTGAGAACCGCTCGCTACCTGAGAGCCTGCCCATCCAGGAGAGGAAGCTGCACTCAAAAAAGGAGCACTGCTCCCAAAGTGCCAATTCCACGGCACTTACAGCGTTCTGGGAACACTAGCTCCTGAGGCTTTTGCAGTAGAAAATATACATATACATACATCCCAGGCACAGTCATGCATACCAAGGCAGAAGAAAGCCCAGCCCATTCTAAGAGAAAGGAGTCCTGGCCTAAGAGGTAAAAGCCAGGGGCAGGACAGACCAAGCTGATATGATGTCAGTACTCTAAACTACTCTGTGATTTAGCCTCCACCCAGCTTTATCATCCTTTTGGTTCATTCATCTTCCTGGACTAGCTCTGTAGACCAGGCTGGCCTTGAACTCACAGAGATCCACCTGACTCTGCCTCCCAAGTGCTGGGATTACAGGCGTGTGCCACCACTGCCCAGTATGGTGGTGTACACTCTTAATCCCAGCACTTGGGAAGCAAGGCAGGCAGATCTCGTGAGTTTCAGACCAGCTTAGTCTACACAGTGGGTTCTGGGCCAGCCATAGCTATCGACAGAGACCTTGTCTCAAAACAACAGCAACAATAACAATAACTGTAGTAGTACTTTCTCTTAGGTACCACCAACTCACAAATAATGACAGAGAGACTTATTAATTATGAAAGCTAGGCCTTAGCTTATGCTTTTTCCCAACTAACTACTAACTCTTATAACTTACTTAACCCATATTTTTTTCAATCTACATTCTGCCATGTGGCTCGGTTACCTCTACTCTGTACTGTATATCTGACTTCTTCAGTGTCTCCCTGGCATCTCACTGCGCCTAGATTCATCTCTCTCTTCCTCTCTCTCCCTGGGAATCCCACCTATCTCTCTTACCTAGCTATTGGCCATTCAGCCCTTTATTAAACCAATCACAGTGACACATCTTCACACAGTGTAAATAAATATTCCACAACAAACAGCAACAATAATAATATGATATGATATGATATAATATAACATAACATAATATAATTGCATCATTTCCCCCTTCCCTTTCCTTCCTTCAACCGCTCTCATGTATCCCTCTTGCTCTCAATCAAATTTGTTGTCTCTTTTTCTTTGGTTGTTGTTACATATGTGTGTTTGTATATGTTCCTAAATATATAAATACAACTGTTTAGTCCATGTAACGTTATTTCTATGACCCTTTGTGTTGGATAACCAGCTGGTGTGCTCTTCCCTGAAAAGACTATTTCTCACACTCTCAGCATTCCTTAGTTGCCTTTAGTTTTTTTCTAGGTTTAAAATTAAATCGTTAAAGACAAAAGGGGGCTGGAGAAATGGCTTAATCATTAAGAGGATGCGCTGTCCTTCCAGAGGACCCAAGTTTGATACCCAGCACAAATGTCAGGCGGCTCACAACTGCCTGTAACTCCAGTTCCTGGGACCCAGACTCACATGCAGATACCCACACACAGACACATACACATACACATACCTGTGATTAAAAATAAATCTGTAAAATGAATAACAAGGAAAAGACTCCTGAAGCCATAGGGCGTGGTGTGTGCTTGTAATCCTAAAACTCAAGAGGAACAGCCAAGAGGCTCATTCGTTTGGACTATGGAATGCTTCCCAGAGGAGCCTCAGCCACTCACTGTCTCCTGTCTTGAGGGTATGGGTAAGAGTGGGGCTCCCAAAAATGACTTCATATATTTTTACTTAAAATCATTGACCAGACATTTTTTATAATTTATTTTATTGGTGTTTTGCCTGCATTATGTCTGTGTGAGAGTGTTGGATCCCCTGGAACTGGAGTTACAGACAATTATGAGCTGCTATGTGGGTGCTGGGAATTGAACCCAGGACCTCTAGAAGAACAGCCAATGTTCTTCACTGCTGAGCCATCTCTCATTAATTCCACATCTTTGTTTTGCTTTGAGAGGGAGAATTAGTATGACCTTCATCCTAGGTGATCATGTGGCCCTGAAAAGTGTTTTTTCTAGAAGCAGCAGACTGGATATGAAGACAATGATCAATCCCTGCAAACCCTTCAAAGGGAGGGAGCACAGAGGGAAAATTGATAGAGCCTCATGTCACAGTATACTGAGGTGGGGACAGACACATGAAGAAATTGAGGCCCCAGGTAGGGAATATGGATGTAGATTGGCTCCAGATCACAGGGTAAAGTGAGCCAAATGCTGCTCCTGCACCTTGGCTCAGGGGCACATGGGATGAAGTAGGCCACCTGTGACTTTCTTTCTTCTGCTACCTCCTAGGGGATGAATGCTCATTGTTTTCCACAGAATGGGGAACAAGAGATGTGTCCCAGGCTGGAGAGATGGCTCAGAGGTTAAGAGCACTGGCTGCTCTTCCAGAGGTCCTGAGTTCAATTCCCAGCAACCACATGGTGGCTCACAACCATCTGTAATCTATAGGATCTTTAAAAAAAAAAAAAGAGATGCGTCCCCACATTTTGTGGTTTGTTTAATACATATAAGTTTTTTCTTTTGAGACAAGGTCTCACTATATAGCCAGGTACTCTCTACACCAGGTAAACCAGATCGGCCTTGAACTCCCAAAGATCCACCTGCCTCTGCCTCCCAAGTACTGGGACCATACCCAGCCTAGACTTGTTTTTTTTTTTTTTTTTTAACATCAGTACTATGATTTGAATGTGTCCTCCAAAGCTCATGTGTTGAAAATTTAATCTCTAAATGCAACAGTATTTAAAGACCTGACATTTAAGGGATGAAAGAGAGCAGGAGATATATAGCTGAATTGGTAGAGTGCTTGCCTACTAAGCATGAAGTCCTGGGTTCAGTTCCCAACACTGTGTAAACCTATGACTCATGCCTGCAATCCCAGCACTCAGGAGGTGGAGGCAGGAGGACCAGAAGTTCAAGGTCATCTTCAGCTACCTAGCAATACCAGGATACCCTGGGAGCCCCTGTCTCAATAAACAAACAAATGCTCCTATGGATAGATGAACAGTTATTGTCAGAGTGAGCTATTGTGAGAGTTGGTTCTCAGTGGGAGGATGGCTTTGAGCCCTACATACCCATGCACCTCTACAGGTGCACTTCCATTTTCAGTGGGATGATACAAGAAGACCCTTGCTATTTGCAGGCCCCTGAACCTTAGACATCTCTGCCCCTAGGGCTTTTTATTTTCTGATATGGAATGCTTCACGGATTTGTGTGCCATCCTTGCACAGGGCTGTGCTAATCTCTTTATTGTTCCAATCTAATCATACATGTTGCTGAAGTGAGAGCCCTGCCCCTGGAATTCCTGAAACAAGTCCCTACTCTTTACAAATTACTCAGCCTCAGTCATTCTATTAGAGCAAATGGACTGAAGCAAATTTAGGGGTGGAGTATTAAGTGGATAGAACAGAGGCCCATGTAACTTTCCATCCTACACTTGGTTTTTTTCCCTGTTATTAACACCTTGCATGGGTGGTCCATTTGTGGAAGCTAATCAACCAGTAGTGATGCATTACCAACTCAAGTCCATACATTACCTCAGGGTCTCCTCCTCCTCCTCTCCTTTTCCTGTTTTTTTTTTTTTTTTTTTTTCTGACAGTGTCTTACTTTGTAGCTTTAGCTGTCCTGGCACTCACTATGTAGACAAGGCTGGCCTTGAACTCACAGAGATCCACTTGACTCTGCCTCCTGAGTGCTGGGATTACAGGCGTGCGCCACCACACTTGGCTTTGGGGACACTCTTTGTGACATAGTTTCAATGAGTTCTGACAGAGGCTTAATTGGTAAGTAGCCCCTGCTATGGTACCCTACAGAACAGCCCTAAAAACTGCCTGTGTTCTATTTGTTCCTCGATTCTTTTTCTCAAATTCTTAGCAACTGTCTCCATGATTTTCTCTTTTCAGGATGTCATGTAGCTGAGATCTATAGAGTGTAGCCTTTACAGACTGGTTCTCCCCTTACCCTGTTGTGCTGAGGGTGGAACCAAGACCTTGTGTATGCCAAAAGGTTTGACCACTGAGATCCCCAGAACCAACTTGGCTTCTTCCAGGAATTTTATAAGATTCCCTTCTCTCTTTTGGTGGCCTAATACCTGATTTCTTTTTAGTGCTAATAATCTATTACAGAGTTTCCTTATTCCCCTTTGGTAGGCCATCTGCTTGCTTTGGTAACAATGAGGGAAGCTGCTCTGACTGTCCTGTATGGGTTCCTGTGTGGACACACATCTTCAACTCATGCAAAACAGCAGGCTACCCAGCTGATGACTCATACAGTTAAGAGCTTGTTTAATTTTGTTGAAATATTGGGTCTCATCTTCACAAGTGACTGTGGGGTCCTGAGTTCCTGCAGCACTGAGTGACTATGTCCTGCAGCTGGGGTTGGTGTCATCAGCATTTGGAGTCTCAGTCACTCTAAGTGTGTTCTTGTCATTTTAGTTATTGTCTCCCCGATGACACATGATGTAGAACATCTTTCTCATGCTTATCTGTTGTCTGTGTGCCTTTCATGAGGAACCTTTTCCAATTGTGCTCATTTTGAAATTGAGTTGTTTTCTTATTATTGAGTCATGAGAACTCTTTGCATATTTTAGATACTAGTCCTCCATTAGATACATGTTTTGAAAACATATTCTTCAAGTTTAGGATTTGTCTCCTTTCTTCCCTTTTGCCCAGGCTGGCCTGACATTTGCTATGTAGCCCAAGCTGGCATAGGATTCATAGCAATCCTGCTGCTTTGGCCTTGCAAGTGCTGGAGTTACAGGGATCAGAACTTACAACTATAGACAAGGTCATTGGGTCAGTTCCTTCTTTCCTACTATCTTGTCTAACGTTGGCTCATCTCTCTGATCACAGAAAAGACAGATGAAAGCATGGAGACAGATACAACACCAAAAGCATAGTCTGTGAAAGAAAAATTTATTCTGAGGCAGGAGGATTGCTGGTACTCAGGAACTTGGGGTCAGCCTGAGCAACATAGCGAGACCTTGCCTAAAAAAGGGGGGTAGGGGGCAGAGTATTGAGTAAAGTGCTTGTTGTGCAAGCCTGACAGCCTGAGTTGATCTGAGTTCAGATCCCCAGAACCCACATAAAAAGCTGGGCATGGGCCAGGCGTGGTGGGCATGCCTCTAACTCCAGGGAAGCAGAGGCAGACAGATCTCTGTGAGTTTGAGGCCAGCCTAATCTACATAGTGAGACCCTGTCCCACATCCTTCCCCCCTGAAAAAGTAGCTGTGTGCAAGTAGGTGCAAGCATCAGTAGCCCAGCACCCCTCTGGTGCCGAGTCTGTGGAAGCTTGGAGGGCTGCTAGCCTGGCACACAGATGAAAGCATCAAGACACCCTGCTCAAATAAGGAGAAAGGTCAAAGTGAGGACCTACACTTGAGGTTGTCTTCCAACCTCCGTATGTGTGCTGCTGTGGTATGCCCCAGCCTGCAAACACACACACACACACACACACACACACACACACACACACACACACAGAGAGAGAGAGAGAGAGAGAGAGAGAGAGAGAGAGAGAGAGAGAGGGAGAGAGATTTTAAGGATTTTACTTATATGAATGTGTGTTTTGACTGCATGTTGGTGCACCATGTGCCTGCCATTCTTGAGGAGGCCAGAAGAGGGCATCCAATTCCTTGGAACTGCAGTTACAGATAGTTGTGACTAGGAGCTTAAACCAGGTCCTCCACAAGAGCAGTAAGCTCTTAACCAGCTGTCTAGCCCCCAACACAGTATGTTTTGGTTAACTGTACTTCAGTACAATTAAAAACTGGGATTGGCAAGACAGCTCAGCAGATAAAGGCGGTTGCCGCCAAGCCTGAGTTCAACTTCTACAATTTGTCCTCTGACCCCACATGAGTGCTGTGACACATGTCAACTCCCTGCAATAAATAATAAATAAGTTTGAAAATTAAAGACTGGCCTGCTGTGTTGGCATGCACCTATAATCCAAGGCCCTCAGGAGCCAGAGGCAGGAAGATCAAGAGTTTGAGACCGGGTTGGGGATTTAGCTCAGTGGTAGAGCGCTTGCCTAGCAAGCGCAAGACCCTGGGTTCGAGCCTCAGCTCCACATTAAAAAAAAAAAAAAAAAAGTTTGAGACCAGCATGGACTATACAGTGAGACTCTGTCTCAAAAACAGGAATTTAAAATTTTGCAAAGAAAAAATTGTTAAGAAAATGAAGCCGGGCCTGTCTTAGACTGCCATTACCATAATATCCACGTAACAGAACAACCCCAGGAGGCAAAAGCTCATGATAATTATTTCTCCTTCGAATGTCTGAGGACCAGCTGGGGTTCAGCCTGGACTGGGCTTGGTTGGGTTTGGTGCCAGCCTGAAGGCTGGTCCAGGTTTGCTCCTCCTGTCACTCATTTCCCTTAGGTCACATTCTAATCAGGAAGAAGGCTGGAGGGTGAGACCAGAAACAACATTCTAAACCCATTTCCTTTGCCTTTGCTAATGTTCCATTGGCCGAGCTCAACATTAGCAGGACAGGGACGGGTGCTCTTCCCATTGATTACTGAGTTTTTATTGTATGGTTGTGAGTAAGACCTTGGGCTTTGCTTTCAGACTCCAAAGTATGTATTCCAAACCACAAAGCAAGAGCACAATCAGTTAGGTTGCAGACAAGGTAAGTTGTGATGTGTGTGTGTGTGTGTGTGTGTGTGTGTGTGTGTGTATTATAAATATGAGATACACATGTGAGCATATATATATTGGTGATGCTGGTTTTAGGTTTTGTCCATGGTTCCCACTTTATAACTCCCTCCTCAAATCAAGCCATAAAAGCTAAACTATGTCTTCTCTAAGTAGGTCATAACAAACGTTATCATCCCCCTGCCTTTCTGTTTGGGAGCTGGCCACAAAGACTCTTGTTGTGTAGTATGTGATAAGGGCCTCCTCACTCCAATGGGATCCTAACCCATAGCCTGTAGGTAGGAAAGCCCCATAGAGAGGACACACACACACACACACACACACACACACACACACACACATCAAAGACAAGCCTTGCTGGGGGTTCCCACCCAGTTTATTAGCAATCACACCTAGGCAATAAAGTCTCCATAAAACTCCCAAGGACAGGGTTCAGAGAGGTTCCAGATAGCTGGATATGTGGCGATTTCTGTGCAGTGGCAGGTCTAAAGAGGACACGGAAGTGCCACGTGGCCCCTTTCCCACTGTCCATTTTGTCATCTTTTCCTTTGTTGTATCGCTTATGATAAAACCTCATTCTCATCCTGAGTCCCCTGAGCAGCTTGAGCAAATTAATGGAACCTAAGGAGGGAGCCATGGGGAGCCCGGCTTATAGGCAGCCAGTGAGAGCCTGCATATAACAACCTGCCACTTCCATCTGGCATCTAATGTGGGAGGGAGGAAGTCGTGGGGACTGAGCCCCCAACCTGTGGGATCTGACAGTACCTCCAGCTAGTTTGGGTCAGAACTGAGTTGGAAGAAAGGATACCCCTCCCAGTGGGTGACCCTTGCTGTAGGGCAGCTGTTCAGGAGAAATCTCTGCACCTTTCATGCTCGTAGAAATGTTGGTTGTAGTGTGAAAATGGGGAGAACAATCACTTGGTTTCTCTCCTGAGAGTGTAGATTAAAACCCAGCTCGCCTCAGTCCCCACTGTTCTTAGACCCAGTTCTTAAGGATAGACCCATGAGCTCCTGAGTGATGCAGACTGGCTTTGGTAAGTTCAGAGTTTCATGTGACACTGGGGGATGCTGTGATGTACGACCTTTGGGAGATGCAGTGATACAGAATGTCATTGCACGCTGTCCCACTGTCACCAGCCCTGTCTTCTCCCCATGACAAAAGCCAAGAACTTTTGGCTGAGGTGATAATGCAGAAAGTGTTCACTACCTTCTTGTCCCCTCTACTTCCTGTCAGGTGTCCCTCCTGACCACCAAGAGCATCCCTTACAAAGTACCAGGTCCTCTTCTCAGCAGCCCCCCTCCCCCTTTCAGACCCAAGATCTCCTGCAGTGATGAAGACCATCTTAGCAATCATGACAGCTGTGTGGCCATAGGAAATGACCACCATCCCTGAGGGAGGTCTAGCTCATGGATCAGTATGGCTTCAACAGGAGAGAAACCATATGTGGTGCCCTGACAGACCCAGCTTCTGAAAGGCAAAACCATAGAGCACCCAGGCACCAGTGTAGTATGCAGAGTAATGGCCCGTCAAAGGTGTGCATGTGTGAATCCCTAGAAGCTGAGAAAAATGCTGCCTTGGCGAAGGGGACTTTGCAAGTGTGATTAAGGATCATGAAGTGGAAGGGCTCTGCTGGCTTATTTAGTGAGTCCAGTGTGATTACTTTAGAGGATGCAGCAGCTGAAGACGCAGGGGAGACCAGAAGATGGAAGTAGAGCTTAGAGTGGTGTGCAGAAACCTGAGTCACAGGAGAAGCCAGAGAAGGCAAGGAAGGAATCCCGCCCCTTGAATCTCAGGGAGCAACAAAGCACTGTCAGCCCACTTGGCACTCCTGGCTTCCCCACCGTGTGCCATGATAATCATGTGCTGTTTGCAGCCAGGAGCTTGTGGAGATTTGTTAAGGAAACAAAAGGCCGAGCCAGCATGTATTCATGTATTTTAGGATGGTTAGGAAACCCTGAGCATTGCTTCTAATCTCTCCCTTCCTTATGCATGTGTGTGTGTGTGTGTGTGTGTGTGTGTGTGTGTGTGTGTGTGTGTGTGTACATGTATGTAGAGGTCAAAGAAGGCATTGATCTTTTTTGAGATGAGTCTCTTACTGACCTGGAACCCAGCACTTAGGCTAGACTGCCTGGATACTGAGTCCCAGGCATCCTCTGGTTCCCCCCTCCACACACACAGGGATTACAAATGCACACCACCAAACCCAGCATTTTTCCATGAGTTCTGGAGATTGAACTCAGGTCGCTGTGCTTGTAGGACAAGCATTTTGCTGACTGAGCCATCTCCCCACCCAGTTTCTCTCATTCTTCATACTTCTGGCCTCTGGGAAGGTCCTTCTTCTCTCTGAGAGGTCACACAGCAAGGAGGCAAATAGACATCTGGGAACAGAGAAGCTGACCTTTGGGAAAAGCCTTTGACATTCACATCTTTATTTAAATACTATTTTAAGCTTCCCACTTAAACCACAGCTATAGCTTGAATTCAATCATCCCAGGCAAATAAGAGATACCAACTTGGGGTCCCTGAGAACGGCAGATTGCAGATGACTAGAGTCAAAAAAAGACTGTGAAGTCCACCCCACCCACTCGACAGCTGAAGAATCTGTGGCTGGAGTGTGTAAAGTGGGGTTTGGTGTCTGGGAGTGAGCCCAGAAGGTTAAGCATGCCACAGGCACTCCTGGCTCATGTCCTGCCCATCAAGGCTGCTGCTGATACTGGCTCTCAGTGGCTGTGTAGAAGTCATCCAGCACACTTTGGATGTATTCGAAGGTGGGCCGTTCCTCTGGTCGGTTCTTCCAGCATCGGGTCATGATACTATAGAGCTCTTCTGGGCAGTGCTCCGGTCGAGGCATCCTGTACCCATGCTCCAGTGCGCGGATCACCTCTGGGTTTGACATGCCTGCGAAAGAGGTGTGGAATTTAGTGTGTGTGTGTGAGGGGCAAATGGAGCTGCAGTTACCATCTGACTGTATGGAGGAGATATGGAAACTAAGTCCTAATAGCTGTCCAGTTGCTGAGTTTGTCTAGCCACCAAGCCATGCCAGATCTCATAGGAGGAGAGCATTAACCAGCCTACTGTTTCTGCTACTGTTGGTCATCATTTTATCTATCCTCTGTTGGGGGATATTTTGTTTGTGTTCTGACAAATACAGCTTGCCTGGAGATCAGAGGGCAGAGCTAGCCACCAGTTAACCATAGAGGCCAGGCCATGGTGGCACACACCTTTAATCCCAGCACTAGGGAGGTGGAGACAGGATGGGGCTCCCATTCAGTCTGAGGAGCCTATGCATTTGGTCTGAGATTATGTAGAGAGGTAAGAACTCTCCAGTGGCTGCTGCTCTGCTTCTCTGATCTCTAGGCAAGTGTTGTCAGAACACAAACAAATATCATACAACAATCATCTATCTATTTATCTATCTATCTATCTATCTATCTATCTATCTATCTACATTTATTTATTTATCTATGTTTCACGTGCATTGGTATTTTGCCTGCATGTATGTCTGTATGAGGTGATCGGATCCTCTGGAACTGGAGTTAACAGACAGTTGTGAGCTGCCGTGTGGGTACTGGGAATTGAACCCAGGTGCTCGGAAGAGCAGTCAGTGTTCTTAAGGGCTGAGCCTTCTCTACAGCTCTTATCTTTATTTATTTTTGAGACAGGGTCTCACTATGTAGCTCTGATCCTGGAACTCACTCTGTAGACCAGAAGCCTCAACCTCACTGAGATCCACCTGCCTCAGCTAGGACTAAGGTGTGTGCACTACCTTCCACAGCTGCTGTCCATTAGTTTTGTTAACTGCAGCCTCAAGCATCTGAATGGATGTAGTTATGTAATCTTCTGCCTGGATTTCACCAGTATATCCACAAAACAAGTGGCCACTCTGAAGGGGATCATTTCCTTATTCTATTTAAGCTTACATTTGTTACCTATAAAAACAACCATGAAATACCTATGATCACCAACTTTACTTTTAGTTTTAGTTTTCTTTCTTTTTTTTCGAGACAGGGTTTCTCTGTGTAGCTTTGCGCCTGTCCTGGAACTCACTCTGTAGACCAGGCTGGCCTCGAACTCACAGAGTTCCACCTGCCTCTGCCTCCCGAGTACTGGGATTAAAGGCATGTGCCACCACCCTTTTAGTTTTCTTTTTTAACTTGGGGGGGGGGGGTGTTGAAGAGATGGGTCAATGACGAAGAGCAAAACCTAAGAAACCTTAAACAGCTTGTTTGGATGTCTATATATCACCCCAAGTGAGTCAACTCAAATGTCCACAGCTCCTTCAGTGCCAGGACAGCCGTCCTTGACTCTCTCTGCTTCTTTTGAAGTGTGGCCCAGTTCATCAGCTTATCTCTGCTGCATGGTGCCACCTTGGTCACACGCTCTCATCCATTCACACTCAACCAAAGCCTTCCCCCTCATATTTATTTATTTTTATTTTCTGTATACATATATCCATATTTACATATATATATGCTGGTATCCTTAGAGACCAGAAAAGGACATCAGATCCCATGGAACTGGTGTGACAGATAGTTGTAAGCTGCCACATGGGTACTGGGATCGAGAGCCCCATCCCCTGCAAGAGTAGCAAGTACTCTTAACCTTTGATCCATCTCTCCAGCCTCAAGCATACATCTCAAAGAAAGAAATCATCCAGGTGTGGTGGGGTACACCTTTAGTCCCAGGACTTGGAAGGCAGAGACAGATGGGTCTCCAAGGCCAGCCTGGTTTGTATAGCAAGTTCCAGACAAACCAGGGCTACATCGTAAGACCCTGTCTCAAAAAACAAAAACAAAAACAAAAACAAACAAACAAACAAACAAACAAAACCATTTTACTTCCTCCCAGCCCCATGCCACCTCATGGCTTCCTAAATACTTTAGCAAACACCTACATTCATTACCATACCCAGGCCCTGCCAGTTCTGGCTTTTTCAGATCTTCTCATCCACTTCCTGCTCTGAGCTCTGATTGCTTAGGAACAATAGGATGTGTGAAAGATGAAGCAATGACCCTAACAGCCAACAAATCGTTTATGTGCAGGCTGAGGCTGGTACCTCTGATTGAAATGGGAAAGGTGAAGAGGGGTTGAGGGATGATCAAGAGCTGAGTTTAATAGACATGCTGACAAGATAAACCATGGCCAGGTTGAGCTGTAGACATACCCCTAAACTCAGGTCCCTTTCCCTACCTGGGTAAGGGATCCGGCCATAGGTGACAATTTCCATCAGTAGGATACCAAAGGACCAGACGTCTGACTTGATGGTGAAGGAACCGAAGTTGATGGCTTCAGGAGCTGTCCACTTGATGGGGAACTTGGCTCCTGCAGGGTTAGACAGAGCAGAATCAGGGTTAATCTGGGGAGCAGTGAGGGCTGGGGCTCCATTAGGGTAGAGGAATCAGGACAGGGACACCTGCTGCCTCCTGCAAACAGTGATAGCCCTGCAATGTGCCTCCCAGATCCATGGTATCAAGAGACATCTGTCTTGAGGATAGACAGCTGAAGCAGGGAGGAATGGGCATAGGGATGTAATGCAGGTGCTCGCTCTGGGGACCACCTCCTTGATTTAGCTGATACCTGGTGAATTATAACTCTGGGAAGTAGAATCCTAGAGGCCTTTGGGGATGGAGGAGCTTCAGGGGGCTTGAGTCCAGCTCACAGCTGATACCTCAGCCCATCCTCCAGCCATGGGGTGCAGGAGAGTGCTATGGGATGGTCTTTTTGTATGCTGTGATTATGTGTTGCTCCCACTGGTTAATAAATAAAGCTGCTTTGACCTATGGTAAGGCAGGAATAATGTGCCAGATGGGAAACACAAGCAGAGAGACAGGGAGAAGGGTGGAGTCAGGACAGATGCCATCCAGCTGCCCAAGGAACAAGATGCCAGCAGACCACTAACACCATGGCCATGTGGCAAAATATAGATTAATAGAAATGGGTTAATTTAAGATGTCAGAGCAAGCTAGCAATAAGCCTGAGCCAGACCAAGCAGTTTATGATTAATAATAAGCCTCTATGTGTTAATTTGGGATCAATCAGCTGCAGGACACAGGAAAACTTCTGGCTACATCTGAAGCCCAACATGGGGCTGGAATTTCTGCATAAAACCTGACAAAAACTTAAAAAGGGATTCTAGACTCACAAAAACATGAGTCAAACACAGCTTCTAGGTAGCTGCATTTTTTCAGATAGGCTCTTTTGCTGGTGGCTAACAGATGTGCGGCTCCTTTAAGAGACAGCTTCCTGGTTCCTGCTGGTGGCACCCATGGCTTTTTCCAGAGGTTCTGCTATGGAGCACTTAAATGGGGTTTGTGGGCAATGTGCTGCAAGCTGCTTAATGATGGCATAGACCTGCTGCTTCCCAGAATTGGGGTGGTGAGCATGGCTCCTAGAATTGGCAATGAATGTACCTCTGCCATGTTGAAAAGCTGAACAGGGCAGAGCCAGCAGCCAGGGCACTGCTTCGGTTCTAGCCACATAGCTTAGCAGTTTAAAAACTCTCTGGGTCAAAAAAGGGTTAAAGATACACAATAAAACAGATTCAGATGGTAAAAACAACAACAACAACAACAACAACAACAAAAAACCTCTAAATGGGTTACATTGTATTTAAAAATATACATAGACTTGGGAGAAAAAAGAAAAAGGATAGAGAAAGTCCTTTAAAAAGAAATAAAATAAAAAAGCCACATAAAGATGGAAAATAGAGAGTCTGCATACTGTATATTATTGTGTTGTCTTTGGGATTTTTTTTTAACTGCAGAGAGAAATTTGATTGTGGGGGCTGCTAAGTTAAACCAACATATATATCTTAAAGGTATCTTGATTTCAAAATTTGGGTCTAAGGATATGTTGCTTTGGAAAAGAGGTTCTGCTTTTGTTTCAACAGAAGATGAGAAGCTGTGGATTCCTTCCATGTTAATATGATTCCATCAATGAAGACCCCCTGAGAGGTCTCCAGATGATCCAGCATCCAGAACAGCTTCAAGGCAACTGGCTGAGACAATGTAGCTTCATAGATGATTCCAGGCAGGACTTGACCATAATCCTAAATTTTCTCAGGATTCCCAGAAGACTGCCATCACCCCCAGTCAGCAGGAAGTAGTATAGAAAGCCCATGCCTAAATTTCCAAAATATTGTTTATGAATGTTTGTTTTTATTTAAAGGGGGATATGATATAGAAATGATGAAAAAAGGTAGATAGTTAAATCTACTTTAATCTAAAAAACAACTGTTAATCTCAAAATACTTTACATTGGGTTTATAAATATAAATTTAAGGTCTATTTTGTTATAATGTATGTGTATTTCTGTTCTTGATTAAGGTATTACATTTATGCAACTCATTTAAGATTGTAATATTAAATACAATTTTTAAAAAAGATTTATTTATTATGTATACAATGTTATGCCTGCATGTATCCCTGTAGGCCCAAGAGGGAACCAGATCTCATTACAGATGGTTTTCAGCCACCATGTGGTTGCTGGGAATTGAACTCAGGACCTTTGGAAGAACAGCCAGTGCTCTTAACCTCTGAGCCATTTCTCCAGCCCTTAAATACAAATTAATACTCACCTATGATAATCAAACTTATAGTCATGTTAGTTAAGTTTTTTAGGTATATAAAGATATATTTCAATTAGATAGATTGTCTTCAAATATTTCAAAGGCCTACAGAATATGGCATTTAAAATGTTTTAAGAATTTAGCCTTTTCTGGACAGTGAGACATGTTTGCTCCTGGCAGCACCAGTTACTTCAAAGAGAATGATGGGCATCTAAGAAACTTGTTACTGAGTTTGCTTACAATATAAAAAAGGCTAGCCATTTGGGCAAGAAACTGCTCTTGCCTGGACTGCTTGACAGTATGTTGTATAAACTGGACATGCAGGACCCATGGGAAAATGACCACTGAACTTTGCCAAAACAAGGCAGGATGGTCCTTCAGGTTCCTGCTTCACAGAAGGATCTACCAGACATTCTGCAGGACACAGAGGAAAGTGGCTGATGAGCTTTGCTGTTATACAGAATAGTCCTTCAGATTTCCTGCTTCACTGAAAAATATGCCAGAGACTCTAGGCCTGTAGGCTGAAGATAGATGCTCCAATGTTACAGAGAAATTTTGGGTGACTGTCCGGGCAGCCAGATGTCTCTGTCATTTCCAATATTTTAGAAATTGCTTACAATGCACTTCCTGTTTACTTAGGTAATATTATATCCTTCTTGGGTCTTTGATGGAGTTGAAGACTAGATAATTATAATTTCTTTAGTTATGATAAAAGGTAAATTAGATATAAAACTTTAGACTCACAAAGATAGGCTAGATGATAGAATATTTTCTTTAATTTTGCCAAATACAAATAGACTAGATATTATAACTAATTCTTACTTGATAACTGTTTGTTATATTTAATTTTACTGTGTTCAAATGAAAACCTTCCTTTCTGATTAGACAGAAAAGGGGAAATGCCTGTGGGACAGTCTTTCTGTACGCTGTGAATATATGTTGCTCTCACTGGTTAATAAATAAAGTTGCTTTGGTCTCTAGTAAGTCAGGATAAGAACCAGGCGGGAAAATCCAAGCAGAGAGACAGGGAGAAGAAGGGCAGAGTCAGGGCAGACGCCATCCAGCTGCCCAAGGAGCAAGATGCCAGCAGACTGGTAATGCCATGGCCACGTGGCAAAATATAGATGAATAGGGTTGGGTTAATTTAAGATGTCAGAGCTAGCTAGCAATAAGCTTGAGCCATAGACCAAGCAGTTTATAATTAATAATAAACCTCTATGTATTTATTTGGGACCGAGTGGCTGTAGGACACAGAAAACTTCCCGCTACAGGAGAGGACTTCAGTTGCTGCCCGAGGCTGGACGGTCACTGGATGTTCCTTGTCTACTCCTCTCCCTTTCCTTCTAGGATGAGTTTGGTTAGCTGTTTGTGGGTATTTGTCTTAATCACAGTCTCATTGGTGAACATGGTCTGCAGCTGCTCCTTGATTTAGGATTATTCTCTGATAAACCCACTGTAAGGCAAAAACCAGAAGTCAAAAACACCTTGACCACCTAGCTCACTTAACACTTAGTTCAGGAACTTCAGACCATGGCTTCTTTGTTGTTTCCTCTGGTGACTAAATCAGAGCTGTAGCTCACTGCTCTGGCTTAGCATTATCGGGGTGGGGGTGGGGATGGGGTGGGGGACAGCCTATCACCAGACTGGGAAAGAGAACAGTATCCAAAGGGGGGGCATATTGATTGATTGACTGACTGACTGACTGATTCATTGATTCATTAATTTTTATGAGACAGGCCCTCACATAGCCTAGGCTGGCCTCAATTCACTACATAGAGAGGATGGCCTTGAACTCCTGATCCTTCTGTCTCTACCTCCCTATTGCCCAGATTGGAGGCATGTGCTACATTTCTTCTGAATGCAACTATTTCTGCACCATCACACTTGTTGAAAATCACAATGTTGGAGATCATGGTCCAGCTCTCAGTGACTCTCTGCTGCCCCCTGCTGTCCATGCTTCATCATGGTAGGCAGAGCACAGGCTGAAAGCTGAGGAGCAGGACCAGTAGCTGCCTGCCAAACAGCAGGGCTGTGGGGGTAGAAAGAGCTAGAAAGCTTCAAGCAGTTCCATTTCAAAGACTTCAGCAGGGCATTTGGCTTCATGGCCAGAGTATCCCTGTAGGCTGAGAAACTAGGCTACCATCTCTAAAGGTTTAATGTCCACAAGGCACACATCACCCTAAGCACCCAGGAGCATGGGATCCTTTCAGAACTGGATGTAAATAAACCTGACTGGCTTCATCATGGAAGTAGCAGCATCAGGGGAAGAAAGCAACTTAACCAGGACTCAGGGAGGGAACTGAGAACACGTAGCCCCAGACTCTTGCTGCAGTCCAAACTGCCATGTTGGCTCTAATGCTTCCTCTAAGGGTTGGAACCCGCCTGTGGAAAGAGCCAGAGTCACTACCAATGCCAGAGACTGAGGCCTCCTTCCCCCTGTGCCACGCTCCACCCTCAGGACTCTGTCACATGATGCTAATTCGAACCAGTGCTTCCTAACTTTGCAACTTCTCTGTAGACATATAATGCAAGTGGTCCTTTTGTGGACTCAGTTCAATTAAAAATTAAAGCTGGCTTTGGAATTGGAGCATGGCTCTCTCCTTCTCTAAACCCACACATGTTGGTTAAAGGAAAATCCAAAATCTCTGTCTCATGTCACAAGAGCCACCTGGTATGGGACAGAAGAAAACAAAATTTATGGGACTATTCTATTGCCATTAATCTCACCATCCTTTGGTTTCTATTTAATACTTTTCTTAAGGTATAAATATTATCTCAAAATTTATGGGATGGAGAGATGGCTCAGAGGTTAAGAGCACTGGCTGTTCTTCCAGAGGTCCTGAGCTCAATTCCCAGCAACACATGGTGGCTCACAGCCATCTGTAATGAGATCTGGTGCCCTCTCCTGGCATGCAGGCATACATGGAGTCAAAATGTTGTATACATAATAAATAAATAAATAAATAAATAAATAAATAATAACTAAAAATAATAAATAAAAAATAATAAATAAATTTCTTAAAAAAAAAAAGCCGGGCAGTGGTGGTGCACACCTTTAATCCCAGTACTGGGGAGGCAGAGGCAGGCAGATCTCTGTGAGTTCAAGGCCAGCCTGGGCTACCAAGTGAGTTCCAGGACAGACTCCAAAGCTACACAGAGAAACCCTGTCTCGAAAAACCAAAAAAACTTTTTTATAAGATTATATATATAAACTTTCATGATATTAATGGCCATATAGAGTATTAATTAATTCTAGAAATAAGCTTTATCTAGCTTACATCATTTTGGGTTTGAGTCTGAAGCAAGTAACCAGGAACTGTTTGTGTACCCCATATGTATTTAACAGATTATGGTTCTTTAACCTCTTAGAGATCTGCTGCACGTGACATTTAAAATGTTTAAGTTTTCTGCAGTGAACCATGACCATCCCTGGCAGTGACCTTTGAGGTCTCCAAGGAGATGATAGGGCCCTGCAATGACAGATTCACCTAGATTGTGATAATGCCACTAAGCTGACAAACACAACCCAAAAATCAGCTTTGGACTACAAACTTCTCAGGACAACCCCAAAGCAGTTAGGTAAGGTGGTCTAGTCTCATAGACTACTCCAGCTGGGACTTCAGATAAGCCCTGCACTTTCTCATCACACCAAGATGGGACAACAGCTAGCTCTCCTAGGACTTGATCTTTATCTCAATTTTCTCAGGGTCCCCTAAAAATACCATCACCCCCAGACAGACAGGAAGGAATTTTAAGAACATGGCACCCACATTCCCAAGAAGTGGAGGGGGATTGGTTGTTTGGTGGGTTATGGATGTTTATCATCAGTTAGGGGGTTAGTTGCAAGTTGTTATTGGTCACAGTCAGGGAGGAAACTAAACAAAGGAGGGTAGATTCAGGGATCTCTTTTTGAAAAGATAAAAAAAGGAGGATATAAGAATGATGGGATAAAAGTGTAGATTGTTGAATTTACTTTTAAACTAAAAACCAACTATAGTCTTTGAAAGCTATTATAAACTATTCAGAATAATTAAGAAATGCAGGTTAGTAGTTAGTCATCTATAACAATCAAACTTATAGTCATGTTAGGTATGTTTTCAAGGCCAGAGATATATTTTAAATAGATAGTCGTCAAACAATTCAGAGACCTACAAAAAATGGCATTTAAGATGTTTTAATACCGTAAGACTTTTCATGACAGTGAGACACGTCTGCTCCTGGCAGCACTAATCTACTTCAGAGAAGATGATGGGCACTGAAGAACCTCCATATGGAGTTTGCTTTCTTTGTGGCAAAAGCTAGCCATTTGGGCAGTTTTTGCAGACAGTATGCTGTCCAAACTGGACAAGCAGGACACAAAGGAAGATAGCTGCCAAACTTTGCCAAAACAGGTGGACAGTCCTTCAAAATTCCTGCTTTACAGGAAAGTATATCAGATATTCTAGGCCTATAAGTCAAAGACAGATGCCCTAATGTTGCAGAGGAACTTTGGGTAACTGTCCGGGCAGCCAGCCATCCCTGTCATTTCTATAGTTTTGGAAGTTGTTTGCTTTGTACTTCCTGTTTATTTGGGTAATAGTATATCTTTCTTGGATCTCTGAGGGGTTGAAGATAGATAGTTATACCATTTTCTTTGTTATCAAATTCAGAAAAGGAACTTACAAAAGAGATGTAAAGTTTATAAGGTTGAGAGACATAAAAGCTGAAGTTGTTTATCTAAGAAAATGTTTTAAGGTCTAAAAGGACATTTTTAGGATGGTAATAGAAGTTATGATAGAAAGTGGTTTAGGTATAAAACTTAGGACTCATCAAAATAGGATAGATAATAGAGTAATTTCTCTGAATTTACTAAATACAAATGGACTGGATATTGTCAATGTAATTCTTACCTGATAATTGTTCTTATTGTATATAGTTTTGCTATGTTAGAGTTAAAACCTTTCCTCTTTATTTAGACAATACCTGATAATTTTTCTTATTGTATGTAGTTTTACTGTATTAGAGTTGAAACCTTCCCTTTTTATTTAGACAAAAAGAGGGAAATATTTCAGGATATTTGACCACACTATGACACTCTGAGACTGTTAATAAAGTTAACCTTGAATTAGGAGGCCGAGTCAATGACTAGCTGACCAGAATTACCCATAGAGATTTTGGAGGACACAGGATATAGTAGAGAGACACAGGAAGAAATAGGGAGGGGCTTGGAAAGATTTGCAGACCCTTTTGACCTGGGAAGTGTGGACACAGGGTCAGCTGGTCATTCTTCTGCTGCTTTCTTGTTCTATCAGGTTTTTACCCCAATATCTGACTCCAGAGTTATTAATAATAGAACAATTTAGACAAATGATAACTTTAATTTCATGGAAATGAGGTGGTTGTGAGCCACCATGTGGGTGCTGAGAACTGAACACAGGTCCTCTACAAAAGCAGCCAGTGCTCTTAGCCCCTGAGCCGTCTCTCAGCCCTCCTTTCTTTTCAAGAAACAGGGTCTACATACTCTAGGTTGGCTCCAATTTATGATAACCCTCAGTTTCCTGAGTGCTGGGGTTTACAGCTCTAACTCTAAGTTAGTAATTTTCTTTACTTCATATTTTTGCTTTGTGTGGTACTAAGGCTTGAACCCAGAGCCCTGAACATGACATGCTTGGTAGGCATTACTCTATTACCAAGCCACATCCTCAGCTGCCATCTTTTATATCCAGAGAGTTTTCTTCATATCTCATTTATTCCCCACAGATTTAGATTATATATCCAACTTTTCATTTTATATTTTTGTAGTTAGTTTAAACTTTATCCAATCATAACAGAAATCAAATGCTGTGTGTGTGTGTGTGTGTGTGTGTGTGTGTGTGTGTGTGTTACTAGGGATTGAGTCTAGCACAATGCACATGCTAGGCATGTGCTCTTGCCACAGAACTACTTCCCCTTTACTTTTTATTTTGAGACAGGGTCATGAACTTGCCCTGGCGGGTCTTGAACGGGTTATCTCAGTCTCCAGAGTAGTTGAGGTTACAAGCCTACACCTCTAGACTCGGCTAAAGTCTACAGATATTTAAGTTCTAACTTGGGAGTTGATAGCTGAGTAGCCCCTGTGATCACCATCAGATTAAGGCAGAGAACATTTGCAGCCTTTCAGAAGGCTCCTTCCAGGTCCTCCCAGGAAATACCTCTCCACTCCAGCTAGCCCCTATTCACAGCTTTGTCGGTATAAGTGAAATTTACAGCTTTAATGAGATATAAGACCATAAAATCCACACATTTAAAGTGTGTACTCCAGTGACTTTTTAATAGTGGAAGAGTTGTAAAATTTAGGCTATTTCATCACATGTCATCCAGTCCCATCCCTAGCACTCAGAATCCCTTCCTCCCGAGTCCCCCACCCAGCTCTAGGCAACCACTGCTCCACTCCCAGCCTCCACAGCGGTCTTGGTCTCACTTGGGAATTTCATACCAAGGGTAACAGATATCTGTATTTGTGCCTGGCTTCCACTGAGCATGCTCCCAAGGCTGGTACATGTTGCAGCACATCTCAACACTTCATTCCATTTTATCACAAACACTGTTCTGTGGTATGGATACTTGACATTTTCTTCCCCTGTTCATCAGCTGATGGTCATCAGTGAGGGTGTTTCAGTCTGGGGCTATTATGAAGAACACCATGAGCTTCACAAATGACTTTTGCCTGGTTTTGGATTCCCTGTCTGTGGAACCTCCTGGCATCTGCTCTGCTTAGGCTCACTTCTCTCATGCAGATGTCACACCTTCCCTTTAGCTGCAGGTGGCATTGGTGTGTGGTGTGATGGGGATGGAACCTGTGGCCTTCTGTGTCAGTCAAGCCTGCACCACTGAGTGTCATCTCTAGCCCCCGGGGTGGGGTTTTCCACTGCTGTATGATGCCACACTCAGTGAGTGATACAGCTGGTATGCAGACCCTGTCTGTGGACATTTAGATCACTCTGACTTTGTCTCCTGGAATAAAGTCCCTCTCACCTCTCACCGCTACCTGTATTTGCCAAAGCTGTCACTTCAGTCTCATCTGAAGTGTTCCTCTTCAAGTCTTGTGTGACATTAACATTGTCATCCTTGACAGGAGCTAGAATCACCTAGGAGAAGAGCCCCTGGGCGTGTCTGTGAAGGACTTCCTACATAGGGTTAATTGAGGTGGCAAGACCCATCCTGAATGTGGGCAGCACCATCCCACGGGCTGTGGACCACATAAAAATGAAAAAAGTGCTGGGCGGTGGTGGCACACACCTTTAATCCCAGCACTCGGGAGGCAGATACAGGTGGATCTCTGTGAGTTCGAGGTCAGCCTGGTCTACAGAGCAAGTTCCAGGACAGGGTCCAAAGCTACACAGAGAAACCCTGTCTTGAAAAAGAAAGAAAGAAAGAAAGAAAGAAAGAAAGAAAGAAAGAAAGAAAGAAAGAAAGAAAGAAAGAAAGAAAGAAAGAAAAAAAAGAAAGAAAGAAAAAGAAAAAAGCAGCTGCATACCAGCATTTGTCTGTCTGCCTCCTGACTATGGATACAAAGTGACCAGTTGTATACTCTTACTGACCCACTAGGATGGACTGTCCTCTCTAACTAGAAGCCAGATTAAAGCCTTCCTTACATAGCCTCTGTTGAGTATTTTGCCAACTAATGCACTGTGCAGAAGGACCCAGCCAAACTTGATGCAAGAATTAGTCTAGGACAGATCTTTGCTCTTTTCAGACTCTCTTAGAGGTGTCCACCCTCAGGTTCACAGCCCTTCCGGCAGGGCCATGTTCCCTACCTTCCCGAGCTGTGTACTCATTGTCTTCGATGATCCGTGCCAGGCCGAAATCAGCAATCTTACACACCAGTGATGCAGAGACCAAGATGTTGGCAGCCCGGAGGTCTCGGTGGATGTAGTTCCTCTGCTCGATGAAGGCCATGCCCTCTGAAATCTGCACCCGGAAGAGACAATGTCACCCTCACACACTAAATTATGGTAAAGAATTCAAAAGAATTCTTTCTTCAAGCATAAATATTTTATCAATTATTTTGGAATTTCATCCTGACCACTCACTTCCCAGTCCTTCCAGGTCTGCCCCCACCCTTGTGACCTTCACCCAGAAAAAAAAAAAAAAGAAAGAAAACCCAAGTCCATTTGTGTTTTTCATACACTCACTGTAGCACCGTCAAACACCCAGCAGCCAGCTCCTTAAAAAAAGGTGAGTCCTTCCCCACCCCAAGTTGCCCTGCCAGAAGGCATCAACTGTGAAGAGCTACACTTCAGCATCCCTATCACAATTTTTTTTTTTTTTTTTTTTGCCGGAGCTGAGGACCGAACCCAGGGCGTTGCACTTGCAAGGCAAGTGCTCTACCACTGAGCTAAATCCCCAACCCCCCATCACAATTTTGAAGAGTTGTCTTCAATGGATTCCTGTCTAGATTGTTTCTTTTTGGGGGTGAGGGGAGGGTGATGTTGGGGGGAGGTTGTCACAGAAGCCTTCTATGTCCCTCTTTCTCAACTGTGAGTTTGCCGTCATCGATACCACTGCAAAAGTAGCTTCCTTTCTTTACAGTCAGTGGCAACACGGACCATGGACTTCCACATGGTTTCCAGCAATAGCATGGACCACAGATATCCACATGGCCTCTACTGTCAGCCCAGACCATGGACGTCAACATGGCCTTCAGCTGCAGCACAGACCACAGACACCATCATGGCCCTCGGTGGCAGCACAGGCTGTAGACACGGACATGACTTCAGGTGGCAGCATAGACCACAGCCATCAACATGGCTTCAGGTGGCAGCCAAGATCAAGGGTATCCACATGTCCTCCCATAGTAACACAGACCACAGACATCAACACAGCTCTTAGCTGTAACATGGACCACGGACACCCTCATGGCCCTGAGTGGCAGCATAGACCATAAACACCCACATGGCCATCAGTGGTAACATGGGCCACAGACATCAACACAACCCCTAGATGCAGGTGGAGCATGGACATCAACATGGCCCTTAGCGGTAGCATGGACCACAGACATCAACATGGCCTCCAGTGGTGGCACAGACCACAGACAGACATTCACAAGGACCTCGGGCATCAATATGGATGGAGTGGCAGCATGGACCACAGAGACCAGCATGTCCTCCAGCTGTAGCATGAACCATGGATACTGACAAGGCCTCTTAGGGCAGCATGGATGATGGGGGTCTTTCCAGGAGGACCAATCCAGAGAATGAGTTGTTCTTCATCTTGGACATCTGCTGCTCAGAGCCAGGATGATCGTGCCACTGGGCAATGTGTTCAGAAAAGAGCCTGCACAAACTCCAGGCTGCTACACACCACCCTGTCAGCCCTACTCAGCAACAACATGCTCCCCTGTGCCCTGTCCACCACAGCCTTCTCCCATGCCTGTCACCAATGTCCTATCTCTATTTCCGCCTCTCTCCATCACGCATGTGCTGCTCCATTCCTCCCTCTTTCCCACCTATCCATCACACATTTGTTTGTCAAAGTGGCATTGAAAACTACAGTGAGTCACCCAGCACACACACACACACACACACACACACACACACACACACACACACACACGCACACACACTCACACACACACACACACACACACACACACATTTCAAACAGCTTTACATGCCAATATTCATTGCAATGAGTCATTGGTTTATCTGGTTTCTGAAGCACCATAAATACTGGACCATCACTGAGACTTGTTTGGAATATCTGGCTGTTGCTCAGAGTCAGGATGATCTTATGGCTAGGCAGGGCATCCAGGGGCAGGATCCAAGAGAACTCCAGTCCACTGCACACCTCTCTGTTCTCAGTGCTGGCAGGCCGGAGGCTCAGCTGGAGGCTCACCCGGGGCTCACCCGGCTGACACACACCCCTTGTCCCAGCAGGGTAAGCAGCAGTGGTAGCTCCTGTGGCACTCTCCCACATTGCTCCCATACCCTCATCTCCGTGTCTTAGTTTCGTCATCCTCCATGTGTGGCTCTGCTCTGCCACCTTCCAGTTTCCTGAGTCCACTTTTTAAAAGCATTTCCCCATAGGACCTGCCTTTTTAAAGTTGTTCCACAGATACTGTGGGCTCTGCAGACTCCTCCTGCACTGATGTGTCTCCCCTGTGAGCCTCCATGGGTTTCTCAGACTCTTCAGGCTCCTTGGAGCTACTCCATGGTCCTGTAGCAGGTGCTGGAGGCCACAGCCGGCTTCGATCAGAACTATGCTTCCGGTTTTCATCTTCTATAGCTATGACATGCTCCTGGATCTGGTTCTGCAGCACCAGCTTCTCCACTTGCTCCAGCAGCTCATAGATGGAGTAGATGGATAGACCGACTCAAAACGCTAGATCTCAGTCGAGTTGGCCAGGTATGGCATTTGGCCAGTGTGGAGAATTCTTATTCTGGAAGCTTCTGGTAGAAAGATTCATGGCTGTGACTTAGAGATTTTCTGACTTACAAAGGTTAGGACAGAAGAGGCAGAAGATGAATCTTGGTTGTCCAGAAAGCAGCATATACAATTTACAAAACTACCTTGGAGCTTTGTGAAGGTAGACTCATCATTATCCATTTCACAGAGATACTTGTCCCAAATATCAGCATTAAACCAGGCTGACTCTAGGTAGCCCAGAACTGAATTATCAGATGAGATTATCTAGGGAACCCAGGGTGGCTGAGTCTGATCAAAGCCTGAAGGGACCAGGTAGTGCACTTTTAAAGAATGAACAGCAGGGGGCATCAAAGGCAGTGGAAACAGGTCCAACTTTCAGACCGCAATCTCAAGACTGGTTCTGTCTGGACTAGAGGCTGTAGTGGAATGAGCTGGGTTTTGACCTGGAGAGTGTGGGGAAATTTATAGGACATCCTTAGAAGACTAGTTTGCAAAAGTTATTAGGATGCTAATGCAGCTTATTCACTATAAACTGATAAACAGAATTTTTGTTTGTTTGTTTACTATGGACTTGGGGAGGTAGTTTTGCTATCTCTTTCCACAGGAGGGAAAATGAAAGCCAAGAGAAGTAAATAACGGGTCAATAACTGCATAGCACATAAGATCCAGAACCAGAGCCGAGAGCTGTGTCTTGCCTGAGTCCACTCACCCTCTGTGCTTAGTGCTTTCCCACTGGCTGACACTCCTACGTCCGTGGTTCTTAAGTGAGCTCAATGGGGGCAGGAAAACCAACTCCACTTGGGAGATAATGGAGCATCATGGCTAAACGGCTCCAGAGTTGGACCAGCTCATCTTGATCCCCAAGCTCTGTGACCTCAAGCCTTTCTCCCAGAGTTCACAGGGAGATTAACCTCTAAGCTTGTACCATGGGTAAGGACAGTGTCTTCCATATAGTAGTCACTTCAGAAGTGGTTAGTAATGCCAACAGAGTGGCCGAGTGTCTTGCTTACAGCCTCACGGTAGAGCTAGGACCCTACATGTCACTCAAACCCTAAACTTGTAGGATGCTGCCTCTCAAATGCTTGTCAACTATGTAAGGATAGGTAACTTGGGTCCACGTGTCCCTGGGACTTGATGGTGGTAAGCAGATGAGGTTTCAAAACCACCAGGCAGGTCCCCATGAGGTCAGGTAGGAGAACTTGGATCTGTTTCCGAGAGCATGAGGGAGTCTGGAAGAACTGGTGAGTAGAGTCTAATCCAAGGCTCTTTTTGTTTGTGTGTATCCTACTGGAAATGAAACCCAGTACCTTGTGTGCTGGGCAAGCACTCTACCCCAGGGCTACATCCCCAGCCTCTAGCCCAGGACTTGTCCTCAGGTTGTCTAGGAGTGGTCAGACAGAAGAAAGGTCACTAACAAGGCCACTCTCTGCCAACTTCAATGGGAATAGCTCTCTCTCTCCCTCTCTCCCTCTCTCTCTCTCTCTCTCTCTCTCTCTCTCTCTCAAATAATATATTTATTCTTATTTTATGTGCATTGATGTTTTGCCTGCATGCATGTCTGTGTAGGGTGTCAGATCCCTGGAATTGGAGTTACAGACAGTTGTGAGCTGCCATGTGGGTGCTGGAAGTTGAAACTGGGTCCTCTGGAAGAACAGCCAGTGCTCTTAAATGATGAGTCATCTCTCCGGCCCAGGAATAGCTCTCTTAAGACTTTTTTGTTGTTGTTGTTGGTTATTTTTGTTTTTTGTTTTTTGTTGTTTTTTTTCGAGACAGGGTTTCTCTGTGTAGCTCTGCGCCTTTCCTGGATCTCGCTCTGTAGACCAGGCTGGCCTCGAACTCACAGAGATCCACCTGGCTCTGCCTCCCGAATGCTGGGATCAAAGGCATGTGCCACCACCGCCAGCCCTTTTAAGACATTTAAAAAAAAATCTACTATATAAAATTTTCTTTCACCAATAAAGCTGGGGCTAAAAACAGATATTAAACTTGAAAGCTACATTTGTGATGCAATTTCCTCATTGGACAGGGAGACCGAGAAGCAGAGTAGGACTGAGGTCACAAAGCCAGGTCCCCAGGTAGTATCCTGTTCACCACGGGCTCAGAATCAACCTCTGCTTTTGGGTGTACCAAGACCGGAATGTCTTTCTGGCCTTGTTTGATTTCCTCAGCTGTGAAGTGGGGAGGGGGGGCAGGGGGGCATGTGGCTCTATTTTCTGAGATGGTCTCATGTAGCCCAGGTTGACCTAGAACTCACTAAATAACCGAGGATAACTTTGAACGTCTGATCCTCCTGCTTCCACCTCTCAAATGTTCAGATTACAGATGTGCACCCCTGCATCTGGTTTTTGTGGGGCTGGGGATCAAGCCTAGGACTTCATGCACGCTAGGCAAGCACTCTACTGACTCCGCTATGACTCAAGCCCCAACAGTAGCTCCTTCTGCAGCTTTTGACCCTTGTCCAGCAAGGTTCCTGCTGGTTTGATGGTTATTCTTCAGTAACAGGCCACACTATTGTTTTCCTGAGGACTGGGACGGAAGTTCTAGGCCTTGATTTCCATATGTCTCTGACATTCAGGGCTCTGAAAGTAGAGCCTCTGCTTAGACCTTGCTGGTGGTTCAGAGTCCCTGGTATTTGCATACTCAAATGAGCACTGACCTGAGTCTCTCCACCAGGCTCAACCCTAGGCTGGCTAAGCAGCAGACTCCTTGAGCTCCCAGCAGGCTGCACGCCATATCCCTTTCATCTGTGTTCTTTCTGACCAGACTCAGCCCCTTCATTTTCTCTTTGGGCTTTTGTACCGGCTGTTTCTTTCGTCTAGACCTCCTTCCTACTCCTCTGCATGGGCAGAATTTCTAATCCCCAGGCTCCTCCTAGGGACCACTTCCTGGTGAATCCTTCTCTGACCGCTCCTGGATCAAGCTGTGCATTCCCACAGCACCACTGTCCACCATGTTTTCTCACAGAGAGCAGAAAGCATGAGACAGGGTTGGAGAAAAACAACATCTGTGCTCTGTGTGTGTGTGTGGGGGGCAGATGAGATAGATTGGTGGGTTTTTTTGTTTTGTTTTGTTTTTGTTTTTGTTTTTGTACAGCACTGGGAATAGAACCCAGTGTGCCCTGCACCTACCAAAGCTCTGTACCATTGTGGCATTTTTGTTATACTTATTATTTTTAATGGGGTTTTAGGATGTGTCCCTCAGGTTTACGTATCCCTTTCTCTTTGCTAGATTCTTGCTCTTCAGACTGTGAGCCAGGGCCATGGGGTGGTAGGTCAAGAGAGCCCATTGTTTAGTACCCATGGTCTCACCTGCAAGTGACCTGTAAGAGGCCAGCAGTGTTTGCCCCTCCCCCTAGTCAGCCCCAGGCCAGCTGCAGAGCCCTGGGCTTCAGTTTCCTCATCCGAGTTTAACTTTTTTAGACAGTCTGCAGCTCAGCTCTAGCTAGCCTGGAACTCCTGATCACCCATGTCCTGCCTCCTGAAGGTTAGGATTAGTCCTTCACCATCGTGTCCTTTGTTCTTAAGTCTTTACACCTCAATTTCAGGCCTGTAAAATGGGATGAGTTACCTTCTAGTGACCAGGCTCTGTTTGCCCACCAGGACTTATCCCTCTGGTCTGGCACTGACTCTGATCTCGGCGGCTGCAACTGGTTTTGGCCACCACAGTATTGACAAGGCCATGCAAACAGAGGCTTAAGCACCAGTTGCTCCTTGGCTGGGTTCTCCTGGAGCTTTGATATTGGGCTGTGAAGAAGCTGTGTTAAAATACTGAGTGATGAGAGGCACACGGAGAGAGACTATAAGGGTCACTTTGGACATTCTACTAATGTCCCCTCAGTTCACAGAGTGGTCCACCTAGCCCGCTACAGTCAGTCCAGAGAATCATGGGAAATATTCAGTTATTATTTCAGACAACTAAACCTTGAGGTGATCTGTTACATAAAGAATGGATAACTTCCACAGCTGGTGATGTAACTCACAGGGAGAGCCTTTCTCTGGCATGTACAAGGCCCTGGGTTCCATGCCTCACACCAAAAAACAACCAATCAACAAAATTATTCCAGAAGCTGGTGAGTTAGCTCAGTGGTTAAGAGCACTGGCTGCTCTTCCAGAGATCCTGGATAGGATCCCAGTGCTGCAGGGTGGCTCACAACCATCTGTAACTCCAGTTCTAGAAGATCTGATGCCCTCCTCTGGCATCTGAGGGCACTAGGCACATAGACTTACATATACATAAAATAATAAAATCTTTTCTAAAAGACTCATTCCATAGTTTTGATGTGAGCTCTTTATGAATTGGCCCATATGAAGAACAGTCCATATCTGCAGGTTCTGCATCTACAGAATCAACCAACAGCATACCAAGAATATTCTAAAAACAATTGCATCTACATTCAGTCTCTACAGACTTTTTAAAATGATTATTATCCCCTAAACAATACAACATGACAACTATTTACATGCATTTATGTTGGATCCCATAAGCCTCCAGAAATGCGTTTAAGCAGTACACAGGAGAATGTGTCTAGGTTATTTGTAAATACATGATTTTCTATAAGGGACTTGAGCATACAGAAGGTTTTGGCATCTGTGGGGTCCTGGAACAATCTGTGTGCATGTGGAGGGGATGAGCATTCACACAAAAGACACAGAGTGCTCAAGTGAGGTCACCTTTCCTGACCATCAATGGCATGGGCTCACCTGGGCTGAGAAGTCAATGAGTTTTGGCAATGGCTGCTTGCTACCCTCTTCACTCTTCAGAAACTCCAGCAGGCTTCCTGCAGAGGGGAGCGAGAAGGAACATTGTCTACCAGACCTTCGTGAAAACTAGCTAACATTTTCTCATAGCGCTAGAGGATTTTCTTCTTTGTAGTGCAAGGATTGAACCCAGAACCTCGCACATGAGAGGCAAGTGCTCTACCACTGAACTACATCTCCAGCCGACTTTCCTTTTTCTTTCTTTTTTTTTTTTTCTGAGCTGAGGATCAAACCCAGGGCCTTGTCCTTGTTAGGCAAGCACTCTACCACTGAGCTAAATCCCCAACCCCCGACTTTCTTTTTGAGATGGCATCTTGCTATATTGTCTGGCTGATCTCTAATTCCTGGGCTCCAGCTATCTTTTCCACATCAGCTAGCAATTTTATTTAGCCATGACGGCAAGCTGTTCTCACTGTCCAGCCATAGTGTTAGAGTTAGGAATGCTTACTTACTGCTCCTAGTATCGGAGTGCTAGAGCCTGAATTTCTCCGAAAGGACTTTTTGGTTGCTAGCTGGACTCTTTGACTGATGAAGATCCATGAGATTGGTGCCCAGGGCCTAGCTTTAGAAAACTGGCTGATTGTAGATTTGGAAAATTGAAAAGGTTTTGAAATTTCAAATCATATTGAATGATGTTGTGTGAGATGTTTATCCAAAAATGAGCAGGGGCTGAAAATGACTATAGAACAGCTATCTTAAATAAATAAGTAAATAAATAAATAAAAATAAATAAATAACAACAATTAAAAAAGAAACCTGGAAAAGCCAGGTGTGGAGACACATGCATTTGTGAGGCTGTAATCCCAGCACTTGAGAGGCTGAGGCAAAGAGTTGCTGCAAGATTGAGGCTAGCCTGGGCTATATAGTGAGTGCCAGGACAGCCTGGGCTACAGAGTGAAATCCTGTCTCAAACATTCCTGAGATATGCTGAATGATCACAGGTAGGGTAGCCCAAAGCTTAGTAGCCTGGAGTGACAACATGAACATTTCCCATGATGCTGTGCGTTGGTCATAGCAGGTTAGGTGGACCACACTGTGAAGTGAGATAACAGAGGTAGAACATTCAAGATGATGTCTCATCTTTATTGTCTGTCTCCATGTGGCTTCTCGTCCCTTAGTACTCCAAGCAGGGCTTCATAACAGTCCAGTACCAAGGTTCCAAGGTACAAATCACAAGGAAGCCATGTACCTCTTCTGCTGTCCCAGAGGCTCTGCCTGCTCCCTGCTCTGAGCCCCAGCCCTTCCTCTCCATAACCACATGGTCTCACTCTGTGAGCCAGGAGGCCGGACTGACAGTCGGTGCTTTGCCAGACTTATTGGAAATGCCGGAAGAGCCAGGTCAAGGTCATCTTTGAGTCTGAAAGAAGTCTGCTTGGACCACGGTCCATCCTAGCCCACGCACCTTTGGCCATGAACTCCGTGACAATAAAGATGGGCTCCTGAGTGACCACAGCATGCAGCTTCACCAGCTTGTCATGCTGCAAGGTCTTCATGAGGTTGGCCTCTTCTAGGAATGCCTGCACAGACATGGTGCCTGGCTTCATGGTCTTCACCGCCACTTTGGTGTGCTTGTTGTAGGTGGCTGGGTAAAGCACAGGAGCAGGGAAGGGGGTTAGGATCCAGCAGTCCTGGAGGAACTCTCCCCGCCCACCTAGCCCTTTAAGACAGAGAGAGGGCACCACCAGCTGTGGGCTGGAGACCGGTTCCCTGCTCCCTGCTCCCTAGCGACTGAACCAATGACCTCAGTTCTCTAGCCTGTGTTTTCCTCATCTGGCAGGTGGAAATGAAAATAAGCATTCACTATGAAGGGCTGTTTGCAAGAGTGAAAACCAGCCTTCTGTCTGGGCCTGGGGCACACACTTGTCACCCCAGAACTCCCAAGGCTGTGAAGTAGAAAGACTGGCAGCTCCAGGCCAGCCCATGTCTCAAAAAACAAGGGCTGGAACTGGAGCTCAGTGGTATAACACTTGCCTAGCACATGCAAGGCCCTGGGTTTGAGCCCCAGCACTGTAAAATAACAGTAATAATGGGTAGTAACTCATAAAGCACTAATTAGATTGTGACACTGCGGGGCATTTACCCACCAATCCCACAGCTCCCCAGAGTTTTCTTGAGTGTAAGTAACAGGAAATACTAGTTAGAAGGATTTAGAGTGCGGAGATAAACAGATAGAAAATAAAGGATAGCCTCGAGAGGGCCTGGAACCTTTTCCAATGGGCCCCGACTATCTCTGCCCCAGGGTATTTATAGAGATGCCAAGGGGTGGAGTAAAAGACACCCCCCCCCCTCCACAGCACAGCCAAGTGCAGACCATTTCAGACACCTGCATTCAGGTCCGTGGTCCAATCATTCTCTCATGACATGAGCTTACATACACAGTGTTTAACGCTGCCTTGAAATAAATACCAGATTCACTATGCCCCACAGGCCTTGTGTAACTTGGCCATGCCCACTTTTCTATCCTTGTCTTCCACCAAGTTCATCCCCAACACACACTCACAAGCAGTGACTGAGCCAGGGCCTCATATGAATAAAGTGATCTACTACCGAGCTACATCCCCAGCATCCTTTCACTTTTTATTTTGAAACAGAGTCTTACTAAGTTGTCCAGGTTGGCCTTGAACTTGTGCCCTCCTGTCTCAATATGTAGCTGGGATTATAGGGCTGGGTCACTAAATAACTCCTGCTTTATTTTTAACAATTTAATTAAATCCTGCAGCCCCCCCCCCCCCCCCCCGTGTGCGTGTGCGTGTGCGTGTGCGTGTGCGTGTGCGTGTGCGTGTGTGTGTGTGTGTGTGTGTGTGTGTGTGTGTGTGTATGTGTGCGTGTTGGTCAGAAGACAATCTTTGCCAGCCAGTTCCCTCCTCCCACTGTGGACTCCAGGGGTTGAACTTGGACCATCAGGCTTTTTCAGCAAGGCTTTTCCCTGCTGAACCACCTCACCTGCCTCACTCTGGCTTTTATACACTAACCCTAACCCTGCATCTACCTGGCCCCGTCTCCACTGTGGGGACTTGCCATACTCTGTTCTCTTGCTCCATCCCACCCTGCTTCATTTTATGGCTCTTGTCCTATACTCACTTTTCTTTCCAGGTGTGCTTTGATTGCCAGGAAGCTCAAATCCAGATCTGGGGGCTTCCGGTGGTGAGAGCATGGGCCCCCATGGGACAGCTTCTTCATTTGCCCTAACTTTGCTACTCAGATCTGTCTTTCCTCCCTGCATTTCCTTATGGGTTCATCCCTTTATTCAGCATCTGGCATATACAGGCTGTCAGGAAATGTAGTGAAACACAGACTTTTAAAACTTTCTGCTGGGCAGTGTTGGTGCATGCCTTTAATCCCAGTACTCGGGAGGCAAAGGTAGGTGAGTTCAAGGCCAGCCTGGTCTACAGAGCTAGTTCTAGGACAGACAAGGCTAAACAAAGACACTCTGTCTTGAAAAACTCAACCAAACCAACGAATCAACCAACCAAACAACTTACTTTATCTGGCCCAATGTTTGCATTTCTAAGAGCTGACTCCCTCCCATCTGCCACACAGGGGAGTGTAAACATATTGTGACTACCTACCTCCCCATGAAACAGGAATTGCTGCTCTTAAAGTATTGAGGCAAGGACCACAGGGGGTGTGCCAGGCCTTTCTGGTGCCCCATCACATCTGAAATGTTACTGGGCTCATGATCTGAACAGCATAGTCCTCAGTTGTCAGCATTGGACTCGCCTGGAAACTCAAGTTCTGTCCACCACTATGAATTTTCATTATCCCAAGAGGCTGGTTATGCCAGCTCCAGAAGGTAGGTTGCCCAACTCCACACAACAGAGGGCCTTTGCCATCCAGGACTCGGGCCTCCTAGAGGGCAGTTCCTTGATCCTCAAGCCTGGCCGCAAAGGCAAAGTAGACAATTTGGTTTGTTATCTGAGGAGTGGCCCTTTGGGGTTATTATTTAAATCTCCTCTGCTGTGTGTTCTCCAACACTGGCAGGCCTCCCAGCAGCATGGCCTCGGGGACTTTGGCCCCATCTCCTTACCCATCCACACTTCTCCAAATTGCCCGGCTCCAAGTTTCTTCTCCATCTGGAGTGATTCTCGAGGAATCTCCCAGGCATCTTTCTCCCATGGCTTCTGGGGTTTGGGGGACACACATGGCACTGACAGCTTCTGGCAGAGCCCGTCCTTGCCCTCTGAAACAGAGTGCCCATTCAGCAGGTGGTACATTCCCCAAAGAACAGAGCATGATGAGCTGCTGTCTGTGTACTTCCACTTCCATGTCCAACAAGCCCAAACCTTCAGGATTGCCCGAGTGACTGCTCCCCTGACAAGGTCAGGAAAGACCTCTGGGTGCCTCAAGGTTGTCACTCAGAATCCCATGTGACTGGGATTCTGAGGGTCAGGACCTTCTTAGTGGGCGCTGATGTGATCCAGTACTTGGCTAGCATGTGCCAGACTCTGGTTCCTTCCCCAGAACCAACAACCATTGTAAAACACAGCCAAAGTGTTGAGGAATAAAGGCTGTGGCTAGTGATGGCATCCCAGCCACCATTGTGCAGTGGTGCCAGCTTAGACTCTGCAGTCAAATGTGGGGCAAGGCCTTGGGCAGGACTCACTCTTGTAGTGGACCACAAGTTCCTGTAGGCTGCTGAAGGTGCTCCTTGGAGAGATGTAGAAGCCTCCGCTGTCCAGTGTCCGGATCTTATAATGCTTCACCGTGTCCCCGTGCTGGGGGTCGTAGTCTCGAACAGACAGTGAGTAGCTCCCTGCATTGGTCCAAGAGAAACCCCTCAGAATGGCACCTCAGAGGCCTGGCCATCTGATGTCAGTTCCTTGACATCCTTGTGATTCCCTGTGAGGCCTCTACTGGCATCATGTGAGTACATGCACATCTGGGCAGATGCTCATGTCATTAAGAGTGGGCTGAGACATTGGACTGCCTGGGTTCCCATCCCAGTTCTGCTATTCTCAGCTGTGAGCCCTTGGATACATGACTGCATGGCCTTTCTATGCCTCAGTTTCCTCACCTGTAAAATAAGAGTAGTTATGCCATTCCATCTCATCACGTTGCCCAACTGGTCGTCACTACCTCTTCATTATTTCTGATCTATCATCTATCCATCCACTCATCTACCTTCTAGCTATCTGTCTGTCTATCTATCTGTCTATCTATCTATCCATCTATCATCTATTTAATGAAGAAAAAGCCAAGATGCCATACTAATTTGGTAGAGAGAGAGAGAGGGAGAGAGAGAGAGAGAGAAACATACAAATAAATAAAAAGAGAGAACAAAGAAAACCTAGTGTGATTATGAAATGTGAAAAATGGACTGTGGTCCATGATAGGTCATATGTGAATCCCTGGGGATATGTGACCTTATATGACATAGAATCCAAGGGGTTCCAAGTGAATCCAGAAGGGTGTTTATCAGGGAGGCGGTTAGTGAATGTACAGGTGGAAACAGGTGCTGAAGAGGAAAAGCCATGAGCCAAGCAATGCTGGTGGCCTCTCAAAGCCCCAAAGGACAGAAAGTGATATGGGGCCCACCCCCACCCTGCAAGCTTCTGGAAGGAGCCAGTCCCACAGACACCTTGGGCCCAGTAAGCACAGACGCTTGCCTTCCAGAATTGTGAGGTAATAGATACATTGCTCTAAATCACCAAGCTTGCAGTAAGCTATAACACAGATTGTCACATAGACCAGAGACACAGAAGTCTTCCAGTCCGTGGCCACAGTTTACCATGTATGAGCGATGCTAACTAGCCTGCCTCTCTGCCTTGCATTTTTTTTTCTTTTTAATAGCACAAGGTCATAGGCTTTGGGGGAAGTTTAACTTGCTGAATGACAGCTGACTGTACATGCCAAGCACTGTTTTAAGCATGCTGGTCAAATGAACAGCAAATGAATAGGAATAGTACACATTTCAGTCAGTTAAAATTACACCATGAATGAATGGGAATAGTATGCATTTTAATAAGTTAAAATTACATGGATTATATTACTCATGAAGTAAATAGCCTCCTGAGGTGGAGATTTGTGGTATTATCAGCCTCATTTTATATAGGTGAGGAAACCGAAGTGGTAACATAACTTACTCAGAGTCACACAGCTGGTTAGTGGCACATTTGGCTTCCAAACTGGGCCAGTTGGCTCCAGGGCCCCTTCTTAGCCACTCTGTCCCAGTCAAGGGGGCGGCCCGGAGTAGCTGTTGCTAGACAGAGTATGCAGGATCTGGGAAACTGCCAAATGCTCGGGGCCTCATTCTAAATCTATTTGATCCCCAGCATACACTCCCCTCCCCAGAGGGCTGTGGAAGCTAGCCAAGCCCCCCTCCTGCCCTCCTCCCCGTCCACAGGTCTGCCACGGTGCCATTGATTTCTCTGCTTCCCTGCAGAACTGGACAGCCCAATCACTAAGCTATCATTGGCACAGCTGGAGGCAAGAGGCTGTGCCTCCCTGCAGCGTAAATGCTTGCTGACCTCAGACGTGGATGGAAGAACTGATCCCAGACACACAGATGCCTTCACTGTCCCCAAACCTATGTGCCTCACAGCCGAACCAGGTCACACCTTATACAACTGGCTGACCTATTCAAGTGACTTTGAGAGCAAGCGACAGCCTAAGGCTCGCTGGACACGTGGAGTCTGAACTCACACATAGTGCCTGTGTGCCGCTCTGGGAAACTCACCTGGGCGGTGCTAGTTGGAATCACTCTCTGTGGTTTGAGGTGATTTTTTTTTTTTAAATTCTGGTCACCCACTGAAGATGCCACCCTTTTACTACAGGAATTTCAGGACAAGACTCCTGATATCTACCCATCCATGACATCTTCCTATCCACATGCCCCCAAGAGCTTCCCACCACTATGTCTGTATAGGATAGAGCACATGCAGGTCATGTCATGCTTGTAGAGGCCAGAGGACAACTCTCAGGAGTTGGTTCTTTCCTTTTACCATGTAGATCCTGGGGATCAAAGTCAGGTTGTCAAACTCGACATCAGGCATCTGGCTAAGCCATCTTGCCGCCCCCACCAAGAGAGAACTCTAAGTGAGTCCCAGAGGTTGTTTTGGGTCTAGCCTTACCTCACCCCACAATGCTTCCTCACCAGGGAGGAACGGGGACTTGTGGGCAGGATACAGTAGGTTAGCTATTTAAAAAAATTAAACCAGGAACTTAATCAAAGTCGGGGACCAAGTGACAGCAAGATGTTTGTTTGGTGTCAGGGCTCACTTCTGTTGACCTAAGCCTGCATCTACCAGAACTGAGGAGAGCCACCCAGCAAAGGCCCTTAGCCCTCCCATCGCTCAGAGCAGCAAAGGACAGGAGAAAATCTGGCAGTACGGCCACTTGACAGAGCTGCCCAGCCTTTCTCAGAGAATGTCCCTAAGGGTCGGAGGTGGCACCACGGGGCACAGGAAGGCAGGGAGGGCCGGTATCACCTTTGGTGGTCTCACTGTCCCTGATCATGAAGGAGCCGAGCACATTGCCTGGAGCCAGGAGGTGGCGCTCTGCATCCTTCCGGCTGGTACCCT
This sequence comes from Onychomys torridus, assembly GCF_903995425.1. Lineage (NCBI taxonomy): Eukaryota > Metazoa > Chordata > Mammalia > Rodentia > Cricetidae > Onychomys > Onychomys torridus. The sequence goes on from NC_050446.1 coordinate 141,690,226, forward strand.
TGAAGAACCACCTGCCAGAAATGAATGAGTACAGTGTGAGCCTCAAGATGGACTGTCCTGTCCTGCTCACATCATGCCCACCCAGAAGTCAGGGTCCAAGCAACTTCACGGTTTTTCTTACATTTGGGGGGTGGGATGGTGGGAAACAGCTGTTCTCCCCCCATCTTCCTCCCTCCCTTCCTTTTCTCCCTCCCTCCCTCCCTCCCTCCCTCCCTCCCTCCCTCCCTCCTTCCCTCTCTTCCTTCCTTTTTTTTTCTTCCCCCTGCTATTTCAGTATGGATGGAAAAGTTCCTGTTGTAAAGGCTGAGACAATTCTCACTAGGATAAGGAGCAGTTTGTTACCACAATGGGCAGGGAGCCCTGAGACATGTCAGCGTGCTTCAACCCTGCTGGGTAACTCTCATTCTATTCCTGTTTCCCCAGTTATCAACAAGGGAGAAAGACAGCTAACATTCATCAATTCCCCCCACACCCCGGCCTCAAACTCGCAGAGATCCGCCTGCCTCTGCCTCCCAAGCGTTGGGATTAAAGAAGTGTGCCACTAGCCGGCTCATTTGTTTTTTAAAAATAAATTCTTTCTCCCCCCACCTTGTGTGTGTGTGTGTGTGTGTGTGTGTGTGTGTGTGTGAGAGAGAGAGAGAGAGAGAGAGAGAGAGAGAGAGAGAGAGAGAGCACTGGTGTCCATGGAGGCCAGAAGGGTGTCAGATTCCCTGAGCTGGAGTTACAGGCAGTTGTAAAACCCTGTGTTGGGAACTAAACTTCAGCTTTCTGGAAAGGCAGCCAGTGTTCTTAACCACTGAGCCTCCAGCCCTAGCTTAGCAAGAGACCTCACTCTTTGTGATTGTCATCTTTATTTATTTATTTATTTTGTTTCTTTCGAGACAGGGTTTCTCTATAGCTTTGGAGCCTGTCCTGGACTAGCTTTGTAGCCCAGGCTGGCCTCGAACTCACAGAGATCCACCTGCCTCTGCCTCCCGAGTGCTGGGATTACAGGCGTGTGCCGCCACTGCCCGGCCCGTGATTGTCATCTTTATTATTCTTAGTTTATAGTGATCAAACTGGAGAACCAAGAGGACAAGTAGCTTGTCTGGGGTCACACAGCTTGGAAGTGGAAGATACAGGATTAGAAACCCAGACAGTATAGCTCCAGAGACCAGGCATGAGAGCTCATATTCAAGAAGGAGGTAGATAGTGCATGTGTGGATGACCAAACAAAACACCGATGTCCCTTTTTGCCAGTGGGATAGGTTCAGAAGGAAGTAGAGACAGGCTTCTTGGGAGCCATCTTGGACAGGATGTTGGGACAGGCCTCTGAAGCCTGAAGCATGGAAAGAAGCAGCCAAGCCAAGAGCCCCAGGAGGAGGGTGCCGACAGGGGTGAGTATGTGCAATGGTGCTGAGGTGGGAGCAGGCCCGTTTTGCTCAGGCTGCTTTCTGGAAGACAGAAATGGAACACTTACTCCTCCGTCTCCAAGGAGTTAACACGAGCCACGTAGTTGCTTGGGATGTAGCCTTCCTTACGGGTAGCCAGGGATCGTGCCCGCCACCACTCCCCAGACCTAAGGGAAAGAAGGGTCAGTGGGCGCAGGAACCCTTCAGTCTCTTGTGGCCTCCACTTTGGCCTAGAAATCTCCCCCTCCCCACACTCAGGAAGCCGGGAGGGTGAGGCGCACGACACCCAGCATGTGCCTGGGACTAGGGTAGGGGAGCTGGTAGTCTTCAAAGGAATTTGGGGTGAAGTCTGTCTCCGAGTCGGACAATATCCTGGATCTTTGGATCCCTTCTCCTTCTTGGACTTTTATCCTTGGCTGGACTACCCTTACCCAATCCAGGACCTGTATCCAGGAAGTACTCACATTGATTGGCTCAGCAGGGGCCCAGAGGAGAAGGCTGTGGGCTCAGGGTTTGACTGTGCATGGCCAGGTCCCATTCTGGGATCTCAGTACAATCTGAACTCTTGTAGCAGCCTGATGCTGAAAGCTGTGACCATCCCAGGTGGGGAACTCAGAGACCCTGGGATGTCTGAGTGCAAAGCCTCAGTGAAGGGGCCGGGCCTGCAGGGATACCTGGATCCCAGTCACAGGAGCCTTAGGAAGGCTCTGCAGAGAGCCTGCTTGGAAGGGGACAGTCCCTGTCACTGTTTCTGTTATCCAAGAGGTAGCAAAGCCCTCCTCCTCTATGGTATGCAATCAAATTGTCATCTGTCAGTTACTGCTAGAGTTTGACAGGCTCTCGGGTTCTTTAATGATGCAGAACAAGAATGTAGCTAAACCCCGCAGGTGGGTGTGTCTTAGGACTAGGCTAGAACTCACTCCTCCAGGACCACCATCTGGTCTCCCTTCTGGAAGCTGAGGTCTTCATGGTGGATGGCCTCGTAGTCATAAAGTGCAACCACAACGATGTCCTCAGAGCCTGCCAGGGAAGGAGATGCCAGGGTAAGACCCCATGCCTGCACCCAGCACCCCACTCTGGACCCACTCCTTTGCCTGTCTCATAGATGACCAAGCAGCCTCCAGTGCTGGGTGTGATGCTGATTAAAGCCCATAGGACTCTGCCCACATCACTGGGTGACGTTCTCGAAACACAAGATTTCCAGCAAGGGACTCAGGAGTAATTTAGAGGATACTCAAGGATGGAGTACTGGTTAGTTTTCACCAACTTGACACAAACCAGAGTCGCTTGGGAAGAGGGAACTTCAAATAAAGAATTGCCCAAATCAGATTGACCTGTGAGCAAATCTGTAGGGCATTTTTTTTTCTTGATTGATGGTTGATGTGGGAAGGTCCAGCCCCCTAAGGGCTGTGTTTCCCTTGGACAGCTGGTTATATATATATATATATATATATATATATATATATATATATATATATATATATATATATATATATATATTTCATATATATATGAAATATATAAGAAAGCAGGTTGAGCAAGCCAATAAGCACTGTCATCTCTGCTTCAGTTCCTGTTTCTAGCTTCCTGCCGAGTTCTTGCTCTGACTTCTCCCAGTGACCGACTGTGATCTGCAAGCTGTAAGATGAAATAAACCCTTTCCTCCCCCAAGGTGCTTTTGGTCATGGTGTTTTATCACAGCGTGACAAAAAACAGAAACAAAAACAAAACCCTAAAACCAAACAAACAAAACCAAACTAATACAGATGTTTTTGACTTTTTCCCACCAGCTACAACTCAGAACCTAAGCTAATAGATGGTACATCATGCCGGTGACCCCTGCCTCCAGATACTCACCCTCCACAAACCCTGGTGGCATGCTGTTGTTGTTGTTTGGCCCCTGCAGGAAGAAACAGGAAAAGGACATGGGTCTAAAATTGAAAGGATTGAAAGGATATCTAAGGATATCTTGCTCTGGCCCTGGGTCCTGGTAGGAGAGGATTACAGGCATAGGTGGAGTCACATGGCATAATAAGGGGCAGAGCTTGCTTAAGGATGGAGATCTCTTAGCTTGTGACCTGGGCCTTTGTCTTGAAATACTGGAAAAGGCTAGATTGATCCTTCTACAAAGTGAGAGAACTGGTCCACATCAGTGTTTTTTATTGATATCTGAAGGTACCTTGGGTATCAGGTTTCTCGTGAACAGACTTCATCATGCATGTGGAGCGATCTGAGAGCCCAGCAAAAGAGGCGTGGTCACCAGGGCCATGGGACTCTAAGTATCACTTAGAGGACTTCACAGGCATTGCTGAGTGAAAACAACTTCTTCTGCTATGGAGGTTTGACAGAAAATGGCCCCCAAAGAGAGTGACACTATTAGGAGGTGTGGCCTTATTGGATTAGGTGTGGTCTTGTTGGAGGAAGTGTTACTGAGATCTCATGTGCTCAAGCTACACCCAGTGTCTCAGACCACTTCCTGCTGCCTGCAAGTCAAGATGCAGGACACTCAGCTACTTCTCCAGCACCATGTCTGCCTGCACACTACCGTGTTGCACCATGATGATAATGGACTAAACCTCTGAAAATGTAAGTCACCCCAGTGAAATGTTTTTCCTTTATAAGAGTTGCCATGGTCATGGTGTCTCTTCCCAGCAATAGAAACCCTAACTAAGACATCTGCTGGACACTACATTATTGAAGCTGGGCATGGTGGTGCACACATATAATGCCAACACTGGGTGCCAAGCAGCCTGAACTACAGAGTGAGACCCTGTCTTCAAAAGCGAGCATACAAACAAGCAAATCATTATATCAAACACATATTTCCTGTGGACACATACTTGGTAGTGGATTGGTAAATGCATGGAAAAGTGTTTTTAAATGTCCATATCAACCTGATAATGATTGATGCTTTTTGGGGATGTGTCACTTGCCCAGCTCCGTAATTCCTGACTTTTTATCTTCAATAAGAGTGTGCCTCCTGTCACACATGCCCTTCCACATTCGTTTGAGGAAGCATTGAGGGATACTTGATGTTTGTTATGAAAGATTCTTAAAGTTCTGAGATGTCCTTAAGGAAGGTGCCTGTGTCATCCAGGGTTTCTCAGATTTGGCCTGGGAACACCTTCTCCTAGAAACATTCTCTTAACTTACCTCCACCTCTGGGCCAGCACCAAGGAGGAGGGAACAGCATGAGCTCTGATAACTGCACCTCTTCTCAGGAAGGACAACCCAAAGCTGTCCTCCAGAAGCAGGGCTTTGCAAGTGAGGAGAAGACCCAGGGATGGAACCAACTCAGGATGTCACCAGTGTGAGACACTTGTGTAACCACAGGCTGTGTTAACAGAGGTCAAAAAGAGAGGGAGGTGGCTATTGCATTATTTCCCTTTCTCAGGAATAGTCCTATTCTGAGCCCCACACTTGAAGAAGGATATGAAGACAGAAGTCCCGATAAAGAAGGCTCAGAAGGGTGGACCTGGGGCAAGATTTTGCCTTCACAGTGGACTGTCACTAGGTGAAGGGACTGTATGCATTTGGGGCAGGCTTGGGATAAAGGGGGAGGGATTATGTGTAACTGACCTCCCTTCAATAAAAAGAACTTTCTAAAAAATTTTATTTATTTATTTATTTTTAAAGACAGGGTTTCTCGGTGTAAACCTGGCTGTCCTGGAACTCACTCTGTAGACCAGGCTGTGCTCGAACTCAGAGATCCACCTGCCTCTGCCTCCAGGATGCTGGGATTAAAGGTGTGTGCCACCACCGCCCGGCTAAGGAAGAACTTACAATATTATTGTGTGTGTTTTGTGAGTGCATGGCGTGTGAGTGGGAATGCCCTGTCATGGTGTGCATATAATATCTCTGTGGTGTCACTTCTCTCCTTCCACTTCTATGGGGCTTTAACTCAGGCTGGCAGGCTTGCAATGCAAAGTGCCTTTTCCCCAGACCCACCTCACTGATTTAGGAAGAGCTTCTTAAGGGACCAGCAGATGAAGGGACGCACTCCACTTTGGGAGACACTAAGAATGAGCTCCCTCACCACTAGCAAATGAAGGGAAGGACCAAAGGGCCGCAAAGCAGATAGAGCTCCACGTTTGGAGCTGAAAGGCCCCGGACTTGATGGCTTCCCACATGCTTGATCTTCACCCCAGGACCACTCAAGTTCTTTGGCCCTGAGTCACCCTGGTGGTGAGCGGCATCCTCCTGCTTCCCAGGCTAGGGTGAAGATTCTCAGGGACACACCTGCTCCTTGTGCCCAGAACAGAGTGGGCGTCTAGAGAAGAGGACAACAATTACACCTCCTATGCTGCTGTGACTATACATCCATGACCGTAGCTCCCATCATCCCTGTCGTTGAGCTCTGAGATGCATGAGCCTATGGGGACCATCACAGTGGCTGTGTGGGACCATGGTTACCCTAGCACCACCTCAACCACAGCAGCCAGTGTGAGTGTTCACCTCTGCCTCAGCAGCTCTTGATTTTGTGCTCTTGCTGACCACGTGGTCTTTGCTAGGTCATTCTTCCTCTGGAGCCATGCACTTGTTCTGTTTTGTTGGAGCAAGATCTCTCACTGGCATAGCATTCTCTGATTAGATCAGGCTGTCTGGCCAGCAAGCCCCAGGAATCGGCATGCCTCTGCCTCCTCAGTGCTGGGGTTATAAGCATGTACCACCACATCTGGTTTGTTTTCTTTTCTTTCTGTCTTTAAACATGAGTTCTAGAGATGCAACTCGGGCTCTTGCACTTGTGTGGAAAGCACCGAATGGACTGTGCTGTCCTCTACTTCCTGTATTATACTTTCATTTTAGTGACTACTCTCATTGATGCTCCTACAGCCACCGTGGGGGTCTGCATAGGCTCATGCGTTTGAACACTTGGCCTCCAACTGATGGCACTGTTTGGGAGGCTGAGGCGGTGTGGCCTTGCTGGAGGAAGTATGTCACTGGGGGTATGTTATGAGAGTTAAAAGGCTCATACCATTTCTGATTCCTTCTCTAGGGCTCAAGATGTGAGTGCTCAGCTGCTGCTCCAGCCGCCATGCCTGCCCCCCGCTGCCTCTGCTCCACCATCATGGACTCTAACCCTCAAAAATCCTAAGTCCAAATAACCCCCCTCTAAAATTCACCTTAGTTGGGGTCTTTTATCACAGTAATAGAAAAATAACTAATAGAGCCATTACTGCTGGGGTTTTATTTTTGTTTTGCATGTGTGTGATGTACATTTTATGTGTGTTCATGTGTATGTAGATGCACATCTGTGTACAAGTATGTGTGTACATGGGTGCACACATGTATGGAGCCCCCGAAGTTGATGTCTTCCTCTCTCCCTCTCCATTTTATATATTGATGGAGGGTGTCTCTCATCGGGAAGTCTATCTAGCCAGCTTACTCTGGAGAGCCTGTGTCTCTGCCTCTGAGCGCTGGGATCATAGATGCTACTGGGGATCCAAGCTCTGGTCCTCACACTTGAGAAACAGTACTTTGTCCGCTGAGCTCCCACTGTTGCTACTGCTATCTGCCCTTGCTGGGATTGCTGTTATACCTGTGTCAGGGACAGCCATGCTACTGCTGTTGTCATGGGTCTGCTTGTACTGCTGTGGACAGGATCCAGGTTCAAGGTCCACACCTGACTTGATTGAGAGGCAGAGACCTGGGCCAGGCCCTGGTTGCCACATAAAGAAGCAGCTTCCATGCCTAGGAAAGCATCCTGAAAATGGCTCACGGGTTCCATCTCACCCAAGTTCACTTCACTGGGCCAGAGCAGGAGTTTGAAGGCCCTATGGCAAGTGCTGGATAACTCCCTGGGGTGCCCTACTCACCAGCTTGTTGGAGGGCGTGGGATCTGGTACATACACAGGGCCCTTCTGATTGGCACTTGATTCTGTTTTCGAGACCTTGCTTCCATCTCGAAGGAACTTGGACTTCATGCATCCCATCCTGTAGCCAAAAGAAGGGAAGACAGGAGTCTTCACATCCCCACCCTGCCTGCCAGCCCCGAGTGAAACTGCTTAGGTCCTCAGCTTCTCTCTGGCCCGTCTGCCATGCTGCTTGGTCAGAGCTCACATGGTATTCTAGTCCTGGGCTCTAAGGACCAGCAGAATGGGGAGTCTACTAAGAAAAAGCATGGCAGAGCTGTGGAGCAGTGTGGGGTAATGTGGGTGGTGGGTAGTGTTGGCCTGGGGTTAGGAAACTGAGCTGGTCCCTGACCCCTGCAGACCACTGCACTTCATCTGTCATTCCCACCCCCAGCCCCAGCAAACTCTGTATCCCTCCCGCAGAGCACTGGAAGGATGGGGAAACCTGTGGCAATGGGAAACACTCAGCAGCCTCTGGATGGCATCCCAGCCCCCGAAGAGCTTGACATGAGATTAAAACTATATTGTCACTGTGTGTTAAGTCCCAATAATGAAGATCTATAACATAGCTCAAATAATCCAGAAAAATAACCGAGCATCATACTCCTTGTGTTATGATTGGCTTATGGCTCCATCCGTCCTCTTTCTCGTCCTTCCTTCCTTCCTTTTCTCCTTTTTTAGTGGGTATATCTGGTCATTCATTCATTTATTTGTTCATTCAAGTTTACACTTAAAAAAAAAAAAGACAGATTCTCCTATATCCCAGGCTAGCCTCCAACTCAGCCATGTAGCTGAGGATGACCTTGATCTTCTGATCCTCCTGCCTCTACCTCCCAAGTGCTGCCAATTACAAGCATGCAGCATCACACACAATTTATGTGGAACCCAGGACTCTGTGCATGCTGGGTAAGCAATCTTCTAACTGAGCCCCATTCCCAGCCAACATTTATGTTATTGTTCTAAAACCATGAATAAGACCGGCCAGTTCACGTCCTATGGAGCTCAATTGGAGATGAAAAGGGGACACAGACAACAAACTATTCAACGGGTAACTCAATTTAGTGACAAGTGTGAGGGCAGTGGATGCTGTAGGGAACAGCTGGGCATGGCTCTGGAGACAGAACAGCTGGGGAAGGCCTTTTTTAGGTGACATTAGCCCAGGTAACACCAAGTAACACAACTGGCTCTCTGAAGGTAGAGTATGGCAGGTCGCAGAACCAGCAAGGTCCTGAGGTTGGGATGTACTTGGAGGGATGGAGCTCTCCGAGCAGGAGAGGTATGTGGTAAGGACACCATATCTTACAGGCCAGGGAGGAATTAGATTTTACTCTAAGGAGGATGGGAACTGTGGGGACTTTGGGGTTCAATTTGTGGTTTTTTACTTTACTTTTATTTTCCAGACTGGCTACTATCCCATTGAGCTGTATCTCCAGGGCATCAGCTGCACTTTAAGATGAATCACTGGGAGAAGTGTGGAGGACTATGGAAGCAGGGCATGGACCCTGTGAGGAGAATGCTGTGATGTCTGGCCGTGGGTTATGGCAGCTCTGAGGGACCTTAGAGGGAATAGAGGCAGACCTCTCCAGCTTTGCTGCTGTATTAAGAGGAAACACATTCACCTAGCCTCAAATTCACATTCTTCCTGCCTCAGCCTCCTAGTGCAAGAGTTGTAGCTGTGTGTCACCACACCTCGATGCTGACCTAGTAACTGGAGTCAAACCTTAACTGTAGGGAGCTAAGGGCATCACTTGGTGGTAGAGGGCTAACTTAGCAGGTGTGAGGCCCTGGGATGGAGACCCAGGGATGGATCCCAGCACTGTGTACTCAAACACTTCATCGTGGAGTGGCCAAAGAGTTTCTTTCCTCACGTGTTTGCTGAGAAAGCAGGCTGCAAGTCACTATAGGAGGAAGTGCTGGTTTCCCGGCACTGTACCCCTCCAGGGCAGAGAGAACTCACCTCCATTATGACCACACCACCCAAACACACTGCATCTCATCCGATCACAGAAGCTCAGAAGGGTTGGGCCTGGATAGTACTCAGATGGGAAAATTCAATTACACTTGAGTTGCTAAAGCCAGCCTGGGCTACATGAGACCCTGTCTCAAAACAAACAGTTTAAGTCTCAAGCAAGAGCAAAAAAACAGCCTGATTTCTTCTATTTGCCAGTATTTGTCTATCCTGGGAAGGACACATTCAGATTCCTGGAATGCTAGATCATTGATTTGAAATTTCATCACAATGAATCAACTGCTTTATAATTTAAACCTGAAACCAACATCTCTTGATTTGTGAGAAAAGTCCTGGGAAATTAAGCGGCATCTTGTGTGTGTGTGTGTGTGTGTGTGTGTGTGTGTGTGTGTGTGTGTGTGTGTGTTTTACATTGCATAAGATCACAGTACACTGGTATGTTTTGATCAGTCAGAGGAACTTGCTGTGTGAGGCAGGGCAGCTCCATCCCCTGTGCATGGGCAATAGACAGATGCAGCTGTGCACACCAATGCAACACAGATGCCTCAATCACAGAGTGCATAGTAAGCATCATTTACAAGGATGATTTACATATTCATGAAAATCCCCAGGCCCTCTTAGGAAGGATGGTAGGGTCTTCTTTTTTTCCTTCTTTCCTTCCTTCCTTCCTTCCTTCCTTCCTTCCTTCCTTCCTTCCTTCCTCCTTCCTTCCTTCTTCCTTCCTTCCTTCCTTCCTTCCTTCCTTCCTTCCTTCCTTCCTTTCTTTCTTGTTTCCTTTCCTGGTGCTGTGGATGGAGCCCAGGACAGCATAAATGTTGAGCAAGAGCCCGATCACTGAGCTATGCCCCCAGCCTGGATGGTAGCCTCTGTCCCATGGGGTTGGGGGTGTCTAAGGGAGCTGACGGAAGTGAAAGTACTGGGCACAGTGAACCCCATAGAAACCTCAGCCCTAATATTTCTATTTACGAGTAAATGTGCCACCAAATGGGGGTGTGTGGTGGGAGGTGTGACTCAGTGGTATAGCACTTGCAAGGCATAGAGGAGCCTTGGGTTCAAGCCCCACCCCCTATCAGATATGAAACAAACAAGTGGCTTAGAGGCAAGGGTAGTCTGCATTCCCTTTGGCCAGGAGCTACAGCCACCACACACAGCAGGAACTTTTGAAACAGGGAATTCCCATCACCTTGGAGCAGGTGTGCATGCACCACAGCATGTGTGTCGGGGCTTCAGAGCACAGCCTTGGCAACTGGCACTCCCCTCCACTGTGTTTGGAGACAGGGCCTTGTGAAGGAGTATTCCTGGAAAGGAGCGGTGTCTACAGAGGAGGATTAACTGATTAGATCCCTAGTGATGTTCAGAGGCTGCAACATAGAAGGTCCAGAGCCTAATAACAGCTGAGCCCAATTACAGGCTAACTTGAGTCTCCTAAAGAGCTGTTGCCTGTGGCTAACAGATAAAAACCTTCTGCAATGTATTGACTTAAAAAAAAAAAAAACTCTATTTCCCACCAATTAAAGGGTTAAGAAAGCAAGCCAGCAGCATCTGAAGCCTACAGCGGAGATTCTCCTGCTTTGCTGTAACCACCTAACTCATGTTCCCACCGAGGTATTTAAAAGGTGTCTCAATTCATAATTCCCTTTGTCTCATTACTGTAAAAACTTCATGAGATGGCTTCATGTTGGAACATGGAATTTGGGGTGACCTAATCTGCAATCCTGACTACAGACACTCAGTTTACAAAAGGGATGTTCATAGTCTCTTGTTCACTGCTGCATCTGCCAGGCTAGCTGGTCTGAGAGCTTCAGGTGACTCATTCTCCTGCCTCCACCTCCCATTCTCCCATAAGGGCACACGAGGATTAGATACATGTGCCGCTGTGTCCAGCTTTATGTAGTTCTGTGGATCCAAACTCAGGGTGTCAGGCTTGCTGGTGAGCATTTTACTGCTGAGCCGTCTTCTAGTGACTGATCACCTACCTGCTCAGAGCACCTCATTCTTTACAGTGAAGTGTTGGGATATGGCTTTTGCTCCATGGATCAAGCTGAGAAGTGAAATCTGAGCACACAGAATGGCATCTCATGGAGAAGCCACTGTTGGAGACTGTGGTAGATTGGTTATGGCCTGGAGCGGGATGTGTGTAGTTTTGTTGAATAGAAGCATCTTTAGTTTTAGAAGATGATGGGGGTTGTGAAGGTAGATGATAGCAATGGTGAGTACATTATGAATGCATTTAAATGCCACTGAACTACACATTTAAAATGGTTATGGTGAGAGATTCTTTGTTATATGATATTTATTACAGCTTGCTTCTATGTCACATATATCCTCTCTCTTCCCCACACCCCACTCCCTTTAGGCCTCTCCATCACACACACACACACACACACACACACACACACACACACACACACACACCATACATGTATATGCAAATTTATATCTAGATTCTGCATTTGAGAGAATACATGGTATTTGCCTTCCCAAGTTTGGCTTATTTCACTTAACACCTTCAGTTTCATCCTCTTTCCTAAAAAACTGCATAATTTTATTCTTCTTTATAGCAGAATAATACTCTATTTTGTATATATATTTCATTTTCTTTATCTATTCAGCTGCTGATAGACCTCTAGTGGTTCCATTTCCTGGCTACTGTGACTAGTGCAGCAATAAACAAGGATGTGCAACTGTGTTGACCGACAACCCTTTGGGCATATACCCAGAAGTGGTGCAGCTGAGTCAGACGGTAGCTCTATTTTGAGTGTTTTTGAGGAACCCTTATATTGATTTCCAGAGTGGCTGCACTAGCTTACACTCCCATCAGCAGTGACAGAGGTTCTTTCTTCACATCCTCACCAGCATCTGTCAGGTCTTTCTGTTTTCGTTTGTTGAGACAGGCTCTCATTATGTAACCCAGGCTAGCCTAGGACTCGTGACAATCCTCCTACCTCTGCCTCATTTGTTTTCCTGATGACAGCCATTCTGATTGCGTGAGAGTTTTAATTTGCATTTTCCTGTTGGCTAATGATGTTGAAGATTATTTTTCAAATACTATTGGCCACTTATATTTCTTTCTTTGAGAAATGCCTATTTGGTTCATATCGCACTTATAGATTAGGGTTCTTGACATTTAGCTTTTGCAGTTTTAAATATTATAGTTATTAATCACTTTTCTGACTTATGGCTGGAAAATACCTTTTTCAGTTCCACAGACTGCAGAGCAATTTCACACACACACACACACACACACACACACACACACACACCCATTCATAACTCTTGGAGTCCTTTACAGAAAGTCCTGCCTGTGCCTCTGCCTTGAAGTACTTTTCCTGGCAGCTTCATGTCTTGCATGAGGGTCCATTTCGAGTTGATTTTTGTACAGAGTGACATATATGGATCTAGTTCCATTCTTTTACATGTGCATACTCAGTTTATCAATTGTGAATTTCTGCATTAACCATCATGCCTTGAACAAAGAAACTTCTCTGATGAGACCTGAGAGCGGCACTAATGGATGAGTAGTTTGGTACTGTGTCCATTAGCAAAATAATAGTAGTATGTTCACCCCTGGAGCCTATGAGCTCCCCCAACTGTGGGTTCTTGGCCAGGTTCACAAAAGACTAGGCATGCATTTCCTTTTGCAGAACAGGCTTTAAATCCAATCATAAAGTTCTTGGTTACTTCTCTACCATTTATACCACTATTGTCCCCATGGCTATAAATTGTCAGCTAGACCCAGAAAAACAGATACCAAATTTTCTCACTCACATGTGGGTCCTAGCCCTGAATCTTTAGATGTATGTTTAACTTGAAGTGCCTGCAGGATCCAGGAAACTAGAAAGGGGTCATTGATGGGGAGAGGAGAAAGAAAGATTTTCCCCCCTAATTCTGTGAAGAACGCCATTGGGATTTTGATGGAGGATTATGTTGAAACCGTACATTGCTTTCAGTAACACGATGATTTTCATGAGTGTGCTAACCCTGAGCATGGGAAGTCTCTCCATCTTCCAGTGTCTTCTTCAATTTCTTTCTTTGGTGTCTTGAAGTTTTTCACTATGGAGGCCTTTTACCTCTTCAGTTAGATTTATTCCTGGGAAATTCTAAAGAGCTGTTGTGAATAAGATTCTTTTTCCTGATTTAGTTTTCTACAAGTTCATTATTCAGATATAGGAAAGCTACTGATTTTTAATGTTGACCTTTTTATCATGCTAGAGCAATTTAGCTAGAAGTGCTAAGAGTTTTCTGCTGGAATATACAGAGGCTTTTAAGATCATAAACCAGGCATGGCAGCTGATGTCTGTAAACCCAGCACTTGGGAGGTTGAGCCAGGAGGATCCCATGAATTCGAGGCTAGTCTGAGCTACACAGAGTTCAAGGCCAGCCTGGCACTACAGAAAGACCCTGTTTCATAAAATGCACAAAGCGGGGGCTGGAGAGATGGCTCAGTGGTTAAGAGCACTGACTGCTCTCCCAGAGGACCTGAGTTCAATTTCCAGCACCCACATGGCAACTCACACCTGTCTGTAACTCCAGTTCCAGGGGATCTGACACCCTCACACAGACATACATGCAAGGAAAAACACTAATACACATAAAATTTTAAAAAATGCACAAAGCAAACCAAATCAAAACAAACAAACAAACCCAAGAGTATAGGATCATGTCATCAGCAAATAGGATTTGCATTCCTTTTTCTTGTCTTATTACTCTGGCTAAGACTACAAGTACTACATTGAATAAGAGGAACAGAAGACACACCCTTATTTTGTTCCTGATTTGGGAGGAAATGCTTTCAGTTTTCCCTACTTAATGTCATGTTGGTTGTCAGTCTGTGGTATAAAGCCTTTATTCTGTTGTGGACTGTTCCTCTATTCCTAGTCTCTTCAGGGCTTTTACCACAAAGAGATGTTGAACTTCATTACAGGCATTGGTTTGCAGGGTTTTATTGAGATTTTTTGCAACCATGTTTTTGAGGAACGTGGCTGTGTGTGTCTCATTTTACATCAGGGTAAAGCTAGTTTTGTACTGTGAGATTAGTTCCCTTTTCTTTCTATTTTATGGAACAGTTTGAGGAAACACTAAAATCTGAGACCCCTAAATGTAGTGGCATGAAGGCTGAACCTGGAATTTGGGTCCCAAGGTTTTGCCACAGACTGACTGTGAGACTGTGTCACCTTCCCTCTCTGATTTTCATTTTTCATTTTTTAATGCTTTATTTATTTTTTATTTTATGTGTACTGGTATTTTGCCTGCATATTTGTCTATGTGAGGGTGTCAAATCACTTTGCATTGGGGTTACAGAGAATTATGAGCTACCATGTGGGTGCTAGGAATTGAACCTGGGTCCTCTGGAAGAGCAGCAAGTGCTCTTAACTGCTGAGCCATCTCTCCAGGCCCTTGTTTTCTTTTCTGTAATTAGGAGGCACTTGCTTCTCAGGCTTGACTTGAGGTCTCCTGAGACAAAGCTGTGACAAACGTTTCAAAACCTCCACATGAACATTTCTTGTCTAATGTGGTTCCTAATCAGGCACTGAGAGCAGAAGTATCCCCAGTCCCACATTGTCTCAGAACTGTTGACTGTGTCTAGGACAATCCTCAGGCCCTCTCTTCTCTTAAGATGCCTCAGTTCTGTAGGGGCTACATGGGAGAGAAAGAAAAAAGCCAGTTATCCTGGCTGGCCATTTCCCAGTGCTATCATGCTAGCTGCAGCTCGTCTCAGACTCCAAGCCGAGGAGAACTGGGACTGCTTGAGCAGCACCCTTGGCTTGGACATGGAATTCGGAAAGCATTTATTCTCTAGCCCCACCTTTGCTAAAAGTTTACTGTGTGGCCTAAGGCAAGCCTCCATTTCTCCAAAGTGAAATGAGACATTTTCTGAGGGAGACAGCTGTAGTTTCCTCAACATAGCGTCTGTCTGCCCCTGTTAGCAGCAGCTCCCCAATTGTCCTCTGTGGACCACTCCCTCAGGCTCAGTTCATGGACTGAGGTAGCCTTGACTCTAGTCTCCTGCATTTGTGGAGGCACAGGTCTGTGACCAAGTTGGACCAACCAGGGCTGTAGCCACAGAAGCCAAGTTGGGTGTGACTCAGTTCTGACCAAGGAGCATCAGCCTGTAACCTCTGTCTGGGAAAGATGTTTTCTGTAGCCAGAAAAAGCCAAGAAATAGAGACAGCCAGACTCCCAACTCAAGTGCAACCTGGCCTGAAGTTGGGGTCTTGTGGGCATTCCAGTAATCTCCTCTACTGCTTGGGCCAATTTGGATTATATTTTTGCTCTTTAATACCATACATAGAGTTCTGCCCAGAACATAGGAGAGTCTTAGCAGGGGTGCAATTTACACCTAAGAGCGAATGGCTTATTAACTTCTCTGATAGCAGGCTTTGGTAATAGAGAAGTTAAGCTCACAGATGGTGAGGATGGGGATGTGGATCTTGTCAAGCTGGAGACACTGAAGCCGTAGCTACCTAATAAGTGCATGGCCTTTGAGGGGCCCACCATTCAGGTTTGAGGATCGAGCACATTGTGTTCTTCTCTCTACAGGCCTTACCACACATAACTGTAAGCTAGTAGACCAGAATTAGAAACCCATTCTTCAGATCAGAAAATGAAGGCTCAAAGAAGGAATTCCTGTGTCAAGGAACCGTGGCGGGGAGAAAGAGTTCTCTTTCCTGTCGTTCCCCCTGGGGTCAGCAACAGAGGCTACTGGTCAAGGTGTGGGGGAGCAAGAAACCCCAAAAGGAAGCTCAGGGAGGCAATGGCTACTGTGGGGCCCGTGGCTTACAACTGTCTGCTTAGAGGAACTTTCTGTTCTTGGAACAGCTCAGCCAGGGGGCTGGGGCATCTTTCTAGCCAGAAGTTCCTTTCTATAGCAGTTTTTGGGGTATAGAGTCCCCTCAGGCATCCTGGCCACATTCTGAGAGAACCGTCTTTACTCTATGTGACTTGTCTCTGGTGGACATTTGGGGGGTCACACCTCACTCCTTTCATACCTCCTTTTGGAGACTTAGCTTCCTCTCACCAAGCTATGAGTTTACTGCATACAGGAAGAGTCTTGGAGATACAGCCCTTCATTCTCAGGTGAAGTAAAATCTCCAGAGAGGATACACAGTGGGCCCTGGGTTCCCTGAAAGCCTGGGACCCCACTACCTAGAGAAAGATGTCTGCTTCCAAGTGTGGCCCAGCTAGAAAGTTGGTAGGAGATGCTTGAGCCCCAGTGGCTGGCTCAACTGTCAATCAAATTCTTAGGCCTTTGGTCAGCCCCAGAGATCTGCAGCATCTGTGAACTTCCCTGGGATGTTTTAAATCTCATTTTATCTGTCTTGAGGCCAGTAGTTGGAGAAGTGCAGGATGAGACCTGAAATCACTTGGATGGGAATCTCCATTCTTTCTCTTAAAAATACAAGAGTTCTTTCAAATGTAGCCTAGAGGGCTGAAGAGATGGCTCAGTGAGCAGAAGCACTCGTCATACAAGCATAAAGACCTGGGTTCCAATCCCCAGCACTCGGGAGTGGCAGCACGTATCTGTAACCCCAGTGCTTTGGGAGACAAGAACTAGGAGGACCTCTGGGGCATGCTGGCTACCAGCCGAGCTTCAGGTTCTCTGAGGAACTCTGCCTCAAGGGAATAAGGAGGAGAATGTGGGAAAAGAAGGCACGGTGAACCTAGGCAGTTCCTGTGGCGTCCGTGGACACAAGCCTCCTCAGTACCCAGGTTTCTTAGCAACAGTTAAAAAGGTGTCTGGGTGGGGAGAGCTTTCCAGTTTGCTCATTTTTCCTTAACAAAACCAGGTGCTCTTTGGCTGGAGCTTATTGTCCCTTTTACACAGGACACGGTGGCCAGCTTGGCGACAGGCAACTTTTCACTTTCGTCTGCTGTCTGTTCCCAAGTCAGCCATCCAACCGTGTCTCAGAGGTGCGATCCTCAAAGCCACGAGAACAGGATCTGGGATGTGGCTGGGCTGGTAGAGTGTTCAGCTAGCATACACAGAGCCCTGGGTTCCACCCTAGTACCACATAAGCCGAGGGTTGCTGCATGCACCCAGAATCTCAGTACTCAGGAGGTGAAGGCAGAAGAGTCAAAAGTTCAAGACCCTCCTTAGGAGGAAGGAAGGGAGGGAGGAAGGGAGGGAGGAAGGGAGGGAGGGAGGGAGGGAGGGAGGGAGGGAGGGAGGGAAAGAGTTGGAGGTTGGGGCTCAGTGGTTAAAGCATTTGCTATGCAAGCAAGAAGGATTGGCCTTTGATCACCAGAACCTTCATAAAGGCATGGTCGGTGTGGCAGCCTGTCTGTAATTCCTGCCTCAGAAGTTGAAACAGGGAGTCTGTGGAGCAAACTGGGTAAGGAGACTAGCTGTATTGGCAACCTCTGGGGTTGATTGAGAGACCCCGCCTCAATGAAAATCAACCTCCAGCACACACACACACACACACACACACACACACACACACACATTCATATTTTAAAAAGGTGCGGGGGAAAGCCACAAGAACACATTTTTACATCTTCCAGTTGATAAAAGCTCTAGGCTCTGGTTTCCTTTATATTTTGGAGGGTGTGCTATTATTTTAAGGATCAATTTTTATTACTTTTAATTATGTATTATCTACATGTAGGTATCTGCAATGTGAGCACGTTTACCTGTGCAGGCCAGTGATGATGGATCCCCTAGAGTTTCAGCCTGATGAGGATGTTGGGATCTGAACTTGGGTCCCCTGGAAGATCAGTAAATGCTCCTAATCACTGAGCCATCTCTCCAGTCCCAAGGAGGGTATAGATTCAGAACGCTTTATTTGAATATACTAACTGCACAAAGCAATCAGTTTCATGGTGACATTTTCATGTATGTATATAATTTACTTTCATCCTGTGGAATGTACATGTTTGGTTTAAAACATCAGCTCTTGGGGCTGGGGAGATGGCTCAGAAGGTAAAGGCACCTCCTGCCAAGTCTGAGGACCTGAGTTTGATTCCTGGGACCCACATGTTGGAAGGAGAGAACTGATTCCCACAAGTTGTCCTCTAGTTCCACCCCTGCACACACCCACCCCTGCACACACCCACATATGTGTATATAGACACACACAGAAAAATACATGTGGTGAAACGTCTCTGTTATCCTCTAATGAGACAGTAGCACATGCTTGTTAAAGGTCTAAATATCACAAGTGAATCTGAGGCCCCTACAGGTCACTCCTTTCACCCCCTCCATGGCCCCATCCTTCCCTGACCTGGGTAATCTCTGCTAACATCTGGCCTTGGCCTCCTTGACAGTTTTGCATTGTATGTGGAAGCGGGTGCTGTGCAAGCCCTGTCCTTGACCCTCAGCACCAAACCATTCTGGAACATTCTGGCTGGACTTCCCACTGCTGGCCCCAGCACCTCTGTGCCATAGAGATTTCTCTGTGGCTACAGGCGCCTGCTCTGTCTGAGCTTCACAAGCTGATATGCCAGCAAACTGTCACACCCACAGGAGCAGCCTTCAACCAAGGACTGAAGCTTGTTACAGCAGAGAGCATGTGGCCTGGTAAACTGGCCATACTGAGCAAAGAGGTCCTCAGACTCCACAAGTGACCCTCCAAGTCCCCATACTGTTCTCATAAAAAGGGACAGGTGACATTACCACCTGGAGAGCCATCCAGTCCCTTAGTGTTTTCCTCAAGAAACACCTGCACACATGCCCAAGGTCACACACACAGGATGGTCCCAGCAATATTATTTGTTGTAATATCACTGGCAGCAACCTGCATGTCTGACAATGGGTGAGTGGGGGGAAAATGTGCCGCAGTCACCGGCTAGCACGACTCCACTACAGTTAGCAGGAATAAATCAGGCCTCAAGTCCTCATCATTCCAGTCTGATGATCAGTAGGGAGAAGACAAGTTGCAGAAGAACCTCATAGTTAGATCAGTACTCATGTAGAGTAGTTCCTCTACACTTCCAATCAGAGGGTTAGCTTTGCACAGTTTCGGGCCCAGACTGAACCACAACCTGAAACTATTGCATGGGAAATTCCAGAAATAAGCAACCCTAAATTTTTAGCTGCATGTCCTTCTGAGTAGAGTGATGAAATCTCACAGTCTACCCCTGTCCTCCTCAAGATGGAACCATCCTATTATCCAATGGATCCATTCTATATGCACTGCCACCTCGGTAGTTACTATGATGGTGTTCAAGCAACACTCATTATTTAAATCATAGCCCCAGGCACAGTAGTGATGCTGTCAATTCAGAGTTGCCAAAGAAAAGCTTTCGTATATATGCAAAAGATATATGTGAAGCTCAGTATTGCCTGCCATTCAGGTATCTGCTGGGATCTTGGAAAGCATCTCTTGTTGATCAAGGTGAACGGCTATAGATTGCTTTGTTTTGTTACAGGCAAAGTCTCATAGCCCAGGCTGGCCCCAAACTCTTGCTATATAACTGAAGACGGCCTTGAGTTTCTGCTCCTCCTGTCTCTTCCCCCAAGTTCTGGGACTGCAGGTGTGCACCGCTACACCCAGCTCTGCTCTAATCTTTACAGCACAGAGGACACGTTTGTGGATTGTTTATCACGGCACAGACAGGAAGGATTAGTTTTCGACATTGGGGTCTCCTATAGAGAGAGAAGGAAGACTGAAAAGGATTCCAGGCAGGGGACTTGGATTTTACCCATTACACTGAGCAGTTTTATTTTATTTTTTTTAAATTCTAAGGCAAACATGCCCATGCACCACCATTAGTTAATTCTGGGTGGCATGTTCCTGGGACACAGAGCATACATTCTTTAAACAGCACCCTTTCTCCTCCAGAAAAGGAGAGCAATGAGAAGGCCACTAGATAGTAAGTGCTATCTTGGGAGGCCTCTCTGGGTCAGTGCTAGGCTTGGCCAACATTCTCAGAGTGGGATTCCTGGGCAGCATCAGCAGCTGTGAGATTGCCAATCCTCAGTATATTGCCCCAGACCTTCCTCTGGGGGTTGCCTTAGCAATGTGCATTTGAACCCACTTTCCTGGTGATGCTGGTGTGAGAATCTCAGGGTTGGATGGGAACAGTGGGACGTACACTTGATAATCAGTGTTCCAAGAACTTTTTCTCCTGTTCTCTCTCCCTCTCCTCCTCTCTCTCCGATTTAGCGTGTGTATGTGTCACAGCACATGTGTGCTAGTGCCCACAAGGCCAAAAGAAGGCATGGGATTCCATGGAGCTGGAGTTACAGGCAGCTGGGAGGCGTTTATCGTGCTCTTGTGGTTGATGAGAGCCCAGCTAGAGTCCTCTGGAAGAGCAGTGTGTGCTCTGGACCTCAAAGCCACCTCTCAGCCCCTTGCCTTCAGTTCTTAGTTTTGTCTTCCAAAGTGAGGGAGCATCCCCAACCCTAAGTCTGAAACGCTCCAAAATCTGAGACACTTTGAGCACTGACAGTATGATCCAAAGGGAAAGTCTATCCCTGATCTGAGGCTGTGAGTTGACGTAAAAATGTAGATGCTATTAAAAATGCGACATTAGTTACTTCTGGGCGATGAATATACAATATGTAAAAATCATGGGCTGGGGAGATAGCCCAGTTGGTAAAGTGAGGGTCTTGCAAACAGGGGGAATGGAGCTATATCTCGAGAATCCATGGGAAAAAATCAAATTGGGAGTTCTGTTAATCCCAGTGTTACGAAGGTGGAAACAGGAGGACCCTTGGGACTCAATGGCCAGGCAGCCCCACCTACCCAGCAAGCCCAGGCCAATGAGAGACCCTGTCTCCAAAAGGAACATTGCTTTTGCTCAAAGAACAATAGAGAGGTTGTCCTCTGACCTCCATGTGTACATGAACACCCAACCACACAATAAATTGTACACACACACACACACACACTGAAGTATGTATAACATACACAAATTTCCTTTATACACTTAGGTTCCATCCCCCAGATGCTTCTCTGTGCACTTAATATCCAGAATTCTGCCATAATCTGAAATCCTAAACACCTCTGATCCTAAGCTGTTTGAATAGAAGACATTCAACCTATCTTATTACCATTCCCATCCTGCAGCTATGGAAAGAGAGGCACAGAACAGCCAAACTCCCCGCCCTGTATCATGCAGACCTGCTTCTCTCCCTGGACCACTCAGCTTCAACGGGAGACCTAAAATAGCCCATTTTACAGAAGAGGAAGCTGGAATCCAGAGAGCAGCCAGTGACCTGCCCAGGGTCTCACAAGCAGGAGATCGTGGTAGATTATGGCCCTTGTGTAAGAGGTTCTGAAGTTTGATGTAGACTTGTTAGGGGTCAGCCAGGAGGGCAGGGGAAGCCAGGAGAGCAGGGGAGGAGGGGACTCAAGACGTACAGCTGCAGCGGGGCCTGGGTGTGGTGGGCATGGGCATGTCTTGCCCCAGCTGCTCATTTAGCCCTGCCCGCTGACTACCCTGCGTGACCTACCACACCCCCACCCCCACTGGGAACTGAACGGGCATTTCCCGCCCCTCTTGCTTCTTCTTCTTGGTGTGTGTGTGTGTGTGTGTGTGTGTGTGTGTGTGTGTACAGAAGGGGAACCTGGTCGGTCAGAGAAGCGTCAGCTCAGCCTTGTCATTCCCCTGCCTGAGCTTCCTCTATCTAGGGTTATCCCATGCTCGCCTTGGGCAGGGGCAATTCGCCTCACCTGGCAACCCGGGTAACCCCACCAGACGGCACATCTCACCACCAATCGGTTGCTCCTGGGACTGTCCCTTCTCTCCTCGCCGCCCCGGCAGCTCGACCAGGACCTGGCGCCCAAGGTCCGCGGGTTCTCGGAGTCCCATCCCACACCCTCACTCACCTGGGCGCCCGCCCCTCGCCTCGCGGGCAGCCCGGATCCTCGCAGCTCGAACGACCCCCCAGCTCCGCGGTCCCTGGCAGCCCAGGAATCGCAAGCCTGGAGCAAACGATGAAGACTTGAGGACTGTGGAGGCTGCGACGGCACTCCGAGGGACTCGAAGCCGCTCGTCCCAACGACTCTGCTTCCCTCCCACCGGTCTGAGAGCCACCGGGGTGAGCACAGGCTGGAAGCCGAGACCCTGTGGCGCTCACTGGCCATCTGGGAGCCTTAGCCGCGCCCTGGGCGATGCAAACCCCGCCCCCAAATGACCAAACTCCGCCCCCTAAGAGCCTAACCCTACTCCCGCCCTCCAGTCGCCAGCTCTGAATCCACTTCCAAGAATTTCAACATTTCCTTGCTAACTCTGTCCTCAAGGACCCTAACCAGTCCCTGAAGGAGTGAATCAGACCCCAAAGTTTGACTTATTCTCCAAAGATTCCCAGTCCCCCAACTAATGCACTTAAACCCCGCCTCATGGTCTGAATCGGTGCAAAGGATTCTAAACCCCCTCCCTCAGGGATTCAGACTCCCCATCCAAGAGACCTAATACCCAAAGACTCATGCGTCCCCTAAAGGATTTTTATTGTTTTATATTGATTAATTGATTACGTGTACGTGTAGAAGTACACTAGTGCTTCAGCATGGTGTGATGGGATTGAATTCAGGTAGCCAGGTTTGGCAGAAGGAGCCTTTACAAGCTAAACCTTCCACCTCCTCCCCCTGCAAAGTATTTTTAATCTCACTTTCTGTTCTGCCCGCAAGGATTCTAATCCACCCAAGTAAAGGGTCCCAATCCTTCTTCTCTAGAATTGAATCCAACCTTCTGAAAGGATTTTAATCTTGAGGGTGTGTGTGTGTGTGTGTGTGTGTGTGTGTGTGTGTGTGTGTGTGTGTGTGTGGTACAGGATGGAATCCAGGGCATCGCTGCAGACAGTGTACTACACCGCTGTCTTTGGGATTCTAATTCCATAGGTCCCTGCACTTGAGCTGTCAAACGTCCCTGCCCTTCACTTTAAAGATTCTCAACAAGCTGCGGAAGGAATGTAGCCTCCTTTACGTCTAACCACGCCCCTCGAGATTCTGGTGGGTCTCCACATTCCTTCAGTCCCTCCCACACGCAACGGTTTTTCCCTCTACCCTCCCAGTGCTTATTCAAACTCATGCAAAGTTTGGCGCCCACACGCGGGAGTTCTCTGCCTTGTTCTAGGCAGAACTCTGGGATTGCTCAGAGGACCTCCCAAGTTGAAGAGGAAAAAAGTCTGACTGGTGGACCACTGAGGCCCTGTTTGCATGGCATTCTGCCCAGCAGGAGTCAGGGGCAGAGAACATCCATTCAAAAAGACAGGGACCCACACTCTGTGGTACTCCAGCCAGGCCTGACCACCAGCGTCCCTTACTCATTTGTTTATGTATGCCTGTATCAAGCATTCAGCAGTACTGTGTATTGAGTATGACTGCTTCTGAGCACAACCCAGTGTTAGCAGCACCCCTGACTTCCACTCACTAGGCCCGTTAGCACTCTTCCCCCAGTTCTGACAACCAGAGCTGCCTCACGCAGCTTGGCCAACTGTCCTTTGCCCCTTCCCTCAAGACATAACCACTACTGAGAAAGACACTCATCTTACACGTATGTGTTTGTTTTGTACTTTAATGTATGCATGCATGCCCTATTTATAAAAATAGACTGGATTTTGAGCAGGTTCCCCCCCCCCCCCCCCCGAGACAGGGTTTCTCTGTGTAGCTTTGCGCCTTTCCTGGAATTCGCTTTGGAGACCAGGCTGGCCTCGATCTCACAGAAATCCACCTGCCTCTGCCTCCCAAGTGCGCCACCACTGCCTGGTTTAATTGACTTCAACACAGAATTAGTCTGTGCAGAAGTAAACAGTACGGGTTATGGATGGAGTGAAGGAGACAGAGACAGGAAGGAAGCCATGAAGCATCTCAGAGCTGCAACTGCGAGTCTGTCCTGCAAAGACTAGAGGCAGTGTATTGTACACACACACACACACACACACACACACACACACACACACACACGTTATCCGCTTTGAGACAACGGCCTGGGCATTTGAACACTCCTGTGGGGTGTTAAGTGAGGGAATGCCCAGAGGGCATTAGGCCTCCAGTACTCTGGCTTGCCACAACCTTGCTCTCAGGACCTCCAGGAAAAGAAAGGTAGGTCCTGGAGCAGGTCCAGGGGATATTAGATATGACCAGCATCAGTTACATCACTGTTGACAAGGCAAAGAACCATGTTCCCTTTTAAAACCATTTCTCAGAAGTTTTTGCTAAAGTAGTATTGGCATAAAAATCCTCATTCATGTCTCTAAAGTTCATATCATGCTTATTGTGGCATAATTTAAAATATTTTTATTAGGCTGGGTGTGGTGGTGCATACCTTTAACCTTAGCACTTCGGAAACAGAGGCTGGTGGATCTCTGTAAGTTCCAGATCAGCCTGGTCTACCCAGCAAGTTCTAGGACAGCCAGTGCTACACAGTGAGACTCTGTTTCAAAAATATTTTCAAATTTTATTCTCATTGTGTGTATGTGTGCATGATATGCGTGTGAATGTAGGTGCAGAGGAGCCTTAGCATGTGTGTGGACAACCACTGGGAGTTGTTCTCTCCTACTATAGGACTGGGTTGTCAGTGCTGCAGGCCAAGGGCTTTAACCTACTGAGCTGTCTCTCTGGCCCAGATGATTTACTGTGTGCGCATACCAGACAACTTTGTGGAATCGTGTCTCTCCTTCTACCTTGGTGTGGGTTCCAGAGACTGCACTGAGGTGACCAGGCTTGCAGAGGGAGCGCCATTATCCATAGACCAATCTTACCAACCCCGTTGTGACATAATTTTTGTAAACAAAAGGTATAATTAGGACTGGCAAGATGGGTCAGCAGGCCAGGTGGCAGTGGTGCACGCCTTTAATCCCAGCATTCAAGAGGCAGAGCCAGACAGATCTCTGTGAGTTCGAGGACAGCCCAGTCTACAGAGGAAGATCCAGGACAGGCACCAAAACTACATAGAGAAACCTTGTCTCAAAAAACAAAATAAAACAATAATAAAAAAAAAAAAGATGGGTCAGCAGGTTAAGGCACTTGCCACCAAGCTAGTGACCTGAGTTGGATCCTGGCAGAGGAAGAGAAAAGACTCACACAAGTTGTCTTCTGAGCACTACATACATGTCACGTCACATGAACACCCACCCACATGCACACTCATAAATAAATAGAATTAAAAAATTTGCCAGGTGATGGTGGTACATGCTTTTAATCCCAGCACTTGGGAGGCAGAGACAGGCAAATATCTGAGTTTGAAGCCAGCCTGGTCTACAGAGCAAGTTCCAGGACAGCCAAAGATACACAGATGAATGCAGTCTTGAAAAACCAAAAAAATTTTTAAAAAATTTAAGGTACAATTATAACTATTAAGCATGGTAAATCTGGGCAAACAATACTTGCTTATGGAACCATTCCCTTAATCAGAATACAGAATGTTTTTGGGCTGGGGTTACAGCTTAGTTGGTAGAGGGCTTTCCTAGCATGCACAAGGCCCTGGATTTGATCCTTAGTACCAAATTAATGGGGCACAGTGACATAAACCTGTAATCCCCACACTTGGGAAGGGGAGCAGAAATCCAAGGTTATTTTCAGCTACATGGTGAGTCTGAGATCAGCCTGGGTTACATTCTGAGATCCTGCCTCAAAAACAAATACATTTTTATGGCCCAAAAGTTTCCTTAAGCTCTCTTCCAGTCAATTCTTCCAGCTCTTAGGTGACTCCAGGTAATTGGCAATAGATTTTTTTTCTTTTTGAGACAGAACTTCATGTAGCCGAGGCTAGCCTTGAACTCACCATGTAGCTGAGAATGGCCTTGAACTCCTGGTCCTCCCGACTCCACCTCCCAAGTGCTGGCCTTACAGGTGTGCATCAATATTTTTGGTTCATTGGGTATTGGGAACCAGAGCTTTATCTGTCCTAGACCATCACTTTACCAACAGAGCTACCTCCTCAGTCCCCGTGAACTCATTGTTTGTTATTATAGACTAGCTTTGTACTTTCTGTAATTTCACACAATCATAACCATGATATGCTTCTTTTGTTTCTCTTCTCTTTGCTCACTTACTGCTTTCTTGAGATTGTCCATTGTTACACAGTCTACTAGTTTGTCCTTTTTCATGGCTGAGTAGTGTTCTACAGTACGGATGTGCCGCTGTCTGTCCACTTACTTGCCGGTAGAATTTATGTTATCTTTAGTTCTTTTACTGTGTGACTAAAGCTGTGATAGGTGCCTGTCATAAAGACCTTGAGAGAGGCCTTGTTTCAATTTCTCCTGAGTGACTTTAGACTGGAATAGCTGGATCTGGAGCCAGGTGCTTGTCTAACTGCACCATAAACTATTGAGTTGGCAAAGTGTCTCTGTGACTGGTGTTTCCATCAGCAGTACGTGAATTTTAGTCACTCCACATCCTTGCCATTTGATATATATATATATATATATATATATATTTTAATATAATGAAGTCCCCAGGCTGGAGAGATAGCTCAGAGACTAAGAGCACGGGCTGCTTTTCTAGAAGACCAGGGTTCCATTCTCAGCATTTACAGGGTGGCTCACAACTGTCTATAACTCCAGTCGCATAGCCTCTTCTGGCCTCCATGGGGAGTAGGCATGCACACGGTGCATAGACATACATGCAGGCAAAACATTAACAATAACAATAACAATTTTAGTACAATCTATTATTTTTTAAAAATCCCATCTAGGGCTATTGAGATGGCTGGGGGCAGGGCATTAAAATGCTTGCTGTCAGTCCTGACAGCCCAAGTTTGACCCCACCAGGATCTGTGGTGGAGAGAGAGAAATGATTCTTGTAAGTTGTCTTCTTATCTCCTTATGTGCATGTGCGCTCTCTCTCTCTCTCTCTCTCTCTCTTACACACACACACACACACACACACACACACACACACACACACGCACGAAGTATAATAAAAAATCCCACCTAACTTTGATACTTACATTAAGACATTTATACAATTACACATTTTGTGCTAAAGCAGTGTGTGGCCAGTCTTAGAAGTGGTAAACCTTCTCGTCATCCATCCATCCTGCCACTGTCGTAGACAATCTGGCTGACTGCTGGAAGAACCGGGGAAGCTCAGAGGCCTTAGCATTACCACTTGCCCACTGGCTTCTCTAATAATCAGCTTCTCTGAGCCCCAGTCTCCTCATGTCAAGAGGGCATGAAAATGGCCTTGGCCTAAGGAGGTTGCTGAGAGAATCAAACAGACAAAGACTGGGCTGATTTCTACAGTTGCCTGGACCGGTGAGACTTGAAATTGCTGATTGAGCTCTGACTGGAGCAGCGTTGGAAGTCAGTGCTGCCCCACCTGCCTCGTCCAAAGACAAAAAGCAACATGCAACTGAGCAAGAAGCTATCTCTAGGAGGAAGATGGGCCAGGAGACCACGGGCTATGGGAACCCTGGAAAGACTTCTGCTGTCATTGACGTCTGGTGACTGAAGCGGACCTGGGGCCAGGAAGCCATCCTGGCTGGCGTGTCTAAACTTAGATTCTAGTGTCATTCTGTCTCCAGAAGTGATCCCGAGTGTGCCACTCAATGTCTCCAGTTCATTCCATCAGCACACTTTTTTTTTCTCCCCGAGACAGGGTTTCCTGTGTAGCTTTGGATCCTGTCCTGGAACTCACTCTGTAGACCAGGCTGGCTTCAAACTCACAGAGATCCGCCTGCTTCTGCCTCGCTAGTGCTGGGATCAAAGGTGTGGGCCACCACGCCTGGCCCATCAGCACACTTTCGTGGAGCCCTCACTGAGTGATGAGCACCTAGCTGGGAGCTACAGAAACCAGAGGAAGAGGCAGCTCCTAGTGTGAGCCTCAGGAGCTTCATCTCGACGAAGCTTGTGTAAGTAGTTGTGCAAACAAGGATAGGTTAGAATTGGAATCCTCTGCAGAAGGTGGGAATTCATTCAGGATCCACAGGGGAAGTAAGAAAGGACTTCCCAGAGGAAACAACATGTAAGCTGAGACCAGAAGGCTGAATGAAGCAATAGGTATGTGATGTCCACTCTCCAAGATGCCCCCTTGGCATTCCCTGCCCCTCTGAAGACAGCTGAACTGTGTCACCAAGACATCAAGAAAGGTTAGGATATGGCTTCTATGGCTAGGTTACGTCATTGGTGAAGGGTGTAGGCCAGAAACCCCCAGCTCCAAGCTGCGGCCAGGAGCATCCTAGCTTCTTCATAGAATTCTCTCATCAGGTGCAGCTGAGGTTCCTGACTTGGCCTGGCATGGGATGGGTTAACATGAAGCAGAACTGGAGTTTATCATTATTAGCAAGGGAAAGGAAAAGACACACTCAAGTGTGGATGGGGGCTTCCCAAGAGAGATGCATTTAAATGTCAACAGCTGGTGTCTCTCAAAGAATTGCTAAGGAGCCCCTCCAAACTCCCTTGTAGATGGGATTATAAAGTAGCTTGTGGTGCCTTGGGTGAGATGACAGTCTGAGAAGGTAAACTGTCTGTTGCAGGCTCATCAGAGGGGGGTTTAAGACACCTTCTACTATAAATGGAACTTCTTGTTTTGTTTTCTAGAAAAGTGCATGTTTACAGCTGGGGAGGAAGACCACAGTCAGGCCCCACACATGGTGTGTCCAGCATGCTTCTCTGAAACACCTGTGTATGGTGACCTCTGTGTAGATGGCTTTCACACTACATTGGTGTGTTAGGCTGGGATTCTTAACTGGCAGCTGGAGAGACATTCCATCCAGACTCCAAAGCAAGAAGCTTCTCTTCCCGGGTCTCCTTGATTTCCTCACTAGTTTCCTTATTTCCTTTCTTCTTCTCCTTCTTTCTTCTTCTTCTCCTCCTCTTCCTTCTCTCTCTCTGTCTCTGTCTCTCTCCCCTCTGTGTATGTATGTGTGGTGTGGTGTGCATATGTGGTATATGAACTTGTTAGTGTAGGATATGTATGTACACAAGTGTGAGTAGGAGACTGTTCCTTGTTGCCTCCCACTTTTGTTTTTTGAGACAAGATTTCTCCCAGAATCTTGGAGCTCATTTATTCAACTAGGCTTGTTGGCCAATGAGCTTCAGGAATCCATTCGGCTCTCCTCATTTAATGACTCCCAAGACCTGAACACAGGTCCTCATTCTTGTACAGAAGCACTTACCTCCTGAGCTACATCCACAGTTCTCTCTCTCTCTCTCTCTCTCTCTCTCTCTCTCTCTCTCTCTCTCTCATCTTTTAAAGGAAGAACAGTTTATTGAGTGCACTCCAGGGAGCAGCAAGTTAGTTCTGCTAGCATTCTTCCTGTCCTTCTCCATGGCTGTTGCCTGGCTTTCTCTTGGTTTGTTTCCTCTGGGGGAAGCCAGCCACCCTGCTATGTGCAGAACTCCACACAGCTGCACAGGAGTGAGGCGTCCCACCAATAACCACAAGCAGCTTGGGAGCCACATTCCAAGCTCCTTGGTAAGTGTATCGTTCCATGAAGCTTTGGAGTGATGTGGTCTTGGTCACACCTTGGCTAAAGCCTCGGCAGCCATCCTGATTCGTGAACTGTGGGAGCTGGGTAAGGCAGTTAAGTTCTTACGATTCAAAGCGGTTATGTTTTGGAATAACTTGTTGTACACTGTTGAGAATTAATGTGAGATTCAATCTTCAAGGTAGGAGGGTGCTTTGTGTGTCTGAAGAGCTCCAGTGTGACTGCTAGAGGCCCAAGGTGAAGTCCACAAGGTTGGCTGGGCAATTAGGACCTTGTAGACCTCTACAGGAGGGTCCAGTTTAGTAAGATCCATAGGAAGCTGCTGGATTGCTTTCACAGATGGGCAGCGTCGGTCATTCATTCAACAGCGTGTGAAATACCTACTACATGCGGCGCTGTAGTTTGGACGCTGTGGATGCAAGTGGTGAACAAAGCCAGTATCTGTGCTCTTGGACTTGACCTTCTGGAGGGGAAGGTGGGCAAGAACTGCAGATTGCAAGCATATCTTCTGTCTGGGGATGATATGGATTATAACAAAACGTGAGAGGCCAAGGCAAGAGGCCACAGGCCAAGGGACTCAAGTCGGCAAAGGCTTCTCTGAGGCAGTAGCATGAGGGCCAGATCTGCTGTGGTGAGGAAGTGGAGCAGGCAGAACCCAGCAGAGTCCCATGAAGGAACAGGACTAGCAAGGGACCAGAAGAATTTCAGCCCATGTTCACTGAGTACAAGGGGGTCTGCATGGCCAGAGTGCAGGGGGTGGGGAGAATGGGGGAGGTACTATGATAGAGGCAGGGGGGCTAGATTGTGAAGGGCATGAATGGTATCAATATTAGCTTTTCTTTCTTTCTTTCTTTCTTGCTTGCTTGCTTGCTTTGCTTTCTTTTTTTCAAGACAGAGTTTCTCTGTGTAGTTTTGTCTGTCCTGGAACTCGCTCTATAGACCAGGCTGGCCTTGAACTCAGAGATTCACTTGTCTCTGCCTCCTGGGTGCTGGGATTAAAGGTGTGTGCCACCGCTGCCAGGCACAGCTAGTGCTCTTAACCAAGTCATCTCTCCAGTCCTAATAAGACATTTTTTTTTCAAAGAAAAGAATGAGAAGCTTCTTATGTAATAATAGAGTCCAAATGTCAAGATACATGGGTAATTGGAAAAAAGCAAAACAGTGTACCACCATGGTTACGCTGTTTATTAGTTACATAGAGCAAGAGCTAAGGACCATACAGTGCTGAGTCAGGATGGACAAAGGAACAGTTGGATGGTCTCCCCCTTGGGAGGGGATTTGTAGGACGCCCTTTTCACTTGTCACTTGTGAGCCATGTGAAATATTAGCTATTCTCAGGCAGCATAAAACCTTCTTTAGTATTTCTAAAGATTTATTTTTATTTATGTGTGTGTGTGAATGTGTGCCACGTGTGTGGGTGTCAGAGGGGGCCAGAAGAGGGCCTTGGATCCCCTGGAGCTGAAGTTACAGGCAATTGTCAGCCTCCTGGTGTAGGTGCTGGGAACTGAACTCAGGTCCTTTGGAAGAGCAGGAAGTGCTCCTTCACTGCTGAGCCATCTCTCCAGCCCACAGACTTTTTAAAGAAACAAAGACAAAGTCAGAAACGTCTTGCTTAGTGTCATCGTGCGCACTTGTAACCCCAGGACTTGGGAGGTAGAGGCCAGAGGATGATGAGTTTAAGGTCATCCTCAGTGGCATTGGGAGTTCTAGGCCAACCTGGACTACAGGAGATCCTTGAACGGAACACACAAATACCTCAGAGATTGTGTGAACAAAATAGAATTGAGATTGGGCAGGATTTTTAGAGGATCAAGAATCAGGTAAGTTGTTCTGACAGTGCCCTTGACAGTTGGAGGAGGGGTAGACGACAGAGTGAGGGCAGAGGCTGGGACTCACTGCCACTCACCAGTCAGGATCTCTCTGCCTTCAGTTGCATTAGCTTGTTATTTTTAATGATTTAAAATAGTGCTAAGTGGATGACTCACAGAGGTAAAGGCATTTAACAATGGTAATATAGTCAAAAAGTGGCAGAGCAAAGACTCACATTCTCATGGCCAGTGGGTGTGCTTTAATGTGCCACAACAGCTAGGTTTGTGGTGTGTACAATCAACACATCAGGGGATGGGGGGGGAGCACGGAGTGAACGGAGGACTCCGACAGATTTCATCCCAGAAGGTCAGGACCCAGGAAACAGCACAGACTTCACTAGCAGTGGGCAGGATGCTGGCTACTTCCAGAATACATTTTCCTATGTCCATGGGCATTTGCATTTCATATTTTAAGTTCCTTGGGACCATTGTTGATTATCTCCTATTCAAAACAAGCTGGGTGGGGTGAGGGTGCAGCAATCATTACTTCAGGCCTCCCGTGTTTCCCCTTTTGTCTGCAAAGCAGTCAGTCATTTTGCACACATTAGTGCTGGCAGAAGGTCACGGCTGTCCTCGTTTACAAGAGGTGCAAGCATTAGCCCTGGAAGACAAGCTTTAAGATGTTCCCAGCAACCCCTACCAACTCCCTGACCCTGCTTCCCAAAAAAGCTCCTCCCTCCTCCAGCTGTCTCCACATTTCACCCCCAGCTCCACTTGCCACCATAGAACTTGTCACCTGTCACCAGTGGGCATTGTTGCACAGTCACATGTTTCATCTGTTGGTGGTCTGTTCTCTCTCTTGCTTTTCAAGGTCTGGGTGAGGAGTATTCATGTGCCCATTTCACAGGTGAACAAACTAAGGCTCAGTTAGGTAGGAGCCACCAGTGAATGTTAGGATGGTAGCCCAACTCTTCACTCTCCAGTTCTGATAATACACATTAGAGGCTTGTGGTATGCATTTCTTTTTTTCCATCATCATGGGCCGCACTGTGCAAATGGAGGTCAGAGGACACGTTTCAGGAGTCAATTCTTCCCTTCCTCCACCTTCTTAGGCAGCATCTCCTCCTTTCCGCTCTGCTTCATAATTCAGGCTAGCTGGCCCCGAGCTTCCAGGAGGGTCTGCTGCCTCAACTCCTATCTCATAGTAGGACTGTTGGGATTACACAAGCTGATTGCTGCTTCCAACTCTTCTTTTTAAACATGGGTTCTGGGGTTTGACTCAGATCATCACGCTGTGAAGCAAGTACTTTTACCCACTGGCCCCACAGGGTGTTGTTTCTGTTGGGGTCTGGGAACACAAAGATGGGCAAGATGGTCTTGGTGCCCAAGCAACATCCCAGCTCTCTGTCCAACCATTCAGTTACAGAGGCAAACACAGCCGTCTGTAATTTAGATTGAGAGGGACAGTGAACTGTGTGTGTGTCAGGGTAGGGGTGGGGGACATGGGGTCCAGCCTGGGTCACACCAAGGAGGAGTTCCTGAGACGTCTGTTAGATGAGCCAAGGCTCAAGGGCTCCAGATGCTTGATAGGAAGGTTCATCTTGTCAACCTGATGAGATCCAGCCTCACCATTGAAACAAAGGTCTGGGCATGTCTGTGAGGAATTGTCTGGATTATGTTTACTGACTCGGGAAGATTCACCCTCAGTGTGGGCAGCGCCATTTTATGAGCTGGGGTCCCAGATGAAATAAAACAGAGAAAAGGAGCTGAGTACCAGCCTTTCTCCCTCTGCTTCCTGACGGTGGATGCAGCGTGACCAGTCACCCCCTGCTACCCAGCTTTCCCCTGGAACTTCCTCCCTGAACTTGGGGTGTTCAGTCACAGTGATGGTAAAGTAACAAGACAGCTGGGGTGTCACAGTGTGTCACAGGCAGCCTGGGAAGCCTAGCAATGGGTAGGGCTTGGTCTGCTTGTGAACTCCCCACTTCCCACAGGCCACAGTGAGGAGGTGATGTGGAGACTGGCCTAGGGTATCTTCAAAGCTTACCTCCCCAGGCATGATCTTTGCTCCTGGGACAAGGGTGTTCAGGACCAGGTGGAATAGGAGGTGTGTGTGTGGGGGGACGCTGCTGGGGGAATCCCTTGAAACTGCTTTTTCTGCCCCCATCTGTGTGGTGACCGCCAGCTGATAGGTCCTCCCAGGAGGTTGGGGGAGGGAGGGCTGAGTTTCATAACACCCTCTCTTCTTCCCCCAGTGTCCCCAGAGGGCAAGAAAAGAGGAAGCACTTTGTGGACTTCCTCTTGGTCAGGGTATACCAAGCCAGGCTCCTCCCTGAAGAGGCAGAACCAGACGCGCCTGCAGGTTCTACAACAGGGGTCCTGGGCATGTCCGTGTTCCCCACCACCATTTGGCTAGAACATTGGCAGGTTTGCCAGGGCTGAGAGATGAGAAAACAATCCCATCTCTTTGCTTTATTTTCAGGGGTGATGGTGAGGGTGGGAAACTGGTGTCCAGACCCACCCATGATCTCGCCCCGTCTGCACATCTAACATGTTGTGTGTACCAGGTGAAGCTCCTCTTCTCTCAGCCTGAATCTTAGAGAAGTCACCTCCCCAACTTGGCATCTTGGTGATGTGTATGACTTAACACCACGGGGCACGTGTGTACAGGAGCATGCAAAGGCTGGCCAGGATGGCTCATTCACACCTGCAACTCTGACACTGAGGACTGTCCCATGTTCTAGGCCAGGCTGGGCTGCAGAATGAGATCCTTTCTCAACTTTCCTTCCCTCCCCTAAACAAGGAAGAGCACGCAGAGTGCAGTCCTTTAAGGTTGCCACCCTCTGAATGCATGGGACTAGGGAAAAGTCTGGAAGTTACCCGCCCAGCCCACAGGAAAGTGGGTGACCATGAAGAGGAGCGAGTGTGGGGTCAGAGAGGGGAGTGACTTTTTCTGTATTTAGCTTTTATTTTTCCTTTTTAACTAGAATGCTTTTTTTTTGCAATTAGAATAATAAAAATAAATGAAGAAATCAGTGCACATTGATATTAAATGTCCTGTTTCCCAAATACTTGACTATGAAGTTTGGTTTTTTGTTTTGTTTTGTTTTTTTGTTTTTGTTTTTGTTTTTTGAGACAGGGTTTCTCTGTGTAGCTTTGCACCTTTCCCAGAACTCACTCTGTAGCCCAGGCTGGCCTCAAACTCACAGAGATCCACCTGCCTCTACTTCCCGAGTGCTGGGATTAAAGGCGCGTGCTACCACCGCCTGGTGTGACTATGAAGTTTTAAAACATGCAACAGAATTGAAAGAATTCTGCAGAACTATATTTATAGCCTCTCTTCTATCATTAATACATTACCTTCTTTATCACATGTGTGCCCACCAATTCATCGTGTGTGTGTGTGTGTGTGTGTGTGTGTGTGTGTGTGTGTGTGTGCACGCACATCATTTGTGTGCTTGTGTTCTGTGTACATGGAGGCCACTGAACTTCAAGAACATTCTCCAATTATTTAGGCAGAGTCTTTTACTGAACCTGAAGCCAAATTGTCAGCCAGCGAGGTCCCACCAGGGTCCTGGGGTCACAGGCACATGCGTAGCCTTGCTCAGCTTTTTGTGTGGGTGCCTGGGATTCAGGCTCAGGTCCTCATGTTTTTTGGGATTCAGGCTCAGGTCCTCATGCTTGGATTCAGACTCAGGTCCTCATGTTTGGGATTCAGGCTCAGGTCCTCATGTTTGTGCCTCGAGCACTCTCACGGGCTGAGCCATCTCCCCAGACTCCAGTTAATCTTTTTGGAAGAAACTCCTAAATAGTAGGCAAGGACTCTACCACTGAGCCAATCATCCCTTCCAATCATTTATCATTTCTTCCTTTCTTTTTTTACGGCAGGGTCTCACTGTATGCTCCAGTTGGCTGGAACTTGATATATAAATCAGTCTGGCCTCAAACTCACAGAGGTCCACCTGCCTCTGCTCCCAAGTGTAGGGGTTAAAGGTGTGCGCCGCTACACCTGGCTTTGTTGACTTGTTTTTATTTTGTATCTGTGAGTCTTTGGGCCTGCACGTGCGCAACTGTATCACATGCATGTAGGGCTCTTGGGGGTGAGAAGAGGGTGTTGGACTCCATGGAACCGGAGTTACAGGTAATTGTGCATAGTCACATGGGACCTTTGCAAGAACAGCAAGTGTTCTTAATCCCAGAGTCACCTCTCCAGCACCAATGTACCTTTCTTTAAAAAGCATTTTTACTTATTATTATTGTGAGAGTGTGTAGTGGAGTTGTTTGTGTAGCATGCCACAGCACGAGTGTGCAGGGCAGAGGACAACTTTGTGGAGGCGTTTCTTTCCTTCCACCTTCCCGTGGGCTCCAGGGATCAGCCTCAGGTCCTCAGGCTTGCACAGCAAGTGCTCTACCCACTGAGCCATTTTGCTGACCCTGTTAATATTATTTTTAGATGCATTTCATAGTAAATTATTTCTTTAAATTCAAGTTGTTTTTATTTTACTTGTGTAGATGTCTTGCCTGCATGTATGTCTGTGTACCAAGTGTCTACCCAGTGCCCGTGGAGATCAGAAAAGGACACGTGGAACTGGAGTTACAGATTGTTGCCATGCGGGTGCTGGAAATTGACGCCTGTCTTAGTTAGGGTTTGTATTGCTCTGAAGAGACACCATGACAACAGCAACTCTTATAGGAAAACATTGAATTGGGGTGGCTCGCTGACAGTTTCAGAGGTTCAGTCCATTATCATCATGATGGGGAGCATGGCAGTGTGCAGGCAACAAGGAGTTGACTGAGACACTGGCAAGTATCCTGAGCATAGGAAACCTCAAAGCCCACCTCCACAGTGACACACTTCCTCCAACAAGGAACCCATTCCAACAAAACCACACCTCCTAATAGTGCCACTCCCTATGAGATTATGGGGGCCAATTATATTCAAATACCACAACCCCTGTTCTCTGGAAGAGCAGCCAGTGCTCTTTAACTGCTGAGCCATCTCTCTAGTCCCATAGTAGATTATTTCAATATAATCAAGTACACAACAGGAAATATTAATTTGCTAATTTTTTTTTTTTTTTGGCTTTTGTTTTTTGTTTTTTTGAGCTGAGGATTGAACCCAGGGCCTTGTGCTCACTAGGCAAGCTCTCTACCACTGAGCTAAATCCCTGGCCCCTCATTTGCTAAGTTTTTTAAAATCCATGTAAAGCTCTGCAAATTAAACTCATTAACCTATATATTTCTGTGATTCCAGAACATTCCATATTGTCTTATAGTGTGTCATGTTGCTCATATACTGAATCAGCACTTAGCACAGGCCAGCCACCCAGTGAGGAGTGAGGGCTTAAAAGATTGTGTTATAGCCAGGCGGTGGTGACACATGCCTGTAATCCCAACACTCGGGAGGTAGAGGCAGGTGGATCTCTGTGGGTTCGAGGCCAGCCTGGTCTATAAAGCAAGTTCCAGGACAGCCTCCAAAGCTACAGAGAAACCCTGTCTTGAAAAAACAAAAACAAAAACAAACAAACAAACAAACAAACAAAGATTGTGTTAGTTACACATCGCTGTGTAACAAATTGCCCCAGATTGAGTGTCCTTAACGTAGGCATGTTTACTGCCACCCAGTGTCTCTGGGTCACAATTCTGGAAGCAGCTTAGTTTTGTGGTTCTGGCTAGGAGGCCTTTGTCTCTTGTCAAGCTGATCTGATGTCGTCTGAAGCTTTCACTGTTTCAAGATGTCTCAGTCACAAGGCTTTTAGCAGGAGACCTTATTCCCTCCTCAGGTAGACCTCTGCATGTGTTCTTGGGTTGTGTCAGGCTTCCCCCCAGAGCGAGGGAGCCGAGAGAGCCAGAAGGAATATCTCAGTGGCTAGACAGGGCATCTCTGTTCAGTTGTAGGAGGGGTCTACACAGAGCCAGAAGGAATATCTCAGTGGCTAGACAGGGCATCTCTGTTCAGTTGTAGGAGGGGTCTACACAGAGCATGACTACCAGGAGGTGAGATTAACTGGAGGACACGGTTGTATAAATACACTTTCAGTTACCCCAAATGTCTGCCGTGTGCCAAGGGTGATGCCGAGCTCCAGGGAGTGAGGAGGGACTCAGAAGTAGCCCTCCCTTACAAGATGTATGTGTGCCTGCATGTCATGGGTGGGGGTGGCAGGTCAACGTATGGAAACAGATGGTGTCTATAGAGCTCAATAAACCACACAACAGTAGAATAGTGGTTCTTTTTCTTCTTTATTTATTCTATGTGTCTTTTACATCGTATCTTGATCCGATTCATTTCCCCATCCCTTTGCATCTGCCCTCCGCCCCTGCATTCCCTAAAATAAAATTTAGAGAAGAAAGGGAAAGGAAAACAAAGGAAAAAAATTAAAATCTCATGATGGAAGCTGCAGTGTGGCACGGTGAGTCTTGAATTAAACCACTTTGTCCTTGTGTCTTCACTTGCAAGTGTTCATTGCAGAGTCTGGTTCGAGGCCTCTGGTTTCTACTACACTCTCGATGCTGGGCCCTCACTAGGATTATTCTTGGATATCCTGTTGTTGCCCTGTGTTGTGAAGATCCTGCAGCTTTGGGTCTATGGGTCAGGCCTCTTCACGTGCTCCAGCCGATCATAGATGGGGTGGATGTTGGGGTGGGCCAAGTCATAACTCTGGTACTGGGCCTGGGCAGCTTCAGGGTTGGTCTGCCAGCCAGTTCTCCCCTGTCCTTACCACCAGGGTGAGCTCTCTAGCATCACCCCAGTTAATTCACCTCTTGTAGCAATGAGTGAGGGGTGAGGCCAGTTCTCTTGTTTTCAGGCTCTCAGGGTCTGCTCTCCCACATCTACACTATGAGGGCCAGCTCTATTGTCTGAGGTACAGGGACCACTCTCCTTAGTGCTGCAGCTGGTGAGGGGCAGGGGCAGCTCTCCTGCTCTTAGGACCCCAGGGCCAGCTCCTCCACCTGTCTCAGGTGTTGATGGGAGATGGGGGGAGGGCATCTCTCCTCCGACCATGCTGCCACATGTCAGATGAGTAATGGGGACAGCTGTCCTTTGCTCACAACCTAGGTCCTGGGTCAACCTCACCTCCAACTACCCCGGAACAGCTAGCTCTGCTGTGCTGTCTAGGTGAGGAGCAGGGCCCGCTTTGCCGAGTGCTGCAGCTGGTAAGGGGGAGGGTAGCTCTCTCATCTGTTGCAGGCTGTAAGCAGACAGGGTAAAGGAGGCATCTCCCCCCCACACCCCCACTGCTGCATATGGTGGTGGCAGAATAATGGTTCTTAAGGATAGCTTTGCTATGATGTAGATACACGGCTCACAAAGAGAAAGTCTCCTTCCTCTCCTTCTACAGCCAACCCACGTCCCAGCTCAGAGCTGACAACAGCAACCTTTTCCCTGTATCTGTCCAGAACCATTTCACAACACACAAAGGTATTTCTCGTTGTTCAGCACCTTGTCTGTTTCTCCCACTTACATTATGTTGGGAATACTTCTGTGTCAGCACAGAGAGGTACCAAACCTTACTTACGATTGCACGGTATTCCATTTTCTTCAGGACCTACAGTTTATCTAACCAGTCCCCCGTCACCTGCTCTTTGGTTTATTTTAACACCCGGTCAGTCGCATGTCCATCCACATCCCCTTGTGTGGATACGAGTAAGGATGGGCTTCCAGGCAGGGAGCTGCGCTAAAACCCTGGCATCAGTGCCTGATCCTCGCAGCCACAGCCCCAAAGGCAGTCACCAAATGTTCGGAACGTTGCCGAATCGCACAGCTGACAAGTGGCTTCCCTGGGTAGTATCGATTTTGACCTCTTTCTTCGTGAGTGAGGTTGACTATTTCATCACAAGCTTCAGGGTCACACACACTTTGTTTTCTGCATGCTGTATGAAAACACCTCCTGCTCTTCTGTTTGGATCTTACATATTGGTGGATCTCTCTATTCATTAAAGGCTCTAAGCCTTTGTCTGTCGTGGACTGTCACGGCACGGGTGTGTGGGTTCACTCGGATCTGTGGAAAGAAGACTCAGAGGCACCTTGAGAATGAATTAACCTTTGGCGGCTGCAGGGGGTCCAGCCTCTAAGGACTGAAGCACTTTCCCTTCACCCTGGGCATTTTTATTTTCTCTCTCTTTACAGTTTAGCCAGTTCATTTCTGTATCTTCAAAGCAACCTGAAAGGGGCTCCCCACAATACATGCCAAGTGCAAATTCCTCCATTTCTCAGGTACCACGGTTTTCCGGGTTTCCTGAACCAAGTTTTGCATAGGCCTTTGATCCTTGGGGGACTCTCAGACAAGACACACACAGGGTGATAAGAGAAACAAAAGGTATCATCGGTTAAACAAAGGATGGATTAGGGCTAGGTGCTGCTCTCTGGAGCCAGGCCAGGAGTAACTCAGCAGGAATGCAGCCATATTTGTCTATATGATGAATTGAGAAATTAATTTTCTTTGGAAACAGGTGTCTTTTAAAAGAAGCTTCTGGCTGGGCAGTGGTGGCACACACCTTTAATCCCAGCATTTGGAAGGCAGAGCCAGGCGGATCTCTGTGAGTTCGAGGCCAGCCTGGTCTACAGAGTGAGATCCAGGACAGGCACCAACACTACACAGAGAAACCCTGTCTCAAAACAAACAAACAAAAACAGGAAAAACATAAAAGAAGCTTCTGACGGTCACACTACTGTTGCATATGATTGCATAGAGCCTACCACGTGATGCTAGAGCCTGCAGTGGTGGAAGGTGGAAGGAATGACGGGGGCACTTGTCAGCTTTGCATATGATGGCAGGAGCTGGTGCCAAAGACTGTGCACTCATCATGGCAGATACCAGGCACGACAGGCTGGCCTGGCTTTATGGCCTCAACTTCTTTGCCTTGCATCTGAAACACCCTGTGAGGATGGAAATGTAAGAGTAGGGTCATTCAAACATGCCACTTTGGCCTGGATGAGGAGTAGTTGGACCCGGAATTTCCAAGGAACACCATGTAAGAGTAGAGTGAGCCCGGATGTAGTGGTTCACAATTGTAATCCCAGTACTCTAGAGGCAGAGGCAGGAGCATTGCCGAGGGTTTGACACTAGCCTGGGCTGCAGAGTGAAATCTTGCCTCAAAAAACCAAAAACCAAAACCCATTAATGCCAACTACTAGACTATAAATTCCAAGAGGCCAGCGTCTAAGGACTAAGTAGTCCTCTTTCGTCTTTGAATGAACCTCCACTTTTTTTCCTCTCCCCTGTCTGAGATCCTACCACCAACCCTTGCTCCAGCCCCAGCCCCCCCCCCCCTCCTCTGCTCTCTAATTCTTCCTCCTCTCCAGCAGTTCCTGGCCTGCCCCTGCAGTACTCCTCAATCTTCAGGCTTCTCTGATTTCCTCTCCTATAAGCTCTACCCACTCTGATACCACCTCACCCGTTGCTCCTCCAGCCTGCATTTACTATATTTTTTGAACACTGATTACACACACTCATCTACCTACCTACCTACCTACCTACCTACCTACCTACCTACCTACCTACCTCATCTATCTATCTATCTATCTATCTATCTATCTATCTATCTACCTACCTACCTACCTGACTACCTACCTACCTACCTACCTGTTTACTTACTTACTTACTTACTTATTTATTTGGTTTTTTTGAGATAGGATTTCTCTGTGCAGCCCTGGCTGTCCTGGAACTCACTCTGTAGCCCAGGCTGGCCTTGAACTCACAGATCCAACTGCCTCTGCCTCCCAAGTGCTGGAATTAAAGGTGTGTGCCACCACTGCCCGGCGTATCTATTTATTTTTGAGCTAGCTCTCAGTATGTAGCTCTGGTTGATCTTGAACTTGAGACCCAGAGAGCCCAGCCACAGAGTAGGACCTATCTTGTTCAAGCTGCACTAGGCTCCATGATTGTGATATGCTGCTATCTCCATGTTACAGATAAGGAACTCAAGGACCAGAGACATTCCAGGGGTTCCCCAACTTAACCTGACTAGCAGATAACAGCTCTGGGATTCAAACCCACTCACTGCTCTACCTCTGCCTGCTTGCCATGCTCTTTTGACTTTTCTTCCTCTGCCCATGCTAAGATCCCTGCCTGGAGAACTCTTCCTCTCCCTTGTTCACCCCAAGCCTCATAGAAGGTCTTGCTCCTAAGTCACCTCTGTTTCAAAGTCCTTTCCAGATTCCCTAAGAAGAGGGGACTTCTCACTCTTTAATTTTATAACTGAGAAAATTCTGTAATGCCACTTATCATCATCATCATCATCATCATCATCATCATCATCATCATCCATGGCAGCTCCACAGCCCTGGCTGGTTTCACATTCATGATTCTCCTACACCAATCTCTCAAATGCTAAAGTTACAATCATGTGTCACCGCTCTCAGCTTATGTTGAGACCTCCCTCCAGATTCCATGTCCCACTCCACCCACCCAAACCCACCCACACCCAGGAGCTGCATTGGCAAGAAACGGGCTCTGTCTCCCTCTAGTGTCTAGCACAAAACTGGGCACAGAAATAGGTGTTCTCTAAATGCCTCAGCACTCATCCCTGAACACAGCTGGAAATTTCCATAAGATGAGTGTCCAGCTGGAAAGGAGCAGGGAAGGAGGAGGAAGCTGTAGAGTCCTCAGGTAGGAGAGATCCCCATGCACGGAGCACTTTCTGAGAGGCAGTTTTACTGATCTTACCACTTGGATTAAACTCCCCAGAGGGGCCAGCTGGTCATGAAGTTCTACACTTGCATGACCCTAGAGGTGTTTGGGAGCCAGCTGCCCCGCCCTAGGGGATTTCCCCCTCTTTCGATGCCAGGAACTGAACCATGGTGGGAA
Organism: Onychomys torridus; assembly: GCF_903995425.1. Taxonomy (NCBI): domain Eukaryota; kingdom Metazoa; phylum Chordata; class Mammalia; order Rodentia; family Cricetidae; genus Onychomys; species Onychomys torridus. The sequence goes on from NC_050446.1 coordinate 141,732,373, forward strand.
GTGACCCTGGCAGGGTGTCTTCGTGTCACAGGATGAAGTGTGGCCAGAGTTCCTAGGCTCATGGCTTAGGCTACCCCAGCCAGACCCATCAGCCTTCTGACAGCAAGTGGTCACATGACTTTAGTAATACAGTAGTTCTGGGGCAAGCATGAACTTCCCTGCCTGTGAGGGAAATTGCCCCATCCTCAAGGATATGGGGTAAGAACCATTCTAGTGTCTCTCAGTACCTGCCATGGTACCCTGGCTAGGACTGTGGACAAATCTGAGTTCTTAAAAGCTGAAGACTTTTAAGAGAGGCTGCCTCCCTCAGTATCTTCCTAAGATTCCTAGGGCCTCAGATCCCAGTGTGTCCTGGCATTGCCACATCCTTTAGGATAGGAGGCAAGGCAGGAGGGAGGCTGAAAAAATCAGCTCTGTTATTAAGTCCATATTGCAGTTCACTGTGCAACATGGCTTCCTTCTTGAGGTCTTCTCCTTCACTCCAGGCCACTCCTCACAAGTTAAGGAAAGACACCTGGCAACATCAGAATTAAAGAGCGTGTTCAATAGAACACAACAGCAGGCACTATGGACTAGCTGCTCTCCACCGTGAGTTTTCCGGGTTACTGGTACCACTAGAGTTCATGCTGGCCATGTAGAATTCCAGTCCCAACTGTGCCCTACCAAGTCAAGAACTCTGGGTAAGCGGCTGAATAGTCTGTTCCAGCAAGCTTTCCTGGAGGCTCCAGGGCACACTGAAGTTAGTCAATCAAGGCTATGGAGAAACTTAACAGATGGGCAACATGTTGGGAGAAGATATGTGGAACACCAACATCCAACACCGGAGTGATATCTAAAATTTGAATGCTATTCTTGCAAATGAATGAAAAAAACACACGAAACCCAATGGAAGTGAGCAAACAGTAAAGGAGCAGTTCATAGCAGGGAAAGCCCCATGCCCAATAGGTACAGAAGGAGGCCTCAGATCTCTGGAGCCAGCTAGGGATGTAGCTTAGTTGGGAGAGTGCTCATCTGGCATTCATGATGCTCAGCATTCCACAAGCCAGACATGCAGTGCACATCTTTAATCGTAGAACTTAGGAGGATTAGAAGTTTGATGCCAGCCTGGGTTACATGAGGCACTATCTCACAGCAACAACAACAACAACAACACAGATCTCAGCATTAACACAGAAATGCAAGAATGCATGGTATAATGGTATATGTGTATTTGTCTGGTGTGTGTGCATTTGTGCGTGTGTGTTTGTGTTTGGGTGTGTTACTAGGAATTGAATTTAGGGTCACATACATACTAGGCAAACATTTCTACTATTGAGCTACATCCCAGTGTTTCTTAGGCTTTTTTATTTTGAGGCTGAATCCTGCTTAGATGCCACATCCAAACTGACAGACAACAATTGTAGTCAGGCATTAAAGAAAACAGATGGATGTATGTGCAAGGCAACAGCATGGTTTGAAAGCTGTGGACAGGCCCTTCTGGAAGGGTTTTGTGAAATTTACACGTGTGTGTCTGGGATCTACTAACTCCCCTCCTGGCAGAACTCAAAGGAATCTTCACGTGAGTCCACAAGGGTCAAGCATGGTCATCACAGCAGTGTTTGTGGTATGAGAGGGTTGAAAGCAAACCTTCCATCATTGGGACTGGAAAAATAGAGGGACTGCTTCACTTGGAATATCTGGCAGCCATTGAATGCAATAAGCTATGTTTCCACACAGTAATATGTCTGGATCTTTAAAACATTACAGAGTGAGCTAGGCATGGAACTGCGCACCTATTATCCAAGCACTCAAGCGGCTGAGGCAGGAGGACCTTGAGTTGGGTGCAGCCTTGGCTACACAACAAGATCCCGTCAAAAAAACAAGAACAAAACAAAATACAACCCAAACAACAAGTTTGTGAAAGGAAGTGGAAGAATTAGAACCCATTCCAATGTCACTTATGCTGTGTTCTTGTGCACACAGCATTGCATAGTGTATGTGCGTGTGTACATGTCTGGGTTTGCATGCATGTGGAGGTCAGAGGTCAATGCTGAGTGTCTTCTTCAGTCTCTCTGTGCCTTACCTTTTAAGAAAGGGTCTCTCTTTGTTAACAAAAAATTATTATTATTAGTGTCTGTGCTTGCATATATATATGCAGGGTGGTGGTGGTGATGCCACTGTGCTCATGATGACGCCACTGTGCTCATGTGTGGGGGTCAGAAGACCACTTTGTGTAGCTGTTTTCCTCCCCCCACCTTTATATGGGTTCTGGGGCTCGAACTCAGGCAGCTAGGCTTATGCAACAAATGTTTCACAATCTGAGCGGTCTCACCGAGCTGAGGGTCTCTCACCCACACTTACTGATTAGCTGGCCACTCTCTCTGTAACCCCGACCCCAGCTAGGGTTAAAGACATATGTGACCACACTGGCTTTTTACATGGGTGCTGGGGATCCGTACTCAGGCCATCATATAATTCCAAGGTAAGCATTTTATGCACGGCATGATCTTCCCAGCCTGCATTGTGTGTTTTATGGACAGGGATGAGTTTTGACATGTGGGGCTGGGGTTTGTGATGTAGAGAAGAATACAGACAGGGGAGGAATGAAACACAACACCAGGAGAGCCTTGCATGACCCAGTGATGAAGGGACAGTCATTGGCCACAAAACCAAGTGGGAATCTGGAACACTAAGTTCCAGTGATCACATGATTTGAAAATATTTGGCCATGGAAGGCTTTGCAGACACATTTTATCTCTTCTAAAAGTATCTGGCCTCCTCTCAAGGCTCACAGTCCTCACTCAGGCTGTGCCAAGGGCTGGCCTTGTCTTAACATCCATAGCTCACAGCAGAACGAACCTACACAGTTCTTTGTCTTGCCCAGCCCTAGGGCAAGTGTCTGCAGAGTCCTGAGTGTGTGTCTGGAGCTTGGGTGCAAGGCCAGGCTATAAGACCACTGTGAAGGCCAGTCCTGCTTCTTCTTCAGGCTTTAAACTCCTTTAGTCTTTGTGATATCGCATTCCACCCACTGCTCCCAGGAACGGTAGGTAAACTGAGTCAGAAAACATTCCAAGTGGAAGGAAACAGCATTTACTGAACATCTACGCATGCTAGGCAAAGGTCTTGACCTCAATACTAAGGTCTTGACCTCCATTCATCCCGATGACCACTTGTGAAAAGAGGTGAAATTATTGTACAGATGTGGAAATAGGTAGTGATATACAAGAAGAACAGGGTCATTCCCTCATATTTATTCCTTAAAAAAACAAAGCAAAACGACAACAACAACAAACTTCTCAGTTTCTCAGCCTGTAAAATTGAAGAGAGGTCTCTGGGCTCTGAAAATGCTTTTATTTTGAGGCTGGGCAGGGTGTGCAGAAAACTGGGGCTTGGATTGGAAATCTTTTCTGTCGGCCAGTAGGTGGAGGGATTCTTCATCCTGTAGAGAACTCTAGGGTCTGGCTCTCCCTAGAGTAAAGCAGTCTGCAGGACGTTCTTGGTATTGCAGGAACTGAAACCCTAGAAACCCATCTGTAGCAACAGAAGCCCAGAAGGCACAGATGGGAACCCAGGATGTCTGGGCACTCAGAGGATGGTGTCCCACGAGCAAGTGTGTGAGACCCGAGGCGGGCAGCGGGGCTATAGGTAGTTGTCTTCACCCTGATCGCCCCCGCTTGGGGAGACATCCTCGTAGACGTCGTCGTCGTCGGGGGCCAGAGCCTCGATGTCGTGTGTAATGTCGGCCAGCAGCTGGTGGAAGGTCTGCGCCTCGGGCCGCTGGGCTGCCCCGTCGTAGCTGTAGCTGCGCACCGCAGAGGCAGACGTGGAGCTCATGCTGCGCTTGATGCGGCCGAAGCTGTCGGTGAGGATGCCACCCTCACGGATGCCCACACTCTCCAGGAAGCTCTCAAAGTAGCCAATGTCCTGGTCCGGAATAAAGGGCCGCATCCCTACAGGACACAGGGCAAGATGATTCCCTCATTCGGCCAGTCTGCGAAGGAGTGCCCCTCTCTGGGAGTCTGAGTTCAAATCCTGTCTCTGCCAGTGTGGCTTTACCCAAGATTTTTTTTTTTTCTTTTTTTTAAACCTCACAGAACAGGAGATAACACAAGGCTCCCCACGTGTTTGTTAGCTTAAGGTTATATTCCCACTTATTAGCTACACAACCTTTATTAAATAACTACTCAAACCTCACTTTCCTCACCTGTAAAAATAGATGTTTTTTACCTGTTTTGGCGCAAATGCAATAACAAGTTACTTCCCATGCTGAGCCCCATAAACATTAGTTTTGCCTCCAGCCCTTTTTAGCTCTTTGGTTTTCTTCCTTTACTTTGCTACTCTGGGTCTCAGTTTCTTTGCATGCAAATGGGCACGAAATAACGGTATTTACTTCCCAGAGGTGGGGACAGTCTATGAGATCATGCTTGGCTTGTGATAACTGCCAAACATGTGCTTGTGTGCTGCTGGCATTATTCCTATGGTGCTTATTAACCTTCTTCACTAGCTGTGTGACTCTAGACAAGTTCCTTTGCCTCTCTGAGGCTGAGCCCCCACAGGCTGTGTGTGTGTAGGGGGTGGGTCACAACCTGACCCAGCTTTGCTACCTGAGGGCTTTGTTCACATCAGCTCTTTCCTGGCAATTCCTTTTCCTTTTCCATACTCTTGCTCTCCTCTGTTCCAGGGTCTCAAGGTCATGGCCTTAGGGGCTGGAAGAACAAAGCATTCCCAGGTGGTGCCTGACTAGGGATGCCTGGAGCCAAGGGGAGCCGGGGCTTACCAATGAGAAGGAACTTCCTACGGTCCCCATAGAGTTTCTGCAGGCCTGCACAGAATTCCTGGATAGGCAGCCCCAGGCGATAGTCTCGTAGCAGTATTGCAAACTGCTGGATCTCAGGGGGACCCAGCTTACTCCGCAGCTGTGAGAATAAGAAATGTGTTGTGGAATGATCTTTTTGTACACTGTGAAGATGTGTCACTCTGACTGGTTTAATAAAAAGCTTAACTGGCCAATAGCTAGGCAGGATTTCCAGGCAGAGAGGATGCTGGGAAGAAGAAGGCAGAGAAGCCAGGGGACACAGAACAAGCAGGATGGGCAGTATGGAGATGAGGAAATAAAGCCAGGAGGCAGAAAGTAAATTAATAGATGTGGGTTAATTTAAGTTATAAGAGCTAGTTAGAAACAAGCCTAAGCTACAAGCTGAGCTTTCATAATTAATAATAAGTCTCTGTGTTGTTTTTTAGGAACTGGTGGCCCAAAGAAATATCTGTCTACAGGGACATCCTTGGAGACCAGTCCCAGAGTGCAACAAAACTCGATTCCTGTTAAAAATGCTGGAGTTCTCTCCAACAGCCTACCTGGCCTAGTCTGCCTCCAAAACCTTCCATTGCCCACTGGGGGAATATCTGATTCTTTGCATCTAGGAACGGGATGTGGGTCCAGCTTCCTAAGCTCAATCCTTTGGTGACCACGTCTGTGGTGTCAGGAGGTCACTACCCCTCTGATCCTTGCCTTCCTCTTCTGCACCTGTGGTGAGAAGGGATCTCCCACCTCCTTGGGGTTGTTGAAAAGATTAAAGACAAGATGTCCGAAAAGGCTTGGAACATTCAGTGCTGGCTGATGTCAGTCAAGGCTTTTCTAACCTGGCCTCTCCCTATTGCTTCTCCCTCCCTGGCATCTGAGCTGTCACATAAGATTCCTGCAATGCACCATGCTTGCTACAGAACACTGTCACCCCACTCACCGTGACCATGTAATCCTGTAGCTGCTCGAAGGCCCAGCTACTGTGGTCAATACTGCTGCAGTGGGAGCCATGGAAAGATGGTGTGGATGCACCACTGTAACATGCTTCAAATGTGTCCTGGGAGCCATTGCTGCAGAGACAAGAGGAAAAGACCTTCATCAACCTCTGTTCCTTTCCTTAAAGTTGGTTGGTCCTGTATACCAGTGCTCAAAGCCCCATCCTAGGCCTCATCTTTCCCTCCAAGGCTCTTTATGAGGCCCAGCAATCTTTCAAGCCCTCTCCTGCTCTCAGAACTCAGATCACACTGCCTTCCTTCCCTCGTCCTGGGCCTTTGCTCCTGATGTTCCCTGGAATCCTCTCTTCTCCCCCACTTTCTCTCTCCTATCTGGTATTACAGCCACAGGGCCCCTACCTACTTGTTCTGAATCCTTGTTGTTCCTGCGTGGCTGTGTTCATCCTCTGTGTGGATGCCCTGTCCCTTTTATCCCCAGCTCAACTATCATCAGTTCTGGGAAGCCCTTCTGGTTCCTAAATAAGGTCCCCTTCTGACTCCCATAGGCCAGGAAGCTTCTCTTCAGTGTGGTATCATCAATGCTGGCTGAATCTTGTGCTAAATTGTGTGGCTCTTGCTTTCTCCTTACATCCTTTCTGTAAACCAGGCTGCCTGGCTCATCGTGGAGGGTTCCGTTTTGTTTTTGTCAGGGTCTCACATATCCTAGACTGGCCTTAAACTCTCTATGTAGCTGAAATTAGCCTTGAACTTTTGATCCTTCTGCTTCTACCTCCCAAATGCTGGGGTTGCAGACATGAACTACCAAGCCCGGTTTATACGATATGGGGGTTGGGACCAGGGCTTTTGATGTGCTAGGCAAACACTCTCTCAACTCAGGTGCACCCCCAGCCCCATGCAGGAATCCTCTTTATTAACTGCTTTTAAAATAAGATGTTTACCCTGGGCTCCTGCCTCACTTGGTTTTTAACTTGTTTCAGATCCCTTTCTATTATTATCTACAGGACAGCATAGCTTCCTGGCCAAGCGTGTATACTCCTTTTGCTTGTTTTTCAGCCATGGTCTCATGGTTGCCCAGGCTAGCCTCAAATTCACTATGTAACTGAAGCGGGCTTTGAACTTCTGATCCTTTGGATTTCACCTCCCAAGTGCTGGGACTAGAGACTTGGCAAGGGTGCAGATTCCCGAGTTTACATCCCCAGCTTTCTTGTGCTCATAGCCCAGGTCTATGAAGTTTGTTGCCTGTTTGACTCTTGCAATGCTAAACTTTGTTTCCCTAGTCCTCAGCTTTTCCATCTGTAAAATGGGATGCTGAAGATCGGTGTCGTGGTGAAACTGACAGGAACTAATATTTGTAAAGCACTTCAGGTCACAGGCCCTTTGAAATAGATAACTGGCCACATAGCTGCTAACAAAAGTCAACGACGTGCTTTACAGCAGACAGCAAGCTCAGCAAATGTGTCCTTAGTGTGATTTTGCTCTCCTCAGCCAAGTCAGGTTGGTTATGGACTAGTCTATGTGCACACAGGGTTAGGAAGGCAAATGTAGTGCCAATGTTAACGATAGTGTAGATAGGGCAAACTACTTGCCAACACTAGTGTCCTTAATAACAAGGACCTGTTACTATAGGTCTGCTCAGGACTTTATTGAATTTAAACTAAAGATCCCATATCTTGTGAAACTCCTCAATCTTGAGCAAACTGGGATAGGCAATATTCTTAAAAGAATTCTTTAAATTATTTTTGAGGCAGGTTCCATGTATCCCAGGTTGGTCTGGAACTCACTATATAGCCAAGGGTAACCTTGAACTTCTGATTCTCCTGCTTCCACCTTCCCAGTGCAGAGGTTACAGGTGTGCATCATTTTATTTAGTGTTAGGGATCGAACCAGGGCTTTGTGCATAGCTAGGGAAGTAGCACTGTACCAACTGAGCTACAACCCCAGCAGCCAGAGAGCTGTTTTAGCCTACATTTTCCAGCCTGGCTTGCAGTTCTGACCAAGTGGCTGAATTCTGACTATTAAAATGTAAGCTAGATAGGACGTGTGTGTGTGTGTGTGTGTGTGTGTGTGTGTGTGTGTGTGTGTTGCTAGGGATGGAACCCAGGGTCTTTGCATGCTAAGCATGCATGGCAATGCTGAAGTACTCCCCACTTCCACCATCCCTATAGAGGCTCTTGGTGTGCTGTTGCATGGCTGCAGCTACAGCTTAGACCATGAGGTTACTCTGAGGATGGTGAAGAGGAACCTGTGACCGGAAGAGAAGCTCGGGGCCCAGAGGACCAGGAAGCCCCAAACTCTTGGTATACTTTATCTAAAAAGACAAGAAAACCAATCCTGTCTTTTAAAACCCACCCTCCTCAGGATTTTCTACTATACAGAGCCAACACTAAAGTCAACTAACATTGTTTCTAGCATTAAGCTGTAACTTTGGACTCTGCAGGCCACTAAACCTAGGAGACCTGAAGATCTCTGCGCCGGGTCTGAGTTCTGGCCTTTCTAGGTCTCTCGGGGTTTATCCTGGAGCTCTGCTTACCTCCCACCCTCAACGCAAACCAGGGTTGGGTCCCTTTCCCACACACACTCTAGAGGAGTGGCCCTGTTTGGGTAGGGGTGAGGAGGAGAAAACCGGCATCCCCGACAAAAGTGATACCCACAAGGAGCTGCAGCAGCTCAAGTCGGCGTCGTAGGCAAACGTCCCATCTGTACGGCAGCTCTCACCTGGGACCAGCAGACAGAAGAAGTGTCAGAAGTGGCCCACAGGGACCAATACCTTAGGCTCCCTGAAGCCCCAACCTTAGTGGTACCCTGGGATCTAGCTCTGGTCCAGCCCCGACACATAGCCAACTGTGGGCAACAATCTCCCTGATCCTCACCTTCCTCAGTGCCCAGGCTCGTAGCACCTGCCTTCCTGATGGGATGTGGGGAACAGTAAAGAGAGCCAATGGGGAAGTGTTGGTCAGTGTGTGTTTAGGTGAGTCAGGAAGATTCTGCAAGGGGGAAGAGGGTTGGAAGTGTGAAAGGAAAGCAGCAGCATTTGTGGAGAATGTGCCTCCTCCTCAGCCTGCCCTTCATCTGTCCAGGCATGGCCTTCTCATCCCAGCTCACTCGGGGTCAGTCGGTCACCCTGAATTCTCAGAGGCCAGTTCCTCATTGCAGGTTCTCACAACACTGTCTGTGGTTAGACATTTATCTGTGTGACTATTCCCTGCAACTTGCAGGAAGGCGCGGCCATGCCTCAGTTTGCCCACCATCAGTTTATCTTGCAGATTACAACTGGGCTGTCAGTGCTCAGCAAATATCTGTTGAATGAATGAATTGTCGACTACCAGATGAGTACTCTCATTCATTCACCCAGCATCCTGGTGGGGTCTGATGAGATACCCCAGCTTCCCAGCAGGCATAGCTCCTGTGGATAGGGGGGCCTTCAGAAGGCCAGTGTCCCAGGTGCTGGAGCTGTGCAAACAGAGACCACCCTGTAGCAGGCTGTGGAGGGGGGAATTCACTCAGTGACCTAGCACACAGAGGCAGGCTGTTGCAGGTAGAAGCCGTGGAACTCGACAGATTAGGTTTGGATTCTGACTCTGACTTATTGACTCTATGACCTGTGACAATTTATTGACCACTCTGGGACTCGATGGTTTGTTTGTTTGTTTGTTTGTTTGTTTGTTTGTTTTAATTGTAAAACTGGATCCACAGGGCCTCTGAAAGGCTCCTCACCGTTTTTCTTTCCTTTCAAGACAGGGTCTCACTATGTAGTCCTAGCCAGCCTGGAACCTGCTATGTAAGCCAGGCTGGTCTTGAACACACTGAGATCTTCCTGCCTCTGCCTCCCAAGTGCTGAGATTAATGACGCGTACCACCACTATGCCTAGATCTTTTCTGTTTTAAAGACAAGGCTCTTCCATTGTAGCTCAGGCTGACCTTAAACTGATTCTCCTGCCTCAGCTTCCCAAGAGCTGAGGACTATTGGCGTATTCTCTGAGAGATTTTAAATTTTTTTAATTACCCACAATTACTTATTTCATGTATATGTGCTTGGGATTGCATATGCCATGGTGCCCATGTGGAGGTCAGAGGACAACTTTCGGGACTCAGTTTCTCCTTCCAGCCTGTGAGAGAGTCCTGAGGATTGAGCTCAGGTTATCAAGCTTAGCAGCAGGCACCCTTCCCCCACTGAGTCATCTCACCAGCCCAGGCTCTGAGCATTTTTCCCTTATCAAAGACTACCTGTCTATCATCTGTGGTGTGCCCAGGCCTGTGCTAGGTGAACGAGAAAAGTAAGTTGCATGAAGATTCAAGAAGACTTGGCATCTTGCTATTGTACTTGGCACCTAATTGGCACTCAATAAATACCCCCTGTTAGTCTCACTTTAATTTCAGCTCTTGATTGCACACATGAACTAATCCAGAAATGTCAGCCTAGGAGCCTCATGGGGTGAGATGGCTCAGTTAGCAGACAATACATGAGCTTAACTTTCTGCAAAGCAGGGACACCCAAAACAGGAGAGAAGTTTCAAGTGTCCAAGTTCATACTCATCCCAAACTTGACAACCTGATCATCTCTTAAGAGGTCATCCTGAGGATTGATGTTCTATTAAGTGGACCCCTAGAACTGGGGTACAGCTCAGAACCCCTAAAGGCTTTTATCAGCCCTGACTCTCAGGATATCCAGCCTTTCCTGGTGCTTTATGGAAGTTTGGGTACTCACTGCAGCTGGAGAGCCATGGCCGCTTTGGTGTGGATCTGTAATGGTAGCCGGCCCGGTCTACACACTCGATGCTCTGGTCTCCATAGATGATCTGGAAGACTTGACAGATGAGTGCACAGGACTCCTCAGCAGCATCCTGGTCCAGGGGGAGGAAGAGAGCTCAGCTCTGAGGCACTATCAGGGCACCTCTGCTTCCCCAGATGCAATGTGAACCAGTACTGAGACACACCCCTCGGACCGCCTTAAGCCAATTTCAAAGACATGCCCCCTCAAAATTATATGTCTCCTTTCTTGTTCTTATGATCTTTCATAGAACACAGAGGCAACTCTGACTCCTATGCCATAAAAATACATTCCAGACTTCCAGGGGATTCATGGCCTATCACGAAATTTATCTAACATAAGGGCTCGTTTAACTTACCGCACAGGTGCATGATCTGAAGCCCAGTATGAAGATGGGATTAGTAGGAGGAGGGACACTTCAAAGAATCAAAGCCTTAGGCTCAGCGCTGTTAATATTATTGGACACAGTGTACAGCGGTGGGCTCCCTGGCACCCAATGCAATAGTGGAAACAACGGAGTAACAGTAGGCTCTGGTAGAAGGCAGAGGCTTGGGCAATGCTTTGGAGATTGTACATTCGAGGAGGAAGTCACCTCTTTGAGCGAGACACAGAATAACTGCCAATTATTCTGCAATAACTATTTGAAACAATAACTGATTGAAACAGATCATGCTTACAAATATACTGCCTCTAAAAAAGCCTAAGGTAAAAATTAAAGTGTAATTCAGGATGGGGATCTGTGGTTGTAGCAGGTACTGATATTTACACCAGGGTGGATGCTTACCATGACCCCAGAGTAGACAGGTCAGAGAGGACCCTCATTTCATAGTTAAGGCTGGCACCGGGAGTTTTAACTCGGACTGGTTTGCTTGGGACTACTGTATTTCAGACAGGAGGTCAGAAGCTCAGAGCCCTGGAAAGCAACTCATTTACTTATTCTGCCACCAGGCCAGGACCGAAGCCTTAAAGCTGCCACGCATGAGTGGGATAGCCAATGCACAGACAGAGTGGTTGCCTCTGTCTGGTGCTCAGTTTGCAGGCCCCTGATTGGACTGACTGCTTCTCCTCCTTGCTTCATTTTAAACAATGCAAACTAAGTTTTCCTGTCTCTTCCTCCATTCCCTATCACATGGGCCGCTCACATCCTTTCAGAGCCAGCACGACCCATTGATCCTAGCTTTTCTGTCTATGTGTCTATGTGTCTGTCCTTTTTCATTTCCTTGTCACCCTAGTCAAGTTTCCCGGATGAAGCTGTGTTGGATGAGGCAGTAGAGTACAGAATATAAGAAAGGGCTGAGCCAGTGGGGTAGAGCATGATGACATTATCCCAGCGAGAGAAGATGGAGCTGGGTATGGACAGTACAGGGCATAGGATTTGCATGTATTTAAAAATAAGGCCAGTGGGATCTATTGACAGAGTAGATGTGTGTGTGTGTGTGTGTGTGTGTGTGTGTGTGTGTGTGTGAGTGAGAGAGAGAGAGAGAGAGAGAGAGAGAGAGAGAGAGAGAGAACGACAGAGCTGCCATTCAATGAAACAAGGAGATGAAGGTGCTTTGAGCAGAAATTTGGTTAGAGATGAAATTCAGGGTGTTCTCCGGGTTTTAGAAGACAGCAGAGTCAAAATCACCTAGAAACAAGTGTGGATAAAGGAGAGAAGATTGAGGATAACATCTAGACAACCCCTGCTTTAAGAGGCTGGAGAGAAAAGGAGGGTGGGGAAAACCAGAGAAGGAGCCCTAGATACCAAGTGAGAAAGTATCTCAGGGTGGGGTCCTGAGCTACAGTGCTGTGTTCCAGGCATTGGCCGCTTCTCCCTGCACACAAGCACATTCATTGTTGAGAGAGAGCCCAGGGCCCTGGGGTAGAGGAGATGTTTGGAAGGCTCAGGGCTTGAAAGTGCCTGCTAGACTGGATACTCCTCTAGGGAGGACACCAAATGGCTTGCTCACCTCCATGCACACAACACCTAGCCCAGTGTGGAGCACACAGCTGGCACTCAATAAATACCATGAAGCCAGCCAGGCAGTGGTGACGAAGGCCTCAGGAGGTAGAGACAGGCAGATCTCTGTGAGTTCGAGGCCAGTTGGATCTATAGAGCGAGATCCAGGACAGCTAGGGCTACACAGAGAAACACTGTCTGTGTGTATATTCAAGTGAGTGAGAACAAAGATGAATGGGGACAGAGAGGTGACAGGCAGGGCAGGCAAGAATGATGGCAAGGCTTCTGCTTTGGGTGGCTCCCTTAGTTACCAAGAGTAAAGCTTAGAATTTCCCAGGTTCGAATCTTGAAGCCACCTGCTTGCGCAGGACCTGAACTTTAAGCCTATGCCCTTCCTTAAGGAATGGGAATAGGTGTGATATTTGCACTAGGGGCTGCTGTGGGGATTAAGTGTTAATGCCCCCACGTCCGTCTTGGGTCGATGCCTCACGTGTGTGGTGTGATTAGTGCTATTGTGGCTGTCAGGGCCGTGGCGCCAACACTGCCTCGCGCTCACCCTGTTGGCCACAGCTAGGATGACCAGGTTGCAGTAGGCATCCGGGCTGGGGTTCTGGGGATCCAGCGGGTTGGGGCCGGGGTGGCGTCGCTCCCAGCTGCCGCCGACGCCGCCGCCCGCCTGCCGCCGCTCCCAGCTGCCGCCCGGCTTGCCCGCGCCGCCGCCCGCGTGTCGCCGCTCCCAGCTGCCGCTGAACGTCTGTCGCCGCTCCCAGCTGCCCGACGCCCGAGCTCCCGCGCGCTGCCGCTCCAGGCTGCCGCCGCCGCCCGCCGCCCGGGCCTCGGCGCCCGCACCCCCGCCCCACGCCATGCGCCAGTCCAGGCTGCAGATGGTGTGGCGTCGCTCGGCGGTGCCCACCCGCCGCTTTTCGGGTGCGGCGCCAGGAGGGCCCGGATCTCGGCCCGTACCTCCGGGGCTGGCGTCTACGCCCGCCGGCACCGGGTCCACGCCCAGACCTAGGGAAGGCCGAGGATTGGGGGGGGGGGGGGGGGGGTGGTGGTTCAGCAGCAGGCTTTGGAAGCCACCCGGAGGGCCACCGCACAGTTCTGGGGTCCCTGCTCTAAGGCCCCGCCCAGCACCAGAGCCCAGGTTCTGATATGGTGACTTTGACCCTGGGCCTATGACTCCGCCTCCAGATTTGGCTCCGCCCCAGATCTCCAGGGTGGAGGTCGCATAGTTCCCACCCTCCCCTACACACCCTTTAGACCTGCTTTCTGAATTGAAGGTAGTGGTCAAGTTGTCCCCTTTCTCCGTACCCTTCATTTGGACGGTGACCCTGGTCTAAGCATCCTTGCCTCCCAGTACGACTTCTGCCATCTTCAGCCCCACTCCCAGACTGCTGACTGTAACCTCCTAGAAGTCGAGACGCCAGTCCTCCCCTAGCTCGAGGGTGCCCCTTACTGTTGTCCAAGCCGAGGGATTATGTCTTCTACCACCCCCTTTAACGTTGAACTCTACTAAAGCAGCCCTGCGTGGAACTGGGGACTCCAACTTCTCTGCCCTACCCAACCTCCTCAGTCTGGTCAGGCTGCCCACTCACCATCTTCAACCCCCGGCTGTCTGGTCTTGCCTATGGCTTCTTCTGCCCGCCTCTAGCCTCAGAATAGCGCGCTCAGATTTCTGCTATCCCTCTCCCAGCCTCGATCCCATCCCTGGTGCTCTTCACTCAATGGTCCCAGCACTGCAGGTTGGCCTCCCCAGCCCTCTTCCCCCGCACCGCACCGGTCTTAAGCACTAGCAGATGCAGCGCGTCGTCCTGCAGGTAGGAGGCAGCGGCGATCTCGTGCGTGGGGATGCGCAGGATGAGCTCCTCGTTGTCCCGCCAAGTGAGCAACAGGCAGCGTGCCGACAGACTCAGGATGCTGTCCTGCTCCGGAGTGGTCTTCAGAGGCAACTCCTTCAGCTGCTGCGGAGTGGGTCAGATCTCCTGAGTCCCCAGTGACTGGGGTAAGGGAGGGGAAAGGGAAGGAGACCCTGCCATCCTCCCTCCTCCCCAGCGCCTCACCCTGGCAGTGTCCAGCAGCTGCAGGAGCTCGTCTCGGCTGGAGGGGTTCAGGGAGGAAGTCACCCAGGTGAGGTGGCCCAGGAACTGGATGGGAAATGGGAGGTCACCGTGAAGAAGCCTTAGGAAATTCTAGCCTCCTCGTTAATGCAGGACAGGCTGAAACACTCAAATTAATAATAACCAGTGTGATGGTTAATTTTGGTTGTCAACTTAACTGCATACGGAACTGACTCAAATCCAAGCGGCTGGGCACTCCTGTGGAGGGTTCTCTTGACTGTATCATTTGAAGTCAGAGAATGTCTTAAATCTGGGCCACACCTTCTGGTGGCAGCCCACATAAAAAGGACATGGAAGAAGGAAGCTTTCCCTCGCTCTCACTGGCAATTTCATCTATCCTGCTGCAGGGGCATTACTTCTAAGGTAATAGATCCCAATTCTTCAGGATTTCCACAAAGACTGAAGACCAGCTGAGACATTAAGCCTCATAGACTGAACAACTATCAGATTCTTGGCTTTTCTGTCAGAAGACTGTCATTGTTGAACTGGGTGGACCACAGCCTGTAACAGCCTGTAAATCACTCTTTTCTCTCTCTCTTTCTCTCTCTCTCCTGTTCCTCTAAAGACCTTTGACTAATACAAGCTGATAGCCAGGACCAGTTATAAGTTTATGTATCTATACACACATATGTATATTTTCCCATCCACTCATCTTTGCTTTAGGGGTTAAAAGGCTCAACACAGTATAGCCAACTAAAAGTCTGACCCTGGATTATAGCTAGGAAGGGTAAGGCTGGCCAGGTTGTAGTGGAGCATGTTGTCATCCAGCACTTTGGAGGTGGAAGCAGGAAGTTTAAGTGTCCAAGTTCATCCTTGGGTACATAGCAAGTTCAAGACCTCCCTGGGTGACATTGGACACTGTGGGGAAGGGAGATGCCAGGGCCCACATTTCCAACAGCTAGCTGACATACACTGACACATGGCCATCTCACTCTATAAGATTCTGCAGGAAGCAAAGTAAAATATGCCCCTCAGTCCACTGCCATACTAAAGATCAGGTGTAGAGCTCCTTTGCACGCTAGGCCAGACTCAACTATTTTCCGTGTTTATGTGTACACATGTTCCCGTGAGTGAGTGCAGGCATATGCCATAGCACCTGTGTGGAAGTCAGGGGATAAGCACTTGTCTTCCACATTGTCGGAGGCGGTGTGTGTGTGTGTGTGTGTGTGTGTGTGTGTGTGTGTGTGTGTGTTTTATACTTCACATGCCAGATGAGCTGGCTCCTGAGCTTCCATGGATTTTCTCTCTCCACCTCCCATCTCGACTGTGTGAGCTTTTTCAGACCACCGGTGCAAGCTCTGTGTGTGCCTGGCTTTATAGGGGTTTGGGGATTGGCACTCTGGTCCTCAAATTTGCCAGCAAGCTCTTTGCCCATTGAACCATTCCCCTCTCCACACTTACCCCAGGCTCGGCTATTACATCTTGAAGGAACCCTGGGAATTTTCTTGCCCGGGGACTCTTCCCACCCCATGCGTTATTAATCCTTTTAACAATGTCATTGCAGATTAAATGGAAAGAAACATTGAATTAGTATATCATTTCTTTCTTTCTTTCTTTTTTTTTTTTAATAATGCTTTCTTGCCAGGTGGTAGTGTCATAGCACTCAGGAGGCAGAGACACGCGGATCTCTGAGTTTGAGGCCAGCCTGGTCTACAGAGTGAGTTCTAGGACAGCCAGGGCTACACAGTGAAGCCCTGTCTCAATCAAACAAACAATAAAATCAATAATAATAAAAAAAACCCTTTATTGTCAGAGTTGCCAAGCAATGACTGCCCTAACTTGAGAGCCACACCACAAGAGGGAACCCATGCTCAACACTGCCTGGATGGTCAGGATCCTGAAGCTGGATGGCTCAGAGACCTAGGATAGAACTGAATAAGACCGACCCCCCCCCCAAAAAAAATCATTGATTCCTAACACTGTTCTGCTATACTCATAGATCAGTGTCTAGTCATCAGAGAGGCTTCCTCCGACAGCTGATGGGAACAGAAGCAGAGACCCACAATCAAAGTTTAGACAGAGCTCGGGGAGCCCCGTTAGCAGAGGAAGAGGAAGTATTGTAGGAGCCAGAGGGGTCAAGGACACCATGAGAACAGGACCCACAGAATCAACTAATTGGGGCTCTTAGGGGCTGACAGAAACGGAAGCAACAATCGTGGATTCTGCATGGGTCTGCTCCAGGCTCTGCATACATGCTGTGGTTGTTTAGATTGGGTTTTTGTGGGACTCCTGACAGTGGTGATGGGGGTGTCTCTGACTCCTTTGCTTGCTCTTGGAACCCTTTTCCTCCTCCTATGTAGCCTTGTCCAGCCTTGCTATGAGGGTGTATGTCTAGTCTTACTGCATCCTGTTTTCCCATGTTTGGTTGATACTCCTGAGAGGCCTGCTCTTTTCTGAAGCAAAACAGAAGAGCAGTGGATCTAAGGGAGAGGAGAGATGGTGGTGGGGAACTGGGAGGATCGGAGGGAGGGTAGGTTGTGATCAGGTGTATTCCATGAAAGAAGAAAAAATGATGCTCTCAGTCAATATGTGGATTCCCCATGCATTCTTAGTTATAACAACATTACCATGTAAAAGTTATTATTCAGGGTAAGAATTAACTTTGTATTACTTTAATTGCAGTCTTCTGGATGAACCCCACCACTCACGTCTTTCCTTTTTATTCTGTAAATTTTCAGCTCTTGGTTTTTAAACATATTCACTTCCTGGCTTTCCTCTATTTATAGGGTTGTCAGATAAAATACAAGATGTGAGTTAAACAACAATTTTGTTTTTAGGATTTTTTTTTGTGTGTGCTTTTAGTTCCATTTAATATTTGGAGCATATTTATGCTGAAGAAATAATCACTGCTCATCTGAAATTTAAATTTGATTAGGTAGCCTGTTTGTTAAATGCCCCAATCCTACCTCACACCGATCTTTGGCTGATGAGGACCGGTTTCCCTCCCCAGTACTCCTTCACAGTGGCTCTAAAATACAAGTCAAGCTTTTGAGCCATAAGAGAGACCCCCATTGCGGCTTCTCCCAATACCTCCACTTCCAGCCCCGCCTCCTTCACTGGACACGCAGCCTGGGGTCTCCAGAATGCTAGGCGTGTGCTCTCCCACCAAGCCACACGCCCAGCCTCTGCCTTGAACCTGGACACTGAAAAATGGAGACTGCAGACAAAATCTCATGAGGAGGCTGAACTTTTGGGAACACAGCATGGCTTCCCACCCAGTCTCCTGTGGAGGTAGGTTCTGAGCCCCATGTTGGGACAGGAATTCGGGGGGGGGTGCTCAGTGGGTAGGTGTCACCTGCTGAGGATATGCAGCCTGTGGCTGTGAGGTAGGCAGCTGTCCCACAAGAGCCACAGCTTCCTTCATACGGCACAAGGTGTGTCGAGGGTTGCTGTGCCTCCAATGTCCCCCAAACCCTTCTCCTGCTCACCTTGACCTCTTTCTCCAGGTAGTCACACAGCAGGATGTGGGGGTCGATGAGGTAGTCAGGAGGATACAGAGGCATAGAGTGCAGGGGCCTGCGACTGACATGGTTCCTGAAGGCAGCTTGGCGTGCAGCCTTTGGGAACACCAGCCTTCGGATGGGAGACACAAAGCCCTGGGGGAGACAGGAGAGCCCCAGTAACAACAGCACTGGCTTTACTGAGCGCTCAGGAGCTCAGTTCTACTTCCACAACCTAAATTAATCCCAAAACTGCAGGAGGAGCTCCCTTTTCCCAGCTGGAGCAGCAGAGCCCCAGACTGGGAGCTAGAACACAGGCTGGTGACAGTCCAGGTGGGGCATCCCAGCTCCCAAACCTCCTGCCAGTCAGATTCAAAGAGCGGCCAAGGCTGGGGCTAAGTGGAGGTTGCCTGGGCGTTTGTTCAGCCATAGGGGGTATTGATGCTGTGTGAATGTCTGCGTGTGCATACATGTTTGTGTTCGTGCATGTGCGTATGTGTGTGTGTGTGTGTGTGTGCGTGTGTGTGTGTGTGTGTGTGTGTGTGTGTGTGTGTGTACATGTCACATTCATAACTGTGGAGATCATAGGACAACTTCAGGTGTTGCAGAGAGCTGTCTGCCAAGCAGGCCAGGCTGGTTGGCCAGTGAGCTATAGTGAGCTGCTGTCTCCCTCTCCCCAACACTGTGATTACTATTGAAACTATCAATTTACTCATCCCGCCTCCCGCTCTTGCAGTTGTCTCACAGCTAAAATGCCATTACACTGGCCTTTTAAAATGTGGGCTCATGGTTGGGCAGCAAGCACTTTACCAACTAAACGTCTCCCCAGCTCTCACGTTGCATCTCGAGGGTCTAGGCTAGTGATTCTCCAGTGTGGTTTCACAACCCAGAAGCTGATTACAGGTACAGTCGTTGACCTGTGCATCAGAGCCTGGTGATGATGATGAGGAGGTCCCATGGACTCTGGGTGATTCTAACATATGACCACTCAAGTCTCTGAGGGGCCATCATGGAGTCTGCAGCATATTTCTCCCAGATTTCTGGGAGAAGCTCTCCAAACAGAGGACACAGACGAACAAGACCCAGAGACTTCAAAAGCAGAGGGAGGGGAATCTGAGGGCACTGAGGGCACTGAGGGCACTGAGTGCAGTCTAACTATCATGGCTGGATTATAAGAGACAAGTCCTGAGAACCTTAGTGCTAACTAGAGCTAGGCTGTTTTCCTATACCTGTGAGTGGTGTGTGTGTGTGTGTGTGTGTGTGTGTGTGTGTGTCTGTCTGTCTTTGCCCCCAGTGATCCAGCCTCAGCCCATCCTTTACTATACAGTATTTCTTGCTCCCGTCTCTCAGCTGCTCAGCTTTTCTACTTCCTACCATGGAAGGAACGTGCTGTTTCTTAGCCCCTACTTGTTTTCCTTGAACCCATCAGCTCATATGCCCAATTCAGCAATCTAAGACTGGATACCCTAATGCTTCATCTTCCAGAACTGAGCACAGCGGCTTTATGCAACATTTACATCAATTCCATTTGTTGCTTTTTAAAAAGTTAATCATTGTTTACATCATTAGACTGTGCTCCCAGGATAGAAGTGGGGAGGGGCCTTATTTGACATTGCTCATCACTGTCATCTACAATCAGAATTTTCCTGTCCTGACTGCCTGTTCCCCAATACCCAGCAGCTGCTTCCCAAATTACCACACAGAGGCTTATATTAATTATAAATGTTTGGCCAATAGCTCAGGCTTGTTACTAACTAGATCTTACAACTTAAATTAACCCATTTCTATTAATCTATGTATTGCCTGTGATTTTACCTGTCCTCTAGCATGTCTTGCTTCCTGAGCAGCTGGCTGGCTGGCATCTCCCTGATTCCACCCACCTTCTTCCCATCATTCTCATTTTGGTTTCCCCACCTAACTTCCTGCCCAGCTACTGGTCTGTCAGCTTTTTAGTAACCAATGAGAGTAAAACATATTCATAGTGTAGAAAAGGATTTCCACAGCAGTCCTCCCTAGCACAAGGCACAGTTTATAGCATATAAAAGATGCTCAGTAAGTGTCTATCAAAAGAACGGGCCTTACTGGGTGAGTTCTAGCATTCAGGAGGCTGAAGCAGATGAGTTGCTGTGAGTTTGAGGCCAGCCTGGGCGACATAGTGAGTTCAGGATTAGCCTGGGTTACCCTGTCTCATAAATCAATACATAGCCCCAAGATTCCTATCAGGCACATTGTGTCAGTACTGGAGATTTTTATCTGAAGTCTCACACAAATACTTCTAAACTGTACCCTTGGCCCTCTTCACACTTAAAATTCTTACATCAATTTGCAGTTTTGGATATCAAACCTGGGGCTTTATGCATGCTAGGCAAGCATTTGGCCATGGAGGGACACCCCCAGCCCACTTTCATAATTTTGAGACAGGTTCTCACTAACTTACCCAGACTGACCTTAAACTTGTAAGCCTTCTGCTTCAGTCTCCAGACATCTGGGATTACAGGCCTGTGCCACCATACTGCCTCATGTGAGTGCCTTATAAAACATTCTGAACCAGACTTCTTGGGTGAAGAGGATGCTAGGTGGATGGGGATGGAGTAGAAAGTGGAATTGTAATGAGTAGGAAAACCACTCAAATTCAGAAAAAGAGGAAGGTGGGGAGGAGACTTGGGATGGTTTGGGCTGAGGAGTGAGTTCTTGCACAAAGGTGGGGAGGCCAGGAGTAGCTTGGGAGACAGCCAGTGAGCAGGTAGGAGGCCCCAGCCTGGCTGGGCAATCTGCCAGCCTATAATCACCTTGGTTGAGCCTTTCTATCTAGGTGAGCAGGGAATGTGTCTGCTGGGTGTCTGTCTTTCCCTCTCTCTGAGAAGCTGTAGGAAGCTTCCACAGAAATGTTCAGGAAGTGGGTTTCCCAGGAAGACCCCGTCTGTCTCTCGGGATAATGTGGCAGAGGCCACTAAGAGTGGAGCTTAGAGCAGCGTCCAGACGTCTGGCTGCTGGGGACAGAAAGGCAGATCCTTCCAAAGAAGGAAGGCCCCATTTGTGACATTTGCTACCTCCGTGACGGCTCAGCTCTCTACCCCAACTTCAGGAACAGTTCTCAACCTTGTTGAGAACCTCGCAAACTCCCACCTACCTTCTTCCCTTTCTTGGCTTCATATTCCATGGTGAACCGGTTCCTCTGCTCCTGCCACCCTCCTGGCCATCCCCGCCAGACCCCCCTTCCATTTCCTTTGTTCTTTTTCCTGCCTAGTCGGAAACTCCACCAGCACCAGAGTTCCTGCCCCTCCCATCAGACAGTGGGGGTTGGGGATGGATGGAGAACACTGCCTTGGGACCCTATCACTGAAGGGTGGGGGCCAGAGATGGTGTCCAAGGGGCTTGGCAGTTGGCGCAGCAGACTGAGGGAGATCCCATTTGGATCAGCCGCTGTGTCTGCCACCAACTTTGCTGGGTGACTTTGGAACCTGCTGCCTGCTTCTCTGTATACACCAGGAGAAAACCCGGCCTCTCCCTGAGAAGTGATGAGAGGGGAGTTAGAAAGTGCTTCAGACTGTGTCCAAGCAATTTAAGATTAAATTAATAATAGTAATGATCATTACTTCTCATAGAGGTGGCATATGGGAGCCTCTGGGGCTGGCTGCCTGCTACTTACTTCGCCACTTGTGCCTCAGTTTCCACATTCATCTTGACCTCATGGTAGCTTAACTAGGATTAAACACACTTAGAAGAGCTCCTGTAACATATTAAATACTCTATAAATATTAACTATTAGAGCTGAAGGTGTTGCTTGCTCAGTGGTTTAGAGCACTTGCCTAGTAGCCTGCAGGCCCTGGGTTCTGTCCTTAGCACTGCGAATGAGTAAATGAATAACCAAATTCTATTTCCTTATCTATGGCTCCTGGGCTGCTTAACTGCCTTTTTGGCATATTTCATCTCTCTTACTCTTCACTGTATCTGGGAACCATGATTTTTGTTACATTAAAAAAAAAAAAATCCAGGCGTTGGGGATTTAGCTCAGTGGTAGAGCGCTTGCCTAGCAAGCGCAAGGCCCTGGGTTCGGTCGTCAGCTCTGAAAAAAAAAAAAAAATCCAGTTTCATGTGTAGCTCCTGGTTTCAGGTCCCACAGGTGTGCTCAGCAAACATTCTATATTTGGTGTGTATGTGTCATACAGTGATTATGAGACCCTGGGGCTTCTGGCTTGGCTGGACCTGAAGTCTAGTGTCCAATACTGCTGGGGCGCTCACCTCCTGTGTGCCTTACTGAGCACACTTGGGAACATTCTGAGGGGCCCATGCACACCTGCCACAGCGCCTGGGTTCAGGAAGCTGGAGCTCTGAAACTGCTTTGCTGATGTCCCTGGCTGTAGTGAGTATCTTAAGCTCTGGGCCTCACCAAAGGAAAGATGATCCCAAAGACCTGCCTTGCTAGTCAGGGTGTGCCAAGGAAGACACGAGGCCACAGATAGTAAGGAGCTGGTGCCAGTGCTTGGAACTCTGCATGGTGTTTTTGAAAGGGTGCGTATACCAGGTCAGGGATCTCATCACTTCTGGGTGTGGGAGCTACAGGAGACCCCTAGCCCTGGCCATTCCTGCTTCTCTCCACATATCAGAAAGGAAATGGTCCAGGCAGTTAGGTGCCAGACTTACAGCCTCTCCGTCCTAAGCCCCTACATCCTGCCAGTCATGTCTGAACACCAAGACACGAGACCTTCACTCAGTCTGATGGGCCAAAGAAAAGAGGCCAGGATATGCAAGCCCATCCCTGACTCTGCTCTAAGCATCAGAATTGCTACTTGACCCCTGAGCCAGTCTGGAATTCCCATCCTTGCCCTGATGGTAGGCTAAGACAGGTAGTCCTGGTTTTTGGTGCTTTGGTATTGGCTTTTGCAAGCCCTCCCTTTCTCTGGGCTTCAGCCTCCTCAACTATAGAATTGGACCTTATATTATTTCAAGAATCACTAATAGGACCAAATGTCACTGCTTGGAATTTCAACTAGGACAAGGAGTGTTTTAGAGACGACTAGAAAGACAAAATGACGTCTGTGTTGCCTGCTGCCCCCACCCCACAGCCATGAATAGATTAAGTGCTTAGTGTCAGTAAATCAGTCGGAGACAGATGACCTAGGTTCAATCACGAATGACCTTGAGCAATTTTACATCATGTCTCAGAACCTCAGAGTCCTCTTGTGTTAAAAGCAGGATAATAATGGTGCTCTCCTCAGAAAGCTGTTCCAGGGACAAAATGGAACAGAAACATAATGGCAATGCACATTACTAAAATCAGCCAGTGAATCAAAAATGAGATAAGTGGAGCCAGCAAAGTCCCTGCTGTCAGCATCATCAGCATGGCAGTCAGGCTTCAGCCCAGTTAAATCAGCCGCCTGGATCGCCGTGGAGAGGATTATAAAAATCACCTCCACGCCCAGTGGAGGAAAAGGCTAACCTCGATGGGAGTCCTAGGCAGAGAGGGGAAATGGGACAGCTGCCCGTGTCCTAGAACTCTGCTCTATGGCAAGCAGCTGGTGTGAGAAAGTATTCCTGCTCAGCCTTCAAGGATGAATGCAGGCTGGCTTTCTCTAGGCAGAGGGAGCAGCTTGAGCAAACACGTGGTTCTGGGTTGTGCCGATTCCGACCACAGGTGGCTCAGCAGCAGTCTGATGTGAGTGTTTGCAGGGTTGGTTAGCTGAGCAGCTCAGCAATGGCGTCAGCGTCTTTATATTGTTCTACTTTGTTTCCTGAGGTAAGTTGTGTGTGCCACTAGATTTACATATTGAAGAATCAAACCCTGGGACTTCAAGATGTGACAGGATTTGGATGTATAACTTAAATTTATTTTTAAAATAGGGTTTCATATAGCCAGGCCTCAAACTCACTAAGGGAACAAAGATGACCTTGCAATTCTGATCCTCCTGCTTCTGTCTCCCTAGTGCAGAGATTATACTTGGTGCTGGGGAGGGAACCCAGGACCTTGCACATGCTAGGCAAGCACACTACCAACTGAGCTCCAGCCTCAGCCCCGCCCCACCCCCCAAGACAGGGTTCCTCTGTGTAGTTCTGGGCTGTCTATGGTAGTCTGAATGTAACTGGCCCCCAGAGGCTTATAGGGAGTGGCATTATTAGGAAGTGTGGCCTTGTTGAAGTAGGTGTGACCTTGTTGGAGAAAGTGTGTCACTGTGGGGTTGGGCTTTGAGGTCTCATATGCTCAAGCTATACTCAGGAAGACAAATCACTTCCTGTTGCCTGTGGGTCAAGATGTAGGATTCTCAGCTCCTTCTCCAGCACCATGTCTACCTGTCACACCTTTGAAAATGTAAGGCACCATAATTAAATGTTTTTTTCATTTAATTACTGTGGTCATGGTGTCTCCTCAAAGCCAGAGAAGTCCTAAGACACTGTCCTAGTATTTGCTCTGTAGACAAGGCTGGCCTCGATTAAGGGTGTATGCTACCATGTCCAGGCTAGATTATCTTTTTAATTAGAATAAACAATTAAATTGAAATCCCACTGTTATAAGGGATTAGACACATATAGATAGAAGGACACTGGGGACATTTGTATAGAGACAAGTCCACCTGAGGGTACAGTGAAAGGCAGATCTGCAACCCCAGGAAAGGGGCCTCAGGAGAAACCAGCCCAAAATACCTTCATCTTGGACTGCCTCCAGACCTGTGAGGAAATGGTTCCCTTCCATGTTCTCTCTGAGGAGCATGTCAGGAGAGCTTTAGCAAGCAATGTATCTGGTAAAATGACTGCAGAGTAACACATGTGAGCCCCATCAGTCAGAGACGCCAGGGCTTCTCCTTCTTGTGTCTTTTATTCTGGAAGAAAACCTTGTGGTGACTTTTCAAAAGACTTCCTTTAGGGGCTGGAGAGGTAGGTAGTTCAGCCTAAGAGCACTTGATGGACCCAGCTTCATTTCCCAGCACCCACACGGGAGGCTCACAACCACCTGTAACTCCAGTGCCAAGAAATCTGATGATGCCCTTTTCAGGCCTCTTGGCACAGGCATACACATGGTGTACATTCAGGGAAATACTCACACTCATAACAAACAAACAAACAAACAAACAAACAAACAACAACAACAAAGCTAAAAGCCTTCCCTTAGGAGCCAGTGGTCCAGATACACCAGCCAGGACCCATTTGGCTATAACTGAGATCCACCTAATAGTGGCCTCAACATGATGATTTATCTCTTATCAGAACAGCCAAGGGACAGAGTCTAGACAGGTATACCAGGCTGTGCGTTGGGGCCCAGCACATCGTGCCTTGCTGTCATTGCTCTGGCATTCCACTCTCCATTACAATCCAGTTCAGCCAGTACCTTAAGCTGAGAGCAGAGTGCCTTCCCCTCCTTTAAAGAGATGCCCTAAAGTAGTTCTAAGTTCTACTGCTCACATCTTAGGGGCCAGAACTTGGTTCTATTGGAAATCACACCTGATGGCCTATTCTTAAAGGTACCTCCAGCTAGCTTAGGTCCAACCGCAAACAAACAGAAAACACTGGACTCATAACTCCTGCCTTCTGGTCTAGTTAACTCCCCGAAGTGCAGACCCTCAAAGAGGTTTAGAGTAGAAAGTAACTCACAGCACACATGTCTGCGAGGTCACTCGTAGGATAAGTGGGAGGTGACTCGTAGAGATGAACCCACACGTGGTTTTTATGGGACAAAGGACAAAAGTGACAAAGGGAGACATCAGACCTAGAGAGTGTATGGGATCATACCCTCCTGACTATCCCAAAGAGAGAGGAAGGGTCATGCCTTAGGATGTGTAAGGATTGCCTCCGCCTCAGTCAGTGAGCCTCCGACTGCAGGCTGACATCCGACTTTGCAAGGTTGGAAAACAAACTGCTTCCCTCCAACCTTTCCGAGACTCCAGTACTCTTATTATGAAGCAAGGACTAGAATTTCTCACAGTTCTATGGCCACACAAAGCTGCAAAGAGGGTTGGGAAATGGAGTCTTTCACTCAGAGTGCCCATGTAGAAGAAATTCCTTTATGTAAAAGGGAACGTGGCTACAGGAGAGTCCTGGAGCCCCTGGTTACCAGAACCAGGTCATGTGCACCTGCATACCACCAACCCCCAGCCAAGGGAATGAATGGTCTGAGGTCAGTGATTTGCACACTGGGGCCAGCATCAGTATCCTCTGGAAGGCTTGTCAAAAACAGATTTCTGCAGGAATGGGAGGTGACTGTCAGCTAAGGAGGTTTGCTGCTTCTGCAGAGGACCCAGGTTAGGTTCCCAGCACCCTCCTGAGGTGGCTCACAACTGCCTGTAACTCCAGTTCCAGGAGATCTGGTGCTCTCTGACCTCTGTGGGTACCTGGATCCCACAGCACGCATATAGAGGTCAGAGGACAATTTTCGGAAGTCTGTTCTCCCCTTCTACATCGTGGGGCCTCAGGATCAAACTCAGGCCATCCGGCTTAGCAGCAAGTGGCTCCCATGGCCCAGTTGATAGCTAATCTTGATGGCAGTTTGGGGAGAGCGACACCTAGGAAAATCAGCCAAGCGCACTTCCGGATTTGTCTGTGAACTCCATTCCAGAGACAACTGGCACGTGGCATAGCAGCTGAGCGGGAAGGCTGCCCTGAATACAGATGGCACTGTCCGATGGCTGGGAGCTCAGGCAGAGCAGAAGCCAAAGAGGAGGAAACTGGCTCTTTGTCTCTCTCTTCCTCTTGTCTGCCATGCGACAAGCCACTGTACTCTACCACAGACCTCCTGCCATGATGCTCTGCATCAGCACACACTGGGCCCAAGACAAATGGAGCTAAGAGGCCATGGAAATAGTGATGCTCCTATTCCCACCTCCCAGGTGCTGAGGTTCCACGGTGGGCCACCATGCCTGGCTGAGACCTTTGGAAATGTAGAAGCCTGTATTGGAAATGAGCCCCCTCTATCGCTTCTCAGCCTTTTGGCTAAGATCAAGTGGCATGAGCCCCTGCTAAAACTGGTTCTCAGACTCTTTGAAGTTTGGGAAGCACTACGTTAGAGTCAAACCCAGGGCCAGGTGCAAATCAGTGGTAGTGTGTCCCCTAAGCATGTGCTTTGTACCAATCCTCAGCATGGGGGTTGCGGGGAGTAGAAAACCTTTTGGAAGGCATCTCTTAGAACCAAGATCCTCAAATAGGTAAGCTCTTGAGGGTGGGTCCTGTTTACTGCTCTTGTTCACTGTACCTAGGATTTTGCCCTGGCACATGCATCATAAACACTTAATGGATATTTCAGTTGAGCTGGGAACTTCAGGCTGAGTTTTGCTTTTGGTAAGAACTCATTCGATGACCCTGGGAAAGTACATTCTCATCATTCTTTTTTCCCCCTTTTTTCTGTAAAATGGGCTTAGAGATAATCCCCAGAGAAGTTCAGTCTGAGATTCTGGGTGATTGCATGATGTTCTGTCCAATCAGTGGGTAGGTCTGGATAACGTCCAGCTCTTTCCCACTTAAGTGCCTTTAAAAGATCCAGTGGGATTGCAGTGAAGGCAGTTTTCTTCTTCATCATCCACTACCCCGGCCCAGAATAGCCAAACAGGACACAAGCAGAATGTACTGAAATGACTTTTAATATCTCGTGTTGCAGCAAAATTAAAAATATACAAAAAGTTTGTGGTGTACAAAAGTCTCAGTATAGAAGCCCCAGCTTGGGCCCCTCCCCTGCCCAGGGAAAGCTTGAAAGGGCCAGTTGGGCTGGGGGTTGGGGATGGCACAGGTGTAGTAAATACCAGGAAGTGGGGCTGACCACAGAGGGGAGTGAAAACACGGGGGATGTCACCTGGAGTTGTGCTGACAGGGAAATTGGGCCCTTAGGCATGGCTAGTGGTTTCTGTGGACAGGTTGGGATAGCAGAGGTGAAGTTATTCTGGTGGGATCCCCCTCCCAAGGGACCTTGGGTCTAGTTCTAGCTTACCACCAGCTTGCTGTGTGAGCTTGGGCAAGTTGCCTCCCATCTCTGGGCCTGCCCCATCTGTAAACTACGAAGTAACTGGATAATTGAACCACCGATGCCCAACGTGGAGGTCCCAGGCCCCACCCAAGGGTCTGCAGCGGCAGGCCCTGACATCCATGAGTATTTCTGAGGATTCTGCATTAAGCCATCCAACATAGAATGCAGAAGTCCTTCACACTTGAGTCCTGGAAGCTGACACAAGTCCTCACTAGGCGGTATCCGCTATCCACTCAGCTTTAGTCTAAGGTCGCGAAACCAATGCTTTATTAAGTTGGCTCTTTTTGGGAGGAAAACCAAAACTACTTCTCAAGCCATAACATCCTTGGGGAATCCTGAGGGCTCTGGGGACCCCTCTTATAGTTTGGAAACCAGACAGGAAGAGGGCAGGGAGAGAGAGTCCTATTAGGTCTGACTGGATTCTGATACTTGGTGAGGGAGGGAGAGTAATATCCCCCCCCCTCCTGTGGCTCCCCTTGCTCTCTCTTTGTCCCGAGACCCCATCCACTATGAGATTATTGCAGATATCTTAGCTCCCACCATCCAGCCTGGCCGGGGGACTCGTAAAGAGTTGTGCATAGAATAAAGGCCAGAGATGCTGAGGAGGGAGCAGGTGGCCTCGGCGTGGTTACAGTGGTAGGGGCTGAGCATGGGAACACTGTGCCCTGGGGATTCTGCCTGCAGGAGTCAGACCTGGTTGGGGTGGACCCTCCTTGCCCCGTCCCCAACAGTGTCCCAATTCAGTTCTTCCTCTCCTTGCATCTACTAGCAGCAACCCAGAACTCAGTGTCCCAACCCAAGGGCACACATGTTCCCCTAAGCCCAGGGCCTCAGAAGTGTCCTTGACTAGAAGGGGGACTCAGACCCCTACCGTGCTCCCTCTGGGGGTTGATACTCAGCCAGTCCCTTCCCTTGCAACACCACAAAGTGCTTGCCTATAGGTTTCAGCTCTGCTCCTTCAGCCTCACCCAGGCTCAGTCAATGAAGGAAGCAGATGCCAAAGAGCTGTGGAGCAGCATGGGATGGGTCAGGGTTCCTGGTGTTCAGTTAGCAACCTGTGCCTAAACTCTGCCCCTACCTGGAGAGTCCCTCTGAATCAGGAGCCCCCAAACTAGAAAAGACTCCAGGTCCTAAGCAACCTCCTGAAGCACATAAGGGACCCCTTATCAGATGTTGGGAACAACCAGGGACCTGGAGCCTTCCAGACATGCAGGGTGAGATTTAGGGTTAGACCAAGCCAAGTCCCAGAGGCTCCCAACATCCCTGGAGGGGTTGATGCATTAGAAGCCTCAGACTGGTGGACAGTAGGTTGTTTTCCAAAGCCTAAACCTCATTGTTCATTGGAACACCTTCCTCCTGCCCATCCCCACAGTTCTGCTTTCTCGAACCTCCACTCACCCCACTTTCCTTTCTGGGGGTATCTGAGTTTATACCCATGCACCCTGCCTCAGAGAACCTTCTTCCCACTGTCAGCCTTCATGGACTCCAGCCCCAGGCAAGCTGCAGTGCAAGGGCTTGCAGAACTTTAGTCTTCAGAGGAGTGTTTGGGGATGATGGTCCCAAGCCCCCCATGTTCTCATCTGGAAACCTGCACATTCTCAGCCTTGCCCTCCCGGACCTCTGCTTCTTCAGCCCTCGGGGTGACACATTTCAGGTGCAGGAGGGGTCCAGCTGAGAGTAAGGCAGATTTGGGGGAGATGAGAGGAAGGGACCAAGCCCACATTTTTAGATAGTCCCTGCAGGGGAGGGTGGAGGCCTGTGCTGTTGGCTGGGGTACAAGGCACATGGTACATTGGTGAGTGGAGGTACAGTTCATGGTGCCTGGGGAGGTATGAGGAACACAGGCAGTGGCTGGAGTTGATTTGAGGGTGGAAGCTCACGGAACAGGAGGCAGGGTTCTACATTAGGAAGGGAAGGCCTGGCATTTCTGTCCCCAAGACGTCCTGTTACCTGCTGCGCCTGAAGAAGTTAAGACAGAGCTAACTTTTACTGGGAAGACCCTGTGGTTCCATTAACTTGCTGTATGACTTTGGGCAAATGTGTGGCCCTCTCTGCTTCTTCTATTTAATGGATATGAAAGACAGGTGACTATGGGGACCCTTCCTTCAAGGCTATGGTACCAAAGTCCTCTCTCACTGGAGGAACCTTACAGGGGTCCCGGGAAGAACTAAGAATCCAGACTCAGTTAATGGTCTGTGGACAGGAGTGGAGGACCCCAGGGGTCCAGTTGTGGCAGGGGAAAAAGACCGGCTGAGGTAGATTGTGTCACAGAAAGGAACCAATAAAATAAAATAAAATAAAATAAAATAAACCAGCTCCAAGAAGATGGGGCCTTTTCCCATTCTGATTCTTCTGTCCTAGTGAAGCAAAAACACAGGCCAGTGATGAGAGAGGCCTCAGGCCAGGAAGGATGGGGTCCTGAGCTAGGAGGAGGGGGACTAATACCTGGGGGAGATGGGCTCTGTCCAGATAGTGAGAAAGGTGAGGCCCTCTGACCATGACCTTTCCTGGTGCTCAAATCTCCTTGCAGGCAGGGTCCTAGGGAGAGCTCTGTGAGATTAGGATGGAAAATGTGGTCATGACTTCCCTGCAGCCTCAGGCCATGCCTGGCTCTCTTATCCTGCTTCCCTGCCTGCCCTGGCCTCTGGCAACAACCAACTAAGGGTTCCAAAACCTTTCCTTCTAGGCTGCTGGAGAATGGGGCATCCACAGGGCCGTTCTAGGACCCTGGTGTGGTGGGCGTGGTGGGCGTGGTGGGCGTGGTGGGCGTGGTGGTGGTTAAAATAACTTGCCAAGGGTAGTCCAAATGTCACCATTCTGATGTGTGGGATGGAGGTTCAGCTCTTGTAAGGGTGCCCCACACACAGGGGAAACAATGGAGTGACAGTTCCTGGCACCACGACTCCTGCAGAATCAGACTGCTTGGGCTTGGGGCCCGCCCTCAATGCCCCATCTTACAGAGATGGTGACAGGTGGATAGCTGGCCATGGAACTGGTCTCCAAAGCTAGCTCAGGGTAAAGGGAAAAGAGAATGAGCAGGCCTGGAGCAGGATGAAGCGATCTGTCTCTCTGGAGGCCTCTTGGGGGTCAGTGAAGTAGAGAGAGGGAAAGGCATTCTGTACCGGCAGAATGAATACAGCGACCCATGGTGCCAGGCTGGGTGGCTCGTATCCTGGGTATGATGTGTGCTCATGTGTGCATACACATAGTGTGCCCTCTCAGCCTCACCCTGAGTGTAGCTCCCTCTCAGCCTCCTCAGCAAATCGATCACGGCCACAACACCACTGATGGGACAATCAGGAGTCTAAGATCTTGTGAGAGCAGCAGCTACTCTAGGTCTGTTTTCTATCTGTAACTCCAAGGGAGGCTGAGCCAGGGAGGGCTAAGAAATCTTACTTGCATAGTCTAGGATTCTTATGGCCCCCACACTTCCAGCCCAGTCTGCTCTTGTCCCCCAAGTCCCTGGCTTGTCCCCTTCCAGTGAGTCACCTCAGCTGGCATAGGGGAGTGACAAGAGGCTCTAGGCCCTGCCTAAAGCTCCACCTTCTGTTTTACAGAGCTGCCCAGCCCCCCAGATCCATAATCCTGCCCATAATGTGCCCCAGTCAAGATGACCTGTCCCAAGCCAGGTGCACATCCCAGGATGATGGTCCCTGGTGCAACCCAGGATGTCTGGACCATGGGAATGGGTCACAGGCCTGGAGCCTCAGATTTGAGACAAAACAAGTCAGTTTCCTAGATGCTGCCCCAGAGAACCTCAGCTGCTGGGTAGCAGGAAGCCAAGTTTATGTCACATCCCCAGAGCTATTTTTTTTTTTTTCCAGCTGAGAACCACTTGGCAGCAGAAATGTCTCAAGGGTTCTGAGGACATTTCCTTTTAGAGAAGATAGGACTGGGGACATGGGAGGGGATCTAGAACTCCCATAAATCCTGGCAGCCTAGAACTAGAGCACCCATGTGGTCCACGCTTCCATATCCCCTCCTCTACCATCCATGGCAGAAGCTAGAATCATCTACATTAGAGCAGCAGAGCTCCAGTGTCCTTGATCCTTATAAAAGATCAGCAGCTCCCTAGGACATGTATCGAGAGGTATTCTAGACTAAGACATCTCCCCAACAGGTCCTCTCTCAGTATGCTAGAGCCAGACAGAGTACCATCCCAGACATTTTATCTGCTGTACTTAAGACCTTTGTCTACAGGGAACATCTCAGATGCACGTCTAGAACAAACAGTCCCTTATGACCTCTCACCTGAGGGGTCTAGACTTCATCCATAACATAGCTCCCAACCAAATGCACCTCCCAAGCAAAGGCACCCCAGCCCACGCTGTACTCCTCCACACTGCTGTCAGCCCTCACTCTTTAGGGTTCTTTATCCTGCCAATGTCTGCACTGTCAGATCCCCAAACTCCCTCCCCAACTCCCTGCTCTAATTCTTCACCTGTCCAGTTCCCCTTCCAGGAACTGTGGCAATTATGTCCAGAGATTCCCCCCAATTTATCCCACATCCCCCACAGCCTTTTCCATCCTTTCTCAGGGATCCCCACCTACCACAAGGCAGCCCTTCCCCCACACTCCCTGAGGAGTGCCTTTTCTCTGGTAGGCCCACCAGGAGTGATGTGGGATGATTCTAGGCAGGGGAAAAGGTGAAGACCCTTGTGCCAAGCATAATATGGCATCCCCACGAGAGTGGGGCAGTTTATGAGGGAGTAGCACCAGTTGACGCCCTGTGCCCTGGTCCAGGGGAACTTAGAGAATGAGCCATAGGGCTAAAAATGAGGCCTCGGGCCTCCACAGGGCTGCCCTCTCCCCTAAGGGAACCCCATGGTGGGGCCATTCTTGGATCCAAAGATCTACTCCCACTTAGCCTGGTGGCCCCAAATTCCAGACTCAACACTGTGGTCAATGTGGGATCAGCCAAGCCTGTCCCTTTTGGGAGGCAGATTGTGCCTACACTGTGGTCTCATACTCCAGCAGCTCCTGGGAGGTGCCCATGCTCCGATACTGTAACCTGGGCGTGGCAGGTGAAGAATACTCCAAAGCCAGAATGGTCTTCCGGAGCCGGCGGTCAATAAAATGAGCATCCCATGCTGGGTACTTTTTCCGAGGCAAGTCAATCCGAATGACAGGCCCCTCTGTCCGCAAGGGGCGAGCCACTGGCGTGGGAGGCAAACCAGGTCGCACCTGGAAGACAGGTGGCGTAGGAGTCCCAGCTCGCTCACCTCCCACTGAGGCCCCATCCCGCTCAGTGCCTGTAGTCCTTGGCAGAGACCTTGGTGGACTTGTGATGGCATCAGCAGGAGGGGCACAGGGCCCTGGGGCTTCAGGGAAGATGCAGCCAGGTGCCTGGGGCCTCAGCATGGGCCCATTGGGGTGCAGGAGACAGTAATAGACACACATAAAGAATATGCCCAGGGCAAAGCTGGAGGCTACCACGCAGACCAGGATGAGTGAGTAGAAGTCAGTGGAGAAGTTTTGGCTGGAGTACCAGAAGCCAGTGAGTGCTGCGTTCTCTAGCAGCACAATGCAGTAGTAGAGGGTGACACGGCGGCGGCTGCGGCCCTCCTTGACGTTGAACCAGCAGAAGATGTAGATGATACCCACCACCATGTTGTAGATGATCTCTTCCCACTTGGACATGCAGAAGTCTGTCTCACCCTGGATAACCCAGAAGGTCATGATGCACCAGTGGGCTACGATGAAAATGCCAAAGTAGAGCTTGTAGACGCTGGCAAAGAGGGCAAAAGCCAGGGTTCGGGCTGCAATGGTGAACAGGTGCCATAGTACTTGGGCTACAGCGCCCTTGTAGGACAGGGGCCGCTTGTCATCTCTTGAGTCTCTCAGCACCTTCTGGTAGGATGCCAGTGTCCAGGCCAGGGACACAAGGGAGGCAGAGATGGAGAGGGCTGTGGAGACAGGGTAGGGATGGGGTGGGCTGGGTTAGGGGTGGGTCCAGGTTGGGTCTGGAGAGGAGGTTCTGGGTCAGGACCTGAGTTCTGTGGGGGTGTGAGGGAAGGATCTGTGGATCAGGTATGAGGAAGGTCTGGTTGGGGATCTTTAAGGGTAAGGATATGGGGTGGGGGCAGGGCATGAGATGGGATACTTCTGTGGGTAATGGGAGTATAAAGGGAAATAGATTTGGGGTGATTTTGATCTCCATGGGCGTTACGTCTAGGATTCTAGTATGGGGTAGACAGGGTTCAGGGGTCTTGGTGGAGGGTGGGAAATTAGGGTTCAGGACTCTGGAGTAGAAGAGGAGGTCAAGAAGGGATCATTAAGTCACGGAGGAGTCAGGGGACCCACTAGAAGATATTAGGCTGGGTATGGGGGGACAGCTAGAGCTAAGCAGAGTTAGGGAGGGGGATCCCATGTGAGACACTGCATTCTTGGCCGGAGAGAGGGCAGGTGTCCTCAGGGGGTCTGAGGACTAGTGATGGCGGCTGGGGACACTGAGAGTGGGTTAGGCAGGGTGTGGGTGGAAAGCCCATGAAGTGCTTCAGAAACAGCCACTTTTCTGCGACACTGACTGCACCAGACTGGAGTGTTTCAGAAGGGGCAATGTTGGAGGTGCAAGGGAGGAGACCAGGCCCTTCATTGAAGGGATAGGTAGACAGAGTCTCTGGAAATTGATGGCGATTGGGCAGGTCTGTAAAACAATGGGTCCCCAGAAGATGCAGGCCAGGACTCAATGATTTGTAGAACACAGAGGGCAGAGAACTCCCTCGGGGCATCTAAGGTTTGTGGGCGGGAGTAAAGGGCAGAGGCAAGATATGTTCTGCCCTGTAACAGCGAAGGGAAAGAGAGGAGGCCAGGATGTCTGAGGGGTGGCATCAGAATGGACGAGATAAGTTAGAGATAAGATAAGGGGAGGTCTGGAGATGCCTAGGGGCGTGATGAGGGCCTGTGGTTCCCTAAACCCTGGCCAGGCAGGCCTGCCTTTGGGGCAGGGCGCAGGGTCTCCCCAGGGGCCAGCACGGAGCGAGCGGGGCTCACCAGTCAGCAGGTCTGGCTGTCGGCTGTGGTAGACCAGCAGGCTGAGCTGCAGTACCAGCTGTGGCGCGCTGCGCAGGAAAGTCTCCAGCAGACGCAGCATGCTCACATCCGCGCTCTCGAACAGCATCCGCCAGTAGAAGTGACGCCGCAGCGGCTCCCCGCGCCAGCGGCTCTGTAGCCCCAGGTACAGGGCGCGCAGGTACCTGCCGGGAAGTGGCGCTCAGGTCCAGGCTCCTCCTGGCTCTTGTTCCCGCCCACTTCAGCCTCCTCGCCTACACCCTGGGAGAGTGCCCTACCTCACCCGCTTACTCTGCGGTTGTCAAACGTGCTGGGCTGTCTGGGATGTGGTTGCAGAGCGCTGAGTACATCCTTTAGCTTCTAGCCTAGTCTTGTCCTCCCTCATCTCCAGTTTAGGAACTGGGAGCCAGTGACCATAGCACTGGCCCAAGATCACACAGCTAGCCAACAGCGGAACCAGAACTCAATTCCAGGCACTAACCATTAGACCACATCGTTTCTTGCTGGAAACTTGGAAGAGGTTTGGCCATGGATTTCCTATATGGACCACAGCTGGTGCTAGGTCCTGGTCCTGACCCATTGCTCCTTGGCCTCAGCTGCTCACCCAGCAAACTTAACAGTTGTTTGACACAGG
Organism: Onychomys torridus; assembly: GCF_903995425.1. Taxonomy (NCBI): domain Eukaryota; kingdom Metazoa; phylum Chordata; class Mammalia; order Rodentia; family Cricetidae; genus Onychomys; species Onychomys torridus. The sequence continues at coordinate 141,767,958 of NC_050446.1, forward strand.
CCACAGGTTCCAGGATATTTAACAGACCTCCTCACCAGCTGCCTGGCTTTTACCCTTGCTGCTCCCTATACCTGGAGCACCTCTCCCTGTTCCTTAACCTCACCCCAGCTCCAAACCTAAGTCTTGCTCCTATTTCAAATATCAGGCTTCTGCTGACCACCTCCCCCAACTTAGGAGCCTCCTTCAGCCTGCCCCCACTTCTGCTCCAGCCCTTGCCACAGTGGGTTGAACTGTCTGCTAGGCACGCATCTCCCCCAGCTGTAAGCTCCATTCCAGTGACTACATCATCTGCTAAATGCAGTACACTCAGCTCTTATCACACAGTAGGTGCTCAAGCCATGCATTTACAAATGAATGAATGCATAGTGGCAAGTTTGTTGACTTCAGTGGCTCTGATAACCTTGGAGTAGATAGAAAGGATCTAAGCCTTGAGATCAATTCCTGACTCGACTTCTAATTTACTCGGTTGAGTCTGTGCTCATTCCTGCCCAAGTAGCAGAGAAGATGGATGTTAAAGAGCAATGCTTACATGGCCTGAGGAACTGAGTCTCATTTTCCATGGTGACCACAGAACCTGCCTTTCCCCAGACCCTGAAAATCTTTGAATATGACAGGTTAGCTCTTTGTCCAAACCACAGAGGGATTCTCTGAAAGTGGCTTCCCAGAAAACAGGCAGAGAGTGTCCAACACAGACCTAGTGACCGATTGCCTGAACCTCAAACTGTGGCACTGGGGATGGGAAAGCGCTGGCGTTTCCAGGACATTGGAACCAGGGGACCAACTGGATACACGGTGTGCTGACAGCTTGCAGAAGGAACCATGGTGCTCCAGGGTCTCCGTATGATAATGACAGGAGTGGACTTGATTGCTCTGACCCTTCCAGAGCTAGTGTTCCATGTCATGGACTCGCTTCCCAAAATGCGGCCAAGAACATTCAATTTTGGGTCCTCTCAGCCCCAGTTAATGCTGCTGGCATATCCCCACCTGGTAGCCAGGAGGGGAAGGGGCTGTTCCCTTGGCTGCTTGGCAACCCCAGGATGAGTGGTGGTAAGTCATCTCCCTGTGTCACCCCGTTTTCTGAGTCTCTGCTCCTGCCCCCCACTCTTACACAGTATTTCTTCGGGCAGCACCATTCAGTCACACAGCAGACATGCTTCAGCCTAGCTCTGTACTAGGTTTTGTGCCCCTCCATACCTCACCCTTCCATGAGAAGCAGATGGGGAACTTTGGCAGGGAAGGGGGGCAGTCAGGGAAGATTTACTACAAGAAATACCCCCCATCTCCTCTCTCCTTCCTGACAGTATCTCATGTAGCTCAGGCTGGTCTAGAACTAACTAAGTAGCTAAGGATGACTTCAAACTCCGAATCCTCTTGCCTCCACCCTCCAAGTGCTGGCGTTACAGGCATGTACCACCATGCCAGGTTCTGTTGGTTTTATTTTGTTTCTGTTTTTAAGGTAGATTCTCCTGGAATTAGGCTGACATCAAACTCTTTACTTAGCTCAAGCTGGTCTTGAATTCCTAATCCTTCTGCCTCCTAACTCCCTTTCCATAGGCACCGCAATGCCTGATTTTAATTTCTGTTTTCAAGTACATGTTGGCACCGGGCATGATGGTACTGTTTGTAATCCCAACATTTAGGAGATTGAGGCAGGAGGACCACAAGTTCAAGGCCAGCTTAGGTTACAATAAAAGACTTTGTTGCAAAAACAAAAACAAAAAAACACCAAGTCAATCAACCCATCGAGCAGTAAAATACAATAAAAAACACTAGTGGTGGGTGAAAGCTGAGGGGATGGCTCATTGGTTATGAGCACTGGCTGCTCTTCCAGAGGACCCAGGTTCAATTCCCAGTACCCACATGATGGCTCACAACCACCTGTAACTCCAGTTCCAGGGGATCAAATACTCTCTTATGTGGAAACTGCATTCACAGGGTGCACAGACATACATACAGATAAAACACCTATACACCTAAAATATAAATAAGTAAATCTTACACACACACACACACACACACACACACACACACACACACACGGACAGACAGCAATAGAGGAGGGCGTTCAGGAGAATTGGCAGATGCAAAGTGTAGAGGCAATGGGAGCCCACACCCTTTCAGGGGAATAGAGTGAGGTTTGCTGGGCTGGGTCTAAACTAGAGGCCTCCCATCAGACGGGGCACAGGAAGACCCGAAGTTTCATAATTCATCACATTGTGAAAGTTCATTAGATTCTGCAGCCATGTCTAGGTTGCAGGCCTGGGGCATTACTCGGCAGTGGAGGACATGCTAAGAATGCACAAGGCCCTGGGTTCTGTTCCTGAAAAAAAGGAAATCTGGACTGGAGAGCACAGGTTTAATTTTTAATCTGAACCCCAGAATTGGAGGTGATAGGATCAGCTCGGAGCCTCGACAGCCTGCTCTGAGGGCTGGCCTGGAGGGAAGCCAAGGAGAGGCTGGGGCTGGTCCAGGCTGGGGTGACAGGGCTGAGCTAAGGGAGTGGTACACCAGAGTGGAAGAAAACAGACCTGGAAGCAGCCAGAGGTGAGGGCCATGGGGTGGGTGGCAGGGGGCCCCAGGACTTCTGAGGGCCCCGGAACTGAGACCTTCAATCCAGGCCTGCCCCATAGCCCTCTCTCTCCCTCATTCCCGTGGCTCTGACTTCGAACAGGAAGGAGAGGCCAGCTGGTCCAATGTGAAAGGGCCTGGGGAGCTGGGGAAGAGCAATACCCTGGAAGTTTCTCTCAGGCTAGGAGACCATCTGTTTCCACCCAGGTTAGGATGAGGGCGGTGCCAGCCCCGCCAGCATCCATCACCACCTGGCAGACCTCCCGTTACTGCCCCGCCCACTCCTGATCTTTCCTCTGCCAGCTTCCAGCTAACCGCAGACAAAGGGCTCATGTCGTCCAGCACTGGGATGGAGAAGGCTGGAAAGGAGGCTTCTGCCACCTGTCCACGGTGCTTGGGGGTCAGAGGGTAGCATAGAAACCACCCTGAACCCTAGGAACAAAAAGCCTAGCCTTTTGGAGCCCAGCCTCTCTCGGGTCCTTTTGGTAACAGGACCAAAGCTGTGGCTGTTCCTTCCAGCCAGACTAACTACTCGCTGCCAGGGGCCTGGGAGATGTTCATGGGCTTAGGAGAGTGAGGCTGGTGGGGGAAATTTGGCTTCAAAGCCCAGGGAAAAACTGCAGAATCAAAATTAATAAATGTTTAATTAAATGCCTTGCAAAAACAGAACATGATGTCAGCTAGTCATTTGCAATTTGGCTTTTATCTGGTTATATATAATTTACATTGGATGTTTGATGTGGCTATGTTTTTAATATGCTTGATAGATGTTGAGTCACAGAGGTCTTAAAACAACACTGTCCAGGACATGAAGCCTCATTTCCCTGGCCTCAGTTTCCTCTTCTCTGAAACAGAGCTGGCACCTGTCATCTTGTCTGCACCACAGTCACCAGAATGAAGATCCCATAGGCAAAATGGGTATACTGGGTCTGTGGGTTTGTGTCCCAGCCCTGCCCTGGCCCCTGCTTTATGGCTTTGAATGGTCTCTGCTTCCCTGAACCTTATTTTTCTTTTCCTTGTAAGCATCAGTGATAGAGTTAACAGTAATTTCCCAGCTGTAGAGGGATGTGCACATAGTGGTGGTGGAAAGAAGAGGAGCATGTCTTGGGTGGAGGTCTCTGGCTCCTTCTGGCCACCAAGCTGCTCTTGGGACCTCCTCCAGGAATCCCACACACTCTCCAGCACCTTCTCTGTTTGAAAGGAAGTTGAAAGAAGGGGATGTCACCATGGATGGGACTGGTAACACCCACACAGGACACCCCATCTCCAGACAAGGAATCCAGACTTGCTTTTCTCCCAAATGCACCCAGTCCCACTCCCATCCACCTCTCCAGGCCCTGCCCCATCCGTCTCTCAGGTGGGTGCTACACCCTAGTACAGGCACCTCCCATCATTTCTTGCTAGGACAGCCATGGCAACCTTCTCTGTGGGTCTCCTTGCAGCCACTCCTGCCCCCTACAGTCCATTCCACACATAGCAACCAGCAAGGAATTCCTAAAACGTGAGGGTCACTCCCTTTCTGGAAACCTCACACAGGCCTCTTATCACACTTGCAATGAAACCCAAGCTTCTCTCCTCAGCTTGCAGGCTCCCAACCATCTGGCCTGCCCATTTCTCTCACTGTATCTCTAACCACTGTCTGCTTGTTCTTTCTCCACACCCCAGCTGCATCGCAAGTTCCCTGCCAGACTTGCTTCAGCCTCAGGACTTCCTCACTTGCTGTGTGCTCAGCCTGGAACAGCCTTCCCCAGATCCTGCTCTGGCTTGCTCCTCATCAGCTCTCTGGACACGTTCTTTGAGGAGGCCACCCATCCCACATTGCTACTTCTCACTTCCAAGGATCCTTCTAGTCCATCGCACGCCTGCCTTACTTCTGATCCTCCAGTCTTATCTCCTACGTGCTGGGATTGCCGGTGTGAGACACCACATCCTGTTTATGAAGCACTGGGATCAATCCCAGGGCTTTATGCATGCTGTGCAAGCACTCTGCCAACTGAGCTCCAGCCCCAGCCCCTAGACATCTTCTTTCTATTCTGTCCCCGGTGCTCATGAGGCAGGGACCTTGCTTGTATTGGTCACCAGAGTGAGTCTTGTATGAGTTTCCTTTCAGGTCTCAGCAGGCCCTGGGCCTCTGTCTCAGTCAGCACAAAGTCAGAACCCCACTCCCCATCCATTCTGTTGTTCTTCCTCCAGGAAGTCTTCCCTGGTGCCCCTCTAGCTTGGTTAGACTAATTTCCTCTATGATTCTCAGATGTCAGTGGCCTGAAGCCGAGGGCGAGCTCTTAACCTACAGGCCACTGTAGGCTGTGTCCTTACTTTATAGGGGTATGGAGACATCTATTGGGGCCAAACTTTCTGATTCTCAATCTTCATCTGTTTTTTTGAGATAAGAGTCTTGTGATATATATATATTTGGCCTGGAATTTGCTAAATACTCCAGGATGGCCTCAAACTCACGAGATTTGTCCTCCCAAGAGTTAGGATTACAGACTTGAACACTGTTGTGTCGTTTCTGAATTCCTGTCTTTAAAACAAACAAAAAATTCATTGTGAGCTGGGCAGTGGTGGTGCACGCCTTTAATCCCAGCACTCAGGAGGCAGAGGCAGGTGGATCTCTGTGAGTTCCAGGCCAGCCTGGGCTACCAAGTGAGTTCCAGGAAAAGGTGCAAAGCTACACAGAGAAACCCTGTCTCGAAAAAGAAAAAGAAAAACAAAACAAAACAAAACAATTTCATTGGGGTGTGTGTGTGTACATGTATATAGGTATGTTGTGCCATGTGTGGAGGTTGGGGGACATCCTGCAGAAGTCAGCTCTCTCCTCCCATGAGACCCAAATCATGTGGTCAGGCCTGGTGATAAGGGCCTTTGCCTTCTGAGCCATCTCGCCATCCTCCAGCTCACTGTCTCATGCTAAGAAGAGGCGAAGCATGCTCTAGAAGAGAAATCTGAAGAACCAATAAGCATAAACATGTGGGCTGGGAGCAAAAATGCCCAGTCTGAGAAGTAGAGAAGCCAGCAGTTAGTGTCTGAATCCACCTGCCCCAGATCGACAGCTACCTCAGGACCCTATAACCCCATGAGCAGGCAGCAGGGTCAAGAAATGCACAGAACTCACTCTTCTTCCCCTACCAGGTCACCCCTGTGACCCAGCATCTCCCAGAGCCCAAGGGATTTGCTTTAATGGACAGAAGGAGGGGGAACGTGAGGGGTGGGGCTCAGTATTCCCGAGAACCTTCTGGGCTTATCCTATCTCTCTCTTGTTGCCAGTCACCCCAAGACTCTAGCATGAGGTGATGTGTCTGTCACTGGTGTTTTCAGTTTCCATTGAGACAGTCAAACCTGGCCTCAGACCCCAGGTCAGTGTCTGTCTCGAATGGCAGTCTTCTCTATCCATTCCTTTGCCATGGTGGGTCAATCTATGAGTCTTTTGCAGGGACTCCAAGCCATCCTACCTGTCTACCCCGTGAGCTACACATCATCCTGTCCTCCAGTCATCTGACTGTCTGCCCTGTGGACACAAGCCCTGCTTTCTCCCTATGGGTCTGTCTGCTGGGGCTCCCAGTCCTTCACTGACTGGTCCATCTGCTGGCCTGCTGCTCAGCTCGTGGCTCGGCATGACTGCCCGTTTTCCAGCCGTCCTCCCCTGCCTGACTCTCTTCTTTTTGACTCTGGGTTCCTTTCTGTCTGTCTGTGTCTCTCACATCCTCAGCTCCTCCATCTGTCGGTCTCCTAGTTTCTGAGAGTGTGTTCTCGCCCCTCCCCACTCCCCCTCAGGGCTCTGGGCCAAAACCACAGCAGCTTCCAGAGGCTCCCCCGCTCTGCCTGTTCCATCCAGGAAAGCAGCCTGCTAAAGACCTCTGTCTCCAAGATGGACCCCACCCTGTGACACCTGCAGGCCGAGGGTGGGGCTGGGGAGACAGTAGGACTCCCATCCTCCAAGCCCTTCACCATCTTGTAGGATGACAAAGGACAATGTGCAGGGCTTATGGAAAATGATATCAACTCACATTAAGCAGCAGCCTCCCAGGGCAATTAGGAAGCCAGAAAGTGGTAATATGGTGTCAGACACTTAAGCAAGGCCTCCTGAAGGAGTTGTCCACTCAGAGGCCTTATCAGAAAGGAGGCCTGGTATTTTCTAGCCAGCTATGATGATATTGGCCTGCAATCCTGTGCTTGGAAAGCCGGAGCAGGAGAATTGCTGGTCTGAGGCCAGCCCAGACTGTATAGTGAGACCCTATCTCAAAATACAAAACAAGGAAGCTGAGGCAGAAGGATTTCTGTGAGTCCAAGGCCAGCCTGTGCTACGTAGTAACTTCCAATTAGTCTGTACTTTATAATGAGAGTCTGTCATTAAACAAAGCCAAAAGTCAAAACTACTAACTGAAGGAGGGTTGGTAGTTTCTGGCAAGGCTGAGGACTGCTTCTAAGCTGGCTGTCCCTGAGAACAGAGGGCCAGAGGAGACCTGGCTAGGTGAGTTTCTCTTTGGGGGGGAGGAGTGTCTCTACCCTCTGCCAAAAGTAACTGCCATTCATACATTCTGTTTCGTACCCTGCAAAAATCTTCACTGCAACCCTATGACGTCTGTGGATAGGAATCCATTCATTTGATGTGGTGTGTGTGTGTGTGTGTGTGTGTGTGTGTGTGTGTGTGTGTGTGTAGAGAGAGAGAGATGATGATGATGATGATGATGATGATGACTGGGAACTGATTGTGGTGTGTGTGTGTGTGTGTGTGTGTGTGTGTGTGTGTGTGTGTGCCTGTGCATGAGGGGATGGGGGACTGGGGATTGGTCCCAGGACCCTGTACATGCTAAGCATGTGCCTTGTCACTGAATTATCTTCTCAGCCACACTTGACATTTATTTCCCAAGTCCTTCTGAGAACCTATTATGTGCCAAGAACTATGGTAGACACAGGGTGGACAAGAGGAGATCCAACCCATGTGCTAGGGACTCTCTTAAATACTGGAGGTCTGGACATTGATGAACTCTGCATGCAAACAGGAGAACAACGTGGTCCACAGCCTCCAATCATGTCCCAAACAAGGTCAGCTCAGCATAGAGGAAACCAGTGAGACTGAGGAAGGTTTAGCAGTCAGGAGAAATTCTCTGGAAGTGGTGCTTCCTGATCAGTCCCAAGCAGGCACATGAGCTAAGCAGGTGAAAAGGGAAGAGGAGGGAGAGTCTGGGAGAGGAAACAACTTGAGCAGAGGTCCTGAGGTTAGTGAGGGGGAGAAAGGGGGAGACGAGGTGCGCTGTGTGTGATTTGGTCTTTACCACGTGACCCAGGAAGGTTTTCAGTGGGGCAGTAGCTTTAGAGGTAACACTTGGCTGTGGGGAACTCACTACAAGGGAACAAGAGTGGAGGGTAGACTGCTTGCCAGATGAGGGTAAAAGACAGCCATTTATCAAAAAAGAACCAAAGGAGGCAATCATGAGACATTTGGAGATCCAACAGATGGGAAGCACTGGCGGTGTGTCTCAAGACGGGTGGTGCCCCTCATTCCAGCAGGGCATGGGTCAAGCTAGCCAAGGAACATGGCCTCCACCTGTGGCTTCTGCGGTGCAGCCCAGGAAGGGGGGCTCCAACATCTCCTCCCTTGGTTTACCCCTCAATTCTGAGCGCTCCTGTGAGGATTCGAAAATAGGCCCTTCCTGGGTTTGGCAGCCAAAAGAATCCTAAATGTCAGTAAAGAATGTGATTTTACACGTTTGGCTCCCATTTCACGTGGTGCAGGGAGCCAGGCTGTCTCCCTCCTCCTTCACAGTCCCCTGCAGAGTCACATCCCCTCTTCTTGGCTAGCCTCAGGCCAAACACTTCAGGCCACTGACTTTAGGCCCTAGCTAAAAACCTGTGACTTTCTCCCATCCCGCCCTCTCTCATCAGCTCCCAGCCAGGCGGGTATTCTTGCTTAGTAGAAAACCAGACAGCTGCTCTGGAGCAAAGTATTTGGGATCAGGTTCTGGCCTCTTACATGCCTCCTTTCTCTGGACCTCAACTTTACCATCTGTGTTATGGGTTGGTGATGTGCAGGAGAGACTAAAACTCAGCTCCCTGTGCTCTGAAGATCCTTTTTTTACTTTATCTTCCCCTCTGTCTCTGGATAGAGATAGGCTGAAGGTACCGGGAAACTAATGCAGAGAGGAAGAGTCACATCTGGTTGTTGGTGATGACAGAGATTTCAGAAGTAGAGCGCTCTGAGGACTGAGCTGATTTCATTTTCTGGGGCTCTGGGAAGCTACAGAGGCATGTCCCATCTGAAGTGGCAGCCATGCCTCAGCTCTAACCATCCATGCCCTTGGAGAATATGGAATTCATTGACAGAATATGAAATTCAATGTTTTTTTCCCTTATACATTTTTCAAGTCCAGCCGGCAATTAGGATATCAATGCACAAAGTGCCAGGCTAGAAATTACGGCAACTAATTAAAGAAATATTACATTATTTTAAAAGAAACCCTTCCTGGGTTAATATGCACCACATGCTCGGTGGTTTAGAGCACTGGCTGCTCTTCCAGAGGACCTGACTTTGGTCCCCAGCACCCACATGGTGCCTCACAACCATCTGTAACTCCAGTTCCCAGGGATCCAATGCCTTCTTCTGACCTCTTCAGGCACCAGGCACACACATGGTGCATAAGCATACATGCAGGCAGAACACTTTCATACATAAAAATTAATTTTTAAAAATCCAGGCATGGGGCTGGAGAGATGGTTCAGAGGTTAAGAGCACTGACTGCTCTTCCAGAGGTCCTGAGTTCAATTCCCAGCAACCACATTATGGCTCACAACCATCTGTAATGAGATCTGGCACCCTCCTCTGTATACATAATAAATAAATAAATCTTTCTTTAAAAAAAATCCAGGCATGGCAATACACACCTGCAATCCCAGTGATGGCAAACTGGGAGCCTACAACAGGCTGATCCCTGGAGGTGAACTGGCCTGCCAGTCTAGCCTTCTTGGTGAGGCTCCAGACCAATGAGAAGACTCCCGTCTCAAACAAAAGGAGAAATGACCCTGGAGAATGTCCTCTGACCTACATACACACCTGCACACACCTGCACATGGCACACACACACACACACACACCCTCTGCACATACAACAAAAATAAATTGTGAGAAATTTAATTCACTTAAAAATGCGTTTCATCCATCCCTCTTCTCCCATTCCAAGCGCTCAATAGCTGTTGGTGGCTGGCAGCTGCCACGTTAGATACCGAAGACACAGAACACTGTTGACCCCACAGAGTCCACAGACGGCACTGAACTCTACAAAACCAGGCTGGCCAGCAGGCAATGACACCAAGGATACAATGTGAGGTTCGTCAGCCTAGTCACTCTGTTTTTGTATGTTTAAAGTTTTACAGACTAAAAACTGAAACACTGCTTTAAAAAGTAGGCGATGCCAGTGATATAGCTCAGGGGTAGAGCACTTACCTAGCATGTGTGAGGTGCTGGATTTGATCCCAGCACTCTAAAAAGTAACAGGTGAAGTAAATTTAAAACGCAAATGCACAAAATGAAAGCAATAGAAAGAAGGTGATATAACATTATGAGGAACGAACACATCCCGGGCTGGGTCTCGTCAGATGTCACTGGTTTGCAGGCCAGCAGCACGGGACTCGGTATGGTAAGACCCCAAGTCAGGGCTGTGCGTTGAAACCATAAAGGGCTTTACAGTCATCCAGTTTGTCCTTTAAACTGAAGTAAAGTTCCTGCTTACAGCATCTCTGCCAGTTAGCCACCTCCTCCACACCCTGTGCTGGGGGGGTGCTTGTGTCCTTGCAAGAGCATCGAGGTCTTCTTGCTATTATGCAAAAGACTCTGCCTCAGTTTAACTTTGGATCATCTGTGTGCACACTACCTTGGGGCCACAGAACAAGGATCCTTCCTTGGTGGGGCTCAGTAGGTGAAGGTTATTGAGAATTAGGACCCCAAGGGCTCCTCTCCAGCCCTTTTGTTACTAAGCTATAGGATGGGCTGCAACTCAGACCACAAGGGCAGCTGCACACAGAGTTTTCAGAGGCTGCACCACCCTGTGACAAGCGCTAGCATCTCTGGAAGAACCCAGAGGCTGAACCACCATCTCCTCCACTTTATAGACAAGCTCCGGCTGATCAGGCAATTCTGACCTGGATCACACAGCTACAAGGTGACAGGATCCTGACCTGCCCAGCACCAGAGTGCTCTCTGCTCCTTTGTTTTCCTTCCTGAGCCCTGGGAAAACTCAGGCCAAAGTGCTCAAGGCCCCGTATGAACTTTACAGACAGAGGAAATGACTTGCCCAGGACCCTGATCTCAGAGATTCTTTCCAATTCACGTTAACATTATAAGCACCCACTTCACACAAGGAATCTTACTTCTTGTCTCCTAAGTCAGCTAGGCCTTTTTCCTCTGGGGACTGGCCTCAGGGTTGCTATGTTTAGTCTTACCCTCAGCTCACAGGCAGCAGAAGGCTGAGACTGGAGTTCCAGCAACCTCACTGCTGTGCCCAAGCTGCAGGCTTTTACACCGCCTTAGCTCTGATATCATAGCCACGGAAGCCAAAACCTGTTCCAGCAGGCTTCTCATCCAGGAGCTGGCTGAACGCAAGGCCAGCAAAGGTAACAAGGCCAAGGCCAGACCTCCCCTGGCTTGTGATCTGTGGGAAAACCAGCCAGATGGGCTGACAGGAGTGAGTGATGAGCCCAGGGGATAGCAGAGAAAGAGCCTGGAATGTTAACAGCAGGTGCTTTATTTTACATTAAAATAAAACATTTTAGATGCTTTCTGATTTGTTTCTTCCTGTTCCCAAAATAATATCCAATTGATCAGTCTACAAGAACACACTTAACTCGCCTGGGGGATGGGTCAATGGGTAAAGCACTTGTGTAAGTGTGCAGACTACCATTTGAATCCCCAGAACCCACGTAAAGTATGTATGTGTATGTGTGTGTGTGGTGAGGGCAGTGCAGGAGTGTGTGGGCCTGTAATCCCAGCACTCCTATGGTGAGATGGGAAACAGAAACAGAAGAGTCCCCAGAAAGTGGTGGGCCGGCTAGCCTGGTGTACACAATTACACAATTGCAAAGCAACAAGAAACTCTGTCTTAAGGTGTAAGGCTAGGACTGACCACCACCCAAGGTTGTCCTCTGACCTCTACACATGCCCATAGCATATCCACTCTTGCACTGACATATGAAGGTACAAACACACACTCGCACATGTGCACACAAAAGATTTAAGTGTATATATTTAATCAACACTGGAAAGATGGCTCAGCAGTTAAAAGCACTTGCTGCTCTTGCAGAGGACCTGAGTCCAGTTCCCAACACCCAAAGCAGGCAGCTCACAGCTGCCTGTAACTTAAGCCAGGATCAATTGACCTCTGCTAGCTTCAGAGGGGAACTGCACTCAGATGCACACACCCACACATCCACATGTATACATATAATTGTTAAAAATCTTTTTAAAAAAGCATACACTTAGCTAGCAGAAGGAGGGATGGCTTAGAACCCACACACAGTGTGGGGGTGGGTAGGCTTGACCACATGGCTTTCAACCCTGGCTTTACTGCCGATTGGGAGGCTAGTCCTCTCTGTAACTCAGTTTCACATCTGTAAAATGAGTCAATAATGCTAGTTAACACTGAACACTATTATGGGCTGAGAAATGCTTAATAATGTATAAAACGTGTTCTATGCATTCTTTCACTATGCCAGCACAGTGGCCATTCACACAGGAACTATTATCCCTTCCTCACAGATGAGAAGAAAAACCAAGGTTCAGAGAAGTCAAGTGGCTCATTGAAAACCGTGGAGGTGGCAGGATAGGGTTTTGTTTCTGTGGGTCCTTGTTCTTCATCCTGTCTGTCACAGATGCAATGGTATAATCTGAGTCTTAATAAACAATAACTCCAATTTTGAGTAATATTCTTTTTTTTTTTTAATACAGGGTCTCGCTATGTAGCCCTAGCTGACTCTCTACATAAACCAGTCTGGCCTTGAACTCTTAGAGATCTACTTGCCTCTTACAGAGGCAGGTGCTACCACACCCATCAACATAGCTGATTTTTACAACAGACATGAATGTATACATTTGTGTACTAGTGAACTAAAAACCAGAAGTAAAATCTTCAAACAATACAAGAAACATCTAACTGTGGGCTGGAGATGTGGCTCAGGCCATGGAGTGCTTGCCTAGCACGGACTGAGTCCTGGGTTTGATTCCCAGCACCACATAAATCAGAGTGTGGTGGTGCATGCCCTACAAACCTAGATCTTGAAGAGATTAGAAGTTCAAGGTCACCTGGGGCCACTTACTGGCTATCAAGGCCAGCCTGGGACACAAAAGACCCTGTCTCAAAACATAAAAAAAAAAAAAACCCAAAATCTAATCAGCAAATGGAAATCTCCCTTAATCACACCTCTTCCCAATGAGACAGTTGTGTGTGAGGCTGGAGTGCATAACTCTTCCATAAACAAATGTGCCGGCAATTTCCACTTCAGGTTATTAAGACGACCTTTGCTTGGTTGAAGAAGTTGAAGATGGTGTGAGGGGCTAAGGGTGTTTTTGAGTTTGTTTGGTGAAAGCTTTGAGAAGGAGACAGCACGGAATGTGGCCTTGAAGGGTGTCTTAGGGTTACTATTGCTGTGATGAAACACCATGACCAGAAGCAAGTTGGGGAGGAAAGGGTTTATTTGGCTTACACTTCCACATTGCTGTTCATCTCCAAAGGAAGTCAGGAGAGTAACTCAAGCAGAACAGGAACCTAGATGCAGGAGCTGATGCAGAGGTCATAGAAGATTGCTGCTTATTGGCTTGCTTCCCATGGCTAGCTCACCCTGCTTTCTTATAGAACCCAGGACCACCAGATCTGGAGTGGCACCACCCACAATGGAGGGGACTCTTCCCCATTGATCATTATTAAGAAAATGCCTTACAGCTGGATCTCATGGAGGCATTTTCTCAACTGAGGCTCCTTTCTCTCTGATGACCCTAGCTTGTGCCAAGTTGACATAAAACCAGTCAGTACAAAGGGTGTATAGAAATTCCTTGGTGGGGAGTGAGAAAGGATGCTGCTGGAGAAAGCAGCCCCTGGGCATCAGGGGCCAGTGGTTTGCTTCTGGGGCCTGGAGACAGAGGGCGAAGCCAAGAGCTCTGATGCAGGATGGGGGAGAGGGGAGCCGGGAACATCTTGGGGCTCCTGAATATCAGATCCAGGATCCCCAACTGCCTTTGGCTGTGGGCAGAGTAGGGTGGGGGTGGGGAGATGCAGGAGGGACATGGTGGAGGAAGCTGGTAGCATTTCCCAGGACAAGAATTTGGACATCTTCACAAAGACAGGGTGGTGAATGGAGTGGCTGGAGCCGAGGCCCGAGGCCCGCCCTGAGTAGATCTCAAACTGCCTCCTCCTCTCCTCAGGGACCTTTGCCCCAGCTGCTGGGGTTCAAAGCCATTTCCTTGCAGCCCCGCCCTCTCCCCCCTCCCCCAGCTCCCCAGGGTTTCTCGCCTGTGTGGTCTTTATAGATCAAACAGAGGACAGGGCCTAACTGCCGCCTCTGTGTCTGTTAGGAGAGGCTCTGGTGCACTGTTGCCGCCCTGGGCAGGAGGAAGGAAGGGCGGAGTGCAGAGCACACTGGCCAGGGTCTCCCTGGAGGTGGGCGGGGAGACCACACTGGAACAACCCTGCCAGTTCAGCACAGGGAGGAACCTTTGTGAAGGGCTGCAGCCAAGTCCAAGCAGTCGTCAACATGTTTCAGATGTGGGTGTGATGATTCAAAATGCTAGACTCATAACCAACACAAGAAAAATGGGTACCAAGGTTGAAATAGCAGTGAGAGGACCGTGACACCGCCTGGAACGACCACAGACCCTAACTTGCGACCACTGTCTCAAGTAATTATGAAAATAGCCAGGGCTGATTACAATCAGCTTCTGTGTTCCAGGCAAGAGGTGCTAAACATGATACATATATTATTTAGCCGTTTACACCCCAAGCCAAATGATGGGATTATTGTTACCAAGACACAGGTAAGTTATGGCTTTACCCAAAGTCACACCAAGTGATATAGCTGGTTCCGGCTAATGGGTTGTGGACATTTTCCACATGAATGAGGAAACCAAGGGAGGGCCAGAGAAAGACAGAGATCCTGTGGACCCAGCCTGATGTGGAGTCCAGCCCCATCCTTGCTCACCAAGACCTTATGGAGACTTCTGTGTCCCCAGACTTGCCCCAACCTCCCGGCGACAGACCATTCTTCATTCAGCCGCCAGAGAGGATATTGAGTCCATAGCTTCTCCTCTGGTCAGACTCTCCAGGCTCCCCGGTTGGAGTCTAAAGACCCTGGACCACAAGCCTCACTCCACCTGCCCCTCACTGACGCTGCCTCTCAGCACTTCTGGCTGGTGTGTTTCCCTTTGCCTGTCACGCCCTTGCCCTTCCTGGGACCGCTCCCACACCTCGCCCCGACTAGCCCGGCCATCTACCCACATGCCACCCTTTAGTGAGACTTCCCTCCCCAGATCACCTGCCCTGCCACTCACAAGTCCTTGCTCTGTTCAGCATTTTGTGTGTGTGGTGTATGTGCCTGGGTGCACATGCAGGTGTGTACACACGGAGGCCACAGGAGCGTACCGAGTATCCTATTGCTTCCTTCTCCGCCTTATTCCCTTGAGACAGGGTCTTTCACTGACTGTGGGGTGAGACTATCAGCCAAGAAGTCCCAGCCATCCTCCTGTCTCTGCACCCCCAGCGTCTGGGTTACAGGCACACATGGCTTTGTATCTGAGTGTTAGGCATCAGAATTCAGCCCCTCATGACTGTGCAGCAAGGGCTTTCGCCTGCTGAACCATCCCTCCACCCCAGCCCCTACTTCATCTTTTCCTGTAGCATTAATATCATGTGTGACCCACTATAATTCACGCTGCCATCTTAATCACGTTTTTTATCCTTGGCACTTATAACAGTTCCAGGTATACAGCAGGTGCTCCATAAATACCTGCTGAATGAGTGACTGCAGATTAAATACACGAGTACCATATCACTGTGGCTCACAGCCCCCTGCCCTCATCCCTGGCTACAGCTCACTGCACAATGATGGTGCTAACCGCTGCTACCAGTTTTTAAAGTATGTTTAAATTAATTTACTTTGTGCGCACGTGTGTAGGGGTGGCATGTGTGTGCCACAGCTCACAGGTAGAACTCAGGGGTCCTATCCTTCCACCATGTGAGTCCCTGGGATTGAATTCAGGTTGTCAGGCTTCATGGCATTCGCCTTTACCTGCCAAGACGTCTCACCTACTCTGCTACTAGGTTTTGAATACTTACATCGTGGGACTAGCCCTTGCTAAGTCCTTGGCACATGGCACAAAACAACAAAGAAGCAGATAGGTACAGTGTTAGTCTCTACTTTTGAAGGGATGGAGACTATGTGGCTTGACAAGGTAGTGGGTGCAGGATTTGAGTGGAGATCCTGAAACCAGAGTTCAGGCTCTTCACATTACACCAATGATCCAGCTTCCCAGAGCCTGATTTCACAGCAGTACTGACTCACTGCAGAAGCCCTCTGGAGTGTCCGGCTTACTGGCACACATAGGCAGAGAGAACAGCTGGACTCGGTGAGCTGTTAGAGGGACCTAGAAGCTCACTGCCACCTCCCCTCCTCCCCACCTCAAGGTGCTCAGACTCTGACAGCTGGGAGGGATCCCATGCCAGGTCTTCTCACACTAATTGGCTTAGGAAGCCATGCTTATCTGGGCAAAGCCAGGGCCCATGAGTTCAAGATTAGGGAGAGCCGGATTCATGGCTTACTGCTTTGCTGCCCATAGGGTCAGAGGAGGCAGAGTTGGGACTTTAATTGGCTTAACAGCCTTCAGTGGCTTAACAGCTCAGAGGGCTGGGGTGGGAGGTGGATAAGAACAGCCTGGTGTCCAGCCTGTGGCCAGATTCATGCCCCACCAAGGGATCTGTTTGCTCTCCTCCCCAGAACTCAGTCTGCTGCTGCCTCAAGGCATTTCCCTAAGATTCTCTTAACACACCCAGTGTGTCATGATAGGGATGGCGTTGGGGTTGGGAACTAGACAAAAGGGTAGACACCTTCCCTCCCCCACTTACTCCTGTGACCTCAGCCAAGTTCCTTGACTTCTCTGGGTTTTGTCTCCTTGTTGGATGAATGAATGTATCAATCACTACTGAGGGAGGGTTTTATTGCACGATGCCTGGAACACCCCCACACAGCCCTTGCTGTAACATGGTAGGTGTGCAGTGTCTACAGCTCCCTCCTTTTACGTTTCAACTAATAACATCTGTGTGAAAGGACTTGATCGCTTGGGAAGTGTTTGCCTGGAGTTATGTAACGAAGACACCCCATACTCCAAAGTTTCTTTTGGCTGATACTACTTTTTAATCTCAATCTCTCTCTCTCTCTCTCTCTCTCTCTCTCTCTCTCTCTCTCTCTCCCCCCCCCCCATATACCTGTACCTGTGCCACTGCACAGGTGTAGAGGTCAGAAAACAACTTTTAAGGGTCAATTTCTCTTTCTACCTTTGGGGTCCTGGAGAGTGAACTCAGATTATCAGACAGTCATGGTAGCAGGCACCTTTAACCAGTGAGTCATTTCATTGGCCCTCACTGAAACTATTTTTTTTTTTAATCTTAGTAGTTGATTTCCCAATTTCCTAATTCCCATTTCCCTTTAGAAATCAAGACCTGGCAATATTAGGTCCATGATTTCTCATGGCACCATTAGAGGGACCAGGTGGTACCTTTGTCATGTCTAGGGCACTTGTGTTCCATAACTTATCAGACACCCCCTGACACTCCATTCACCTACATTTATGTGATCCTCCTGGCTTTTGAAGGCACTCTACAGGCCTGAAAAGTTGAAATTATCTTTATGATTGAACTTCAGAACTAGGGTATGGGATCAGGAACAGAATGACCTGCAATCTCCCAGACTTCAACCTGAAGGGCTCAGGGGCACAGCTCCCTCCTTGTCATCCCAGCCTCACCACTCAAAACATCTGCAGGGACAGATCATGTGCTAACATGTTGTACCAACACCACTTAAATTTCTAGGCATGCCAAACTGGATGGCTTCTCTCTACCTCCTTTGGATGTTTAAGAATCCAAAGCTTGTGGGACAAGGGTCTAGAGTGTTCAGTGGCAACAGACCCAGAGTCAGAATCATAGCCTGGTTAACGTGGCCTGGTGTGCATTTCTCAGCCCCAGTAGCCATTTCTATGAGATCTCTCCTAATTGACTGCAGAGTCTGAGTTTAGTGAACAGTCAAGCTGTCAGTAATTGCTTTCCAGCTCTCTGTAGACCCCAGTCTCACTTCTTTAAGTGATTTCTATGCTATGGAGGGAAGTACCCAGCAGGTGACCAACTCATTTAAGAACCTCTCCAAAGGGCAGGAGTATTAGGAGGTAGAGGAGACAGAATTGTAACCTAGATATAAAAGGGGTATTGGGGGAGGACCCCAAATTGACCTTGATGACCTTAAACTGTTCTGGGCAGCAGGTGGTCATATGGCACTGTACCACATCGTCATGGGTCATGAGAAAGATATCATGCCTTAGGATCACTGCATCTAATCATACCATTTCACACACAGGGAAACTGAGCCTCAGAAATGGAAGAACCTGACTCAAGGTCACTTTCAAACCAAGATGAAAACATAAATCCTCTGAAAGCACAGCCTCCCCAAATCCAGCATTTTCCCACAATCCACAGTTTCCTCATCGTTACCCACAGGGTTCAACTGCCTCCCCTCTTCACATTCTTATCTCCATGCAACAGAAGTCGGACTTTCTGTCATCACGCAATCTCACAATCTCAGACACATAATTCTTCAAGCTTTGGGGGACACTTTGGTGCCAGAATTGCAAGGTGGATGAATTGAACTTGGTTTTTGAAGATGCAGACTCTTGAGTTTCAAAGCTTCCAATTGCTCACTGTGTGACCTTGGGCAAGGGTGCCCCCCTTTCTCAGCCTCCGTTCCCTCATCCGCCAAGTGAAAATTATAATACTAACCACATGACAGAATTATTAGAAAAGACGCAGGAGAGAAGGAAAGTAAAAAAGGCAACCAGTGGGCTTGGCAGAAAGTGAGTGCTTAATAAAATAATTGCAATGGCAGTGTAAATTAGGGTTTGAGTGCCTAAATGAATGGTTAAAAGAAATGCAATCAAGAGGAAGAATTCACAAACTAGGGCCATGCAAACCCTGTCTAAAATGTTTACAGGCCTGATACCACTACAGCCAAATTCTTTTTTTTTTTTTTTTTAAACTGGAGAGATCCTGAGTTTTTCAAATACCGTACTATGGACACAAACCACTTCCACAGGTTGGGTTTCCCCACGCTCACGTGACTGTCACCCCTCTGGTCATCTCACCCCATCCCTCACCTTCCCAGTGTAGAACAGTGCAAATAGTGGAGACAGTTCTTTCATTCTCAGAACCACAGAGTCCAGCGGACTCTTAGCCACTTCCAGCCAGCCCCCAGGATCTATGATCATCTATGATCATTTTTTTCCCATATTTGAGGGAAACTCGGTTTCTGTTCAAGAAAGAAGATTCCTATTAGCATCATGTAGTGGATTCTGAATGGGGAGGAGGAGGGTAGCCTATGAGTCGTGGGGCAGCTGGCCCACTTTAGGCTGAAGGGAAAGGGGGACCAAGCTTTGGCTACCCAGAATAGGAAGTTACCATTTCAGAATCTAAAAATAACCCACCATCTGTCCACTTGGGCACAGAATGATAAATGCAGATTAGTTCCTGGATGTAGACATGAATATTTTTGTGTGTCAAGCTAATAATAATAAGACCATGGATAGTGTTTGCCCCTTCCCTGACTCCAGAGCAAGCAAAGTAGAATATGCTTATCATCTTGCCAGACAAAAATGGGGAAACTAAGGCAGAGAGAGGATCAACAACATAGCAATAGTGACACACGGCAAATGAGCAGCTGGGTCAGACACTAGGGGTCCAGTTTCCAATGCTCAGTCCAACTGTATCTTCTGAGTCAGGCAGAACACACTAAAAAGTAAATTTAGTGTACAGAGTAAATAACCATCCTCTAGATCTGTAGAGGGACTTTCCCCATGCTCTCCACACATCTGTTATGATAATTCCTTACATTCCCAAATATGTTCCAATCTGCAGAGTCCTCACACAGACCTCTTCTTGCCTAGTCATCTCAACAGGTTAAAAAACTAACAGTAAGTCAGTGAAATGGGAAGGGTAGAGAGTAAGTCAGTGAGATGGGAAGAGTAGAAAGTAAGTCAGTGATACGGGAAGGGTAGAGATTTCCTCTCACTTCACAGGTGAGGAAACAGACGTGGAGGGAGGAGGAGGTGTGCCTAAGATCTCACAGTAAGCAAATTCATTTTGTCACGGCAGGGAACAGCCCAAGGAACTAGAGTGATTCTGATTCCAGGGGAGCTGTGGTCTAGAATTTCCCCCCTCTCCAATTAACTAAGCCCAGCAGGCACCCTACTTGCTGGCAAAGGAAGAAGCCTGGAAGTGAACAGTTTGAATGAAGCCCCAGTGTTGTTGTTTTCTGGTCTGAGGACTAATGGGCATCCAGTACCTATCTAGTGTCAGAATCAAGATCCCAAATCTCCTTGGCCTCTTTTGTTGGGGGTGGGGTGGGGCTCTCTGGAACTCCTTAGGAAGTAGGAGCCAAAGAATGATGGACTAGATTCACCACACCCTTTCTCAACAAAACCAGGAAGTTTAGACTGGATAGTCACTTAGCTGCCTCACAGTCTGCCTCTCAGGTTGTTGGAGGTGGACTGCGATTCTGAACTCAGTGCCTCTGAGAGCTGGAAAAGACTTCTGAATATTTCCACAAGTCTAGGCTTGGTACCTGGACATGGAGGAGGGGTCAGGACTGGAAGGATCCCTGTGCCCTGTTCCAAGCATAACACTTGTCCCCATGCTCCCCAACTCCTCCTTGCTCACACATCACTAAGGGTCCCTGGCCCCTTCTTGCCCCATTAGCCAGAGCAAAGCTATGGATCTGGTGTCCAACAGAGTTTGGCAGAGGTGAGAAGCTGACTGAGAAGTGGATCGGGGTGAGGGTCAGGACAGGAGCAGGGCGGGCTAGAAAGGCCAGAGCAGATCTGGGGCAGCATTCCACTCCCAGGACTCAAGCTTCCTTCACCTGCTCTTTTCCTACCTCCAGACCTGGCCGAGCTGCAGGAGGTGAACGAGGGTCTGCAGCAGCCAGACGCAGAGGCGGCAGCAGCGGCGGCGGTAGGTGCTGGCCGAGGACGGCACGGACCGGGGCACCAGCTCCGGGCTGCCTTCTTTGGTCCTGAAGGCGACAGCGCTGTCCTTGGTGCTGATGGCGGCTCCGACTATGTCGCTGTCCTTGGTGCTGACGGCGGGTCCCGGGGTCCCCGCGGTCTCCGAGTAGTCGTAGACGAACCAGCGGAAGCTGAGAAGCTGCACCACCAGCGAGGGCAGAAGCACGAAGAGCAAGGTGAGGCCGAAGTAGGTGCTCTGACCCTGCAGGTAGTAGGAGGCCGCCAGCCACAGGTCGGTGGCGCCGTCGGAGAAGAACACGAGCAGCGCGCACAGCACCCAGCAGCAGTCCCGCAGCTCGTAGCGCGGCCCCGGGCCCCCCGCCGCCGCCGGGCCGGGGCCCGCGATCTCCGCCGCTACCTCCCCGCGCCCTCCTGCCCCGCCCCGGGCTGCTCCCGCCGGCCCCTCGGGCCCCGGGCCGGCCGCGGCCACCGCTCCATCCGACTTCGCGGCCATGTTGGCGGAGCAGGAGGCGGGGAGCGACTTCCGGGCGGCGGAGCGGGTGGGGTGCGGAGTGGGGAGGACCCTGCGCGGGCGGCTCCCGCCTCCCGCTCTTCCTCCGCCGCTCCTCTTCCTCCTCCCCTCTACCTCAATTATTCATCCTTGCCGGCGCCGCCCCACCCGGACTCCGGCCTGGATGTGGGCCGCCCCCTGGGAAGGGAGGGGGCCGGGGTGGGGAGAGCATCCCGGGTCACCCTTGCATGGCTTCCTCGGAGGCGTGGGGCCCAACCACATGCATTCTGCCTCTGGCCTCTCCCCCCCCCCCCCCCCCGACCCTACTTCTCTTTGACTGCTCCCGCCCTGTCCTCTCCTCTTCCATTGATCTCCTGCGGTACCTCCGGTGATTTGGGTCTTGCAATGCCCCAAGGAGGGTGAAAGGCCAGAGTCTGCGAATAAAAAGGCAGGGGTGGGAGCAGCTGCTTGGGTACCTGCCGTAACCCTTTAGCAGTCACTCCATTCCAACGCCACTTCCTAGTTCCCCCGTGTTCACTTATTGTTCCATCCCCTCCTTTGATCTTGAGAGGTCTCTTTTTTCATTGTCTTTTTCAAGCTGAGAAACTGCAGTTCTGAGTTGCGGTTTCTTGCTCACTCTTCCTTCTTTCAGGAACCGCGTTCATCTGGCCTCTAGCCCGGTTAGGGAAGGCAGAGAGAAGGGATGGGAGGGAAGCCCTGGGGGGAGGAAAGAGTAAGTGCAAACTGCTACCCCGCCACTACTGGAGGCCACATTTTCTAGGATGTCCGGGTGAGGGTACAGGTAAAGAAAGAAAGATCTGGCGATTTCTGATGGATAGGACCCTGAAGAGCCAGAAGGTAGCAAACAGGGCACCCACTGTAGAATGTCAGCTGAGGAGTTATATGGCTAGGGCAGGACTTAGCAAGGAGACTTGGCACCTAAGTAGAGCAAGGATCACAGAGCAGCAGCCTGGAACTGGAGAGACCAGAGAGACATAAACATGGTCTGTGAGAGGAAGTGGGGGTCCCTCATGTACCTGGGTACTTCCATGTCACCACCAACCTTGGCTTGGGTCAGATGTCCTAGGACATTGTTTATTAATAAAACACTGGAATTGTTTCCTTGTCATTATTCTAAGCAGTTCCCTCATCATTTTAGTCTCACAGTTTATGTGGTTTTATATTTTCACCCACCCATTTTATAGATGAGGAAACAGAGTTGAAGAAATTCACTCAGTGGCTTAGAATTACATAGTAAGTGCTAGAAACGAATTCAAATGTGGCTCTTGAACAGGCTTTGAAAGCTCAAGGGCATGAAGGGGGGAGGGGAGGAAGCGAAGTGGAAGGGACCACCCTGCCTCAGAGTGACAGGGAAGAGAGAGGAGACAGCTGCCCTGGGCTGGGTGGAGCAGCCATCTGCTGCCCTGCAGCCTGGCTTCCCTTTCGCGTCCAGGGACTGTTTTGGTCTCAGTGATGCTTGGGAGGTTGGGGTACCAGCTGTTGCCTAAAGCTAAAAGCAGAGGGGAAGTGTTAGGGGCCAAGGGAGTTTTCAAGGCTGGATTCCAAGCCAGCAACCCACATTTAGACCAACGGGAGGCTGGAAGGTCTGAATTAGGAAGACTCGTCTCTGCCTGTTTGTCTCCTACAACCCCAGACCTAGAAACCAGTAGAATACACAGAACCTTAAGTGGGGTCGGAAGAGTGAGGTCAGCTCCGGCCACCCTCCTGTCAGTTCTTAGTGGTCCATATCACCACCTTCACAGGTGCTTGGATGGGCCTTACATAGGATCCCACCTTTGGGCCAAGCTAAATGGAAACCTCCATGTAGCCCATAACCAGGTTAATCAAACCAGCAGCAGAAGTCAGGCTTTGGGGTCTGTTTTCTGATGCTAGAAAACCTGGGTTCGAGACCCACAGTCTCGATGATTCTGTGGCTTTTGGTTTTTCTTGGCTTTGTAGAATAACAAAGTAGAGAAGATCACATCCTTCCCTGCTAGGACTATGTTTAGAACAATTAATGGGAAATTTTAATAGGAGTAATGCTTCCCATGGGAGCCCCACTGAACATCCAGTGGTGGCCTGCTCTCTGTCCCTCAGAGACATCTCCCCAATACTTCGGTTATGAGTGCCATAGCACCCTGGCCTTTTCCTTCTTTGCTTTGACACACCATCAGTTTATCTCTTCATGTTTGTCTGTTTAGAGTTGTCTGGGGATCTTCCTGAGGCTTTGGGAAAGTCACCCATTTTTCTTTATCCTGAGACCTTTTAGTATCCAGTACTGGGTCTGGTACTCAGTAGGTACCCTATTAAAATATGAAGATAACCTTCTATACTCTATGTAATAAAACTTTAAAAAAGAAAGGGAAAATAAATAAATAATCACTCAATGAAACCCAGGCATTGTGACAAGCACCTGTAATTCCAGCACTTGAGGTGAAGGGTAGGGGCTAAGGCAAGAAAATTATGATTCCAAACCTAGTCTGGGGTTCATAGTGAGTACCAGACCAGCCTGAGTTATGTAGCAAGACCTTGTATCACAAAGGAAAAGAACAACTCTAAAAGCCCTCCAGAACATGGGACACGTTAATGAACAAGCAAGCGAGGAACTCAGTGACACATGTGACCTTTTCTTCCCAGTTTATGGAGGTGAACTATTCAGACACAGGCCTCTAAACTTCTTAGTATTGTCTTAGTGGCTCTAAGATGTTTACATTGTTACTAGTTGTTATTTACTAACTAGCAACTTTGGGGGTAGAAACAACCACCTGGAAATGCTGCCTCAAGGCCATGTTTTAGGAAGTAGCAACATTGGCATTCAGGAGTCCTATGTGGAGTTTGAGTGACTAGACCAGGTGAAACCACAGGAAGGGAGGGCTTGATGGAAGTTCTGAAGCATGGGTCAGGTAGAGGTTTAACTTACCCATCAAGGATACTGTAGAGGGAATTCTGTCTCACCTGGAGATTTATGCTGCTGTGCTCTGATGATGGCACTTGAGTTCAGATATCATGAGTGGAACCATGGGACAAGGGGACTGTGTTTCTGAGGCAGCTGAGTGGGGCTGGAGACAGCTTGGGCAGATTCTATAGTGGGGTTGAGCCAAGGACAACCAAGAGCTGAGTCTGGCTGGTGTGCAGGGAGGTGGACCACACACAGCAGATCAGAGCTAGACAGGCCCTTTGAGATCTCATCCACTTCCCTAAGCCTCTCTCACTTCACAGATGGAGTCACTGGGGCCCAGAGAGACAAGCTGTTAGCCGGTGGCAATGGTAAACCTAGAGCCTTGCCCTAGCTCCTGGAGACATGATGGTCTCTAAGCTATGTGGGGAATTGCTCTTAGGAATCGTCTTTGTCCCCTTTCCTTACTTGGCCTCAGGATGCTACTGAATGAGGGCTCCACCCCGCCTACTGCACACTCTGCTTGGGCAGTTCCTGATAGTTTCTAAATACTTGCATGTGTGCAAACTATGCATGGGTAATCGATACTACATTGTTTATAGAAGCAAGTATTGAGCGTGACCCAAATGCCGATCGTGAATCTGGCTAAATAAGCCATGGGACTTGTGACAACGGAGTGGCCTGGAGCAGTGAATGATCTGTCCTAACATGGAGAAATCCTCATGAAGGAGAAACGAGGACAGAAGAGAGGCGAATCTATGTGAGAGTGGGAAATAACAACTTTTGATTTTATATGTTTATATAAGCCTAAAGGAAGCCTGGAGCTGGTGAGATGATGGGGCTGAAGTGCCACCAACAGGCCTGAGGACCCGGGTTCAGTTCCCAGGATCCACAGGGAGGAAGGAGGGCAACAGCTCCTGCAAGATGTCCTCTGACCTCCATGTGAGCCACACAGGAGCCACAGCACGGCCCTCCTCCCACGCTCACACAAAATAAATAAACAAAACTGTCATAAAATTGTGTTGTTTTTTTTTAAAAAAAAACTTTGGAGTTACATAATAAAATTGCTTTAAGAGGCCACTGGGAATTGGAGGGAAAATGCATTCTTTTTCTCTGTATATATTTTTTGCAGTCATGTGAATGCATTTGCTTGTTAATAAAATAAAATTACGTTGGGGACAGCTGCTATGTAAGTCTGGCCGGATGTTATATCAGGAATAAGCTGTCGGTGTGGTCAGATTTTCTAATTATTCAAGAGAAGACAGAAACTTCAATTTTACTGTAAAATTTCCTGAATTTTAGATGTCAGCTCCAGGTTTCTCCAAACACTTCTCTGATCGGTAAATAAGCCAGTGGGGCAGATGTGGCCTGCTCTCCGGCCTCAGCCCCAGTGACTTCCTGACCCTGGCCTGGAGCCATCAGCACTCCGGATTTTCCTTCTTCCATGGGCAGCTGTAGGCTGAAAAGTGACTCCTGCTGCCTTTCTCTTGACACCCTTCAATCCCTGGCCCTCGGGGCTGCGACACTGAGGGCTTTTAACTCAAGATCTAGAAGGCAGAGAGAGGCTGTGAACTCTCAGGTAATTCCCTCCCCCGGGATGCTCTTGGCATGGAGGCCCAATTGCCTCCTGCTGTCCACCCATCTGTCCCTTGGAAGTGGGGACAGGAGCGAGGCTGGCGGCAAGGGGGTAGAAAGGACTTCCCATCAACGCTCACACCACAGGGCTCTGATCAGTCGTGTGAGGATCAGATCCAAGAGAGGAAACCCGAAAGCCTGTCAGAAAAGAAAAGCCAGCCATACACACTTGGAGAGTGTTGTGGTAACTCGCCAGATTCCAAATGCTGAGGTTACCAAATCCCAAACCCAGAACAACCTTTAAGGGCCATCTCATTCAGCTCCCTTTGATAGACAGGGAGACAGACTGCTCCCAGCTTCACTCCCCACCTCAAGACCTTGTTACCTTTTTCCTGGCTGGCTAGGATGACCCAGCCTCCTCCCTGGGCTCTCTGTAGACCCCCGTCCCTTCCTGAGGTCAAATCTCTACCCTCAGCTAGAGAAAGCTCAGAGCAGGGTAATGTGATCAGGCCTCATGTTCATTGAATGCCTTCCAACTCTTCCCTCGCTTGGGCTCAGCCTTGCAAACATCTCTCCTCTCCATCATCAGCTTCATCTCTTACCACTTTCCTCTCACCCACCTTGTTCCAGCTGCACAGGGTACTTGCTCTTCCTTTTATTTCATTTAAATTATTTTTGTATTTGGTGTTGAAATTTGAACACAGGGCCTATCCTTAGGTGGGTTACATACCCCCGCGCCGCTCCACAATCTTCCTGGTTCGTAACAAGCCTATCTTCTCCCTTTTCTGGACTTTTGTTCCTGCTCTTCTCCCAGGTTACAGCCTTTGCCTTATCTCTAAGATGTGGCCTGTTCAGGAGGCGTCCCTGTCCTCAGCCATAGCCTCCCTGGTGCTGGGATGATAGGTGTACACCACCAGGCCTGGCTTCGAGGGGCATTTTGTTGCTCACTCTATTCAGGACACTTTTTTTTTTTTTTTCATTGTTTGTGTCACTACCTGACTGTGATACGCATGCAGTTGTTTCTGGTACAGAGTGGAAGGCCTGCATGCCTGCGTTACTCCCCATTGAGGCCTCAAGACTTAGGGGATCCAGCAGGCTCAGCTGCAGCAGGAAAGGGCAGAGGCCTGCAACTATGGCGACAGCCAGTTCCTCAGATTAACAATCCTAAATGTCTTGTTCTTCTCTGTAGGATCTGAGAGTCACTCAAATAAACACAATGTCTTCTTTCATTCATTGACTTCTCAATACGCCCTCAGGAGCAAAAACTGAATGATATCAAAGGGGCACACTGGGAAAACTTTCTCCTGCTCTGTTCCACAGCTGCCAGCTCCCTCCCAGAGGTGACCAATAGAACAAGAGTGTTTCATTTGTTTTGATTTTGACGGGATCTCATTAGCCCAGGCTAGCCCCAGACTCACTATGTAGCCTAAGACGACTTGAACTTCTCATCCTCTTGCTCCCACCTCTTACAGGCCAGGAATTGAACCCAGGATTTCATGCATGCTAGGCAAACACTCTGTCAACGGAATTCCAGCCATGCCACCTTCCCCCTTTTGAGACAGGGTCTCATTATGCAACCCTGGCTGGCCTGGAACTTGCTCTGTAGACCAGACTGGCCTTGAACTCATGGAGATCCTCCTGCCTCTGTCTCCTAAGGGTTGGGATTAAAGGTTAGCGTATTGTCTCTTCAAGTGTTCATCTCCCTTCCTCCATACCCATCCACACCATTTCAAAACAACCAGACACTGACCTGTATCCAGTCCCATGTCTGGCCTTTCCCCTACATTTTCAGAATCTGCTCTGTTCCAGTGCATAGAGAGTGCATCACTCTCTGCTGTAGTATCAAGCATTCCACATCGACAGATGTCCTGTAACCTACTTCACCCATCCCTTAAATGCTGGGCTCTTGAGTGGCCTCCAGCCTGTGACAATATGCCAGAAACTTGATGGCACACCATTTTAGATACCTATTAGAATACGTTTCTAGTTATGGGCCTGTTGATTGAAAGATATGAATGCTTCTGATTTTGATAGATGCTCTCCTTGGGGACTGCTCAAGTCTATCCTCTAGACAACAGCATTAAAGAGCTTGCTTGTAAAGGGCCTTTTAAAGGGGACTGCAGCCGGTCTTCCTGTCGCAGTGCTGCGGGGAGCCTGAATGAATGGATCCTGGTGGGTAGAAAGTTCTCCGGGAGACCCCATGCTGAGAAAGAATGGGCTGAAACCTGGTATCAGAGCTGAGAAATTCCACAGGGCTGACTCCCAGCTAAACCTCCAGGTGGATTTCTTGGCTTTTATTTGATCAGTTTTGCTTTGTCTGAAACACAGTCTCACTTTGTAATCCAAGCCTCCTCAAATTCTTGAGTGAGTCTCCTGCCTCAGCCTTTCAAATGCTGGGGTTAGAGGTGTGAACCACCCTGCTGCCTTGGCATCATCTTTCTTTATTATCACCACTTTATTTTACTTTATTATTTTCTTTTACATGTGTGGGTGTTTCAGCCTGCATGCATGTCAGTACATCATGTGGGTGACTGACAACTGAGGAGGCCAGAAGAAGACATCAGATACTCTAGATTTGGAGATCCAGATGGTTGGGAGCCGCCATGTGGGTGCTGGGAATCAAACCCAGGTCCTCTGGAAGAGCAGCCAGTGCTCTTAACCATTATGCCATCTCTCCAGCCCCACTGCTTGTTTCATCTTTCAATGAAGTAACACTCTACAGGAAAGCAGGCTAGAACTATTGTGACTCTTGTCAAACAAACTAAATAAACTCTTCCTTCATCAGTTTTGTTTTCTTGAAACAGGGTCTCACTATGTAGCCCTAGCTGGCTTAGAACTCACTATGTAGACAAGGCTAGCCTCGAACTTATGCAGAGTCTCCCACCTCTGCCTCCCAGGCACTAGGATTACAGTCAGGCGTGTGCTACTGCGCCCACTTCCTTCATCAGGTTTTGTTTCCCAGTTTTCTTTCGATATGGTGACTAGGAATGGACCGTGGACCTCGGGTCTTGGGTAACACTTCAGAATGCTTGCAGGTAGGTAATCACTCCACTGTGCTAGGTCTCAGCTTCTGCTTCAATTGCAAGGATACCCTACTTCATATGATTGTGAGGATCTAAGGGCATGGTGAAGAAAAGTGCTCAGCGAGGTTCCCAACACACAGTAGATGCTCTCTGATTCCTCATCTGCTTGGTGTACACACTACACTCCCATAAGAGACATGTCTGTCTTGGCTAGTGATGTGGCATAGGCCCTGCTTAACAGTACGTATTCATTCAATAAGTATTTTTCAGTGGGTGTGTCCACTTGGTGAGTCCTCTCTGTCTGCCAGGCCCTTTGTCATGGCCTAGCCCATTACCCCATTGTCTCCAGCCACATTAGCCTTGTCCAAGTTCCCTCCTGCCATAGTGCTTTACTGTTTTCTCTTGCTGAAACACTTCCATTACCCTGTCCCTATCCATAACTTCTTTTATGAGTGTGTTAGTTCAGAAACATAGGTTGGACACTGTGTGAGTTTCCATAATAGTAGAATTTATTGACCAACAATAAATTAATGAGCTTTGTTGATATCTTTGATTGCCATTTACCAGGTCATCCCAATTTTCCTTGCTATCTGGCAATCATAAATAATTGTGTGTGTGTGTGTGTGTGTGTGTGTGTGTGTGTGTGTGTGTGTGTTTGAGAAAGGGTTTCTCTGTGTTGCTCTGACTGTCCTGGACCTCACTCTGTAGACCAAGCTGGCCTTAGACTTACAGAGATCCACCTGTCTCTGTCTCCCAAGTGCTGGGATTAAAGGCATGTGCCACCACCACCTGGTGCATAAATTCTTTTGTTCCAATCTTAATTACTAATATTAATTCTCAGATCACATATTACACTTCATGCAGGTGTTACAGGATGACTACAATGGGGTTAAAGGGATGCAGAGTTCACAGAGATCTCTCTGGAGACAAAGGCAGAGAGCAGATATTACTGTAAGTGACTAGACAAGACAGCAGAGCTTCTGGGTGGGACACTGGCAGAGGCATGCAGAACTCCAGCACACTGGAGAAGAAGCACAGGGCCAGTCTGGATAGTTGGAATGTCAGACATTGGGCAGTTGTATAGATAGAAAGATAGGAGGTCAATTCCAGTGGAATCAAGCAGCGGAGACCACTGTATTGAGCTCAGACTTGGGGACAGTTGGGAGTCTCTACATGTCGGCACACATACACACACACACACACACACACACACACACACACACTTATGCACCATACACCAGGTGGTCAGATGACAGGTTGGTGGGATGGTGAGCAGTCACCCCCCACCCAGTGTTAGGTGTCCTTTTCTCCACAGGGTTCAGGGAGAGTGCTACATCCTTCACTCTTCTGGTATATTCAGTAAGCCCTCAGGCTTGGTTTTTCTGATATGGTTTTGATACACCCACGTGCCCATATGTTCTCAGTCTACTTTGTAAGTTTATAGGTGACATCTTTTTCTTTGGAGGAGTACGTTGTCACTTTCTGCCTCACAGCTAGTGCCTCGTGGCTGGTGCTACACAGTGGTAGGGTCCGTGCCCCATGGCTGGTTCTTTATAGCAGTGGGGTCCGTGCCCCATGGCTGGTTCTTTATAGCAGTGGGGTACATGCCCCATGGCTGGTTCTTTATAGCAGTGGGGTAGATGCCCCATGGCTGGTTCTTTATAGCAGTGGGGTAGATGCCCCATGGCTGGTTCTTTATAGCAGTAGGGTCCATGCCCATAGCTGGTTCTTTATAGCAGTGGGGTAGATGCCCCATGGCTGGTTCTTTATAGCAGTGGGGTCTGTGCCCCATGGCTGGTTCTTTATAGCAGTGGGGTCTGTGCCCCATGGCTGGTTCTTTATAGCAGTGGGATCTGTGCCCATGGCTGGTTCTTTATAGCAGTGGGGGCTGTGCCCCATGGCTGGTTCTTTATAGCAGTGGGGGCTGTGCCCCATGGCTGGTTCTTTATAGCAGTGGGGTACATGCCCCATGGCTGGAGCTACACAGTGGTGATGTCTTTGTAAATAACGAAGGTGCAGAGTCATCCTTCCCTTTATACTTGTAAGTGCAGCCAAATGCTACTTGTAAAATGGAGTCTCCCAGGGCAAGGCACAGCTTGAACCCGTTCACACAGCTTAGAGTATCACACAGCTCCATCTCCACATTTTTCCTTTGCTTAGTTTATTTCTAGTTATCCTTAGATCTCAGCTTAAATGTCACTTTCTCAAGAAGCCTTCCTCCACCCCTAGATTTAATTTAGGACCCTCCACACAATCTCACGGGACTGTGAGATTTTGTCTGAGCATTATCACAATTAGGAAATGGTACATGAATAAATGTCAAACACATGATGCTCATGGCTGAAAGCCTATACAACCAAAGACTGGGCTTGTCCTGTATATCACTGGGTCCCTGGGGGCCTAGCATGGTGTCAATCCTCACAGCCATTGTCCTGAATGCCAGCACTCATTTCACAGATAGTCACTCCACACATTCCTAGCCAAGAGTGAGGGCATTTTGACCCCTCCATTTCATTATCACTCCTTAATTTACCTGTAAGAGTAAAAGGGTGGAGGAAAAAAGGGAAGGGAAGAGGGAGAGAAAAATAACAGGATCCTGGGGCTGAGGATGTAGCTCAGCTTATTTTTAGAGCACTTCTCTGGTATGCAAAAGCCTTGGGCTCAATCCCCAGCACTCTGTAAAACTAGGCATGCCTGCAATCCCAGTATTCTGGTGGTGAAGGCAAGATCAGAAGTTCAAGGTTATCTTCAGCTATACATCAAGTTTGAGGCAGCTTGGGCTACATGAGACCCTATCCCAAAATAAAACAACAAAATTGGGTCCCTAACTTCCTCCAAGATTCTTAGGTTGTGGTCATGATCGGTCATTCAACAGACTTTTCTGGAGCTCATTCTGAGGCCCTTGACCCTTGAGAGGAAGTCCCCGGAATCCATTCTTATTCAGATTCTGTCCTGGTGAGAATACCACATATATAAGGGAAAAAGGCCTAGTCCAAAACAGGGAGAGTGGGTGAGGCCAGAATTGAGACCCAAACCTGCTGAGAGTTGATCTGGGGAGCCAGGATTGTGTGTCCTCAAGGGAACAGTGAACACCGCCAGATAAGGAAAACAAAAGAGTATGCCAGAAAGGGCATGGGAGGCACCTTTGAGGACCTGGACCCAAGAGGAGTGGAGGAAGAAGTGGAAAGACAAGGACAAGGAAGCCCACACTGAGGCATGTCTTAGTCACTATTCCATAGCTGTGAAAAGTCACCATGACCGAGGCAACTTTTACAAAAGAAAGCTTACAGCTTCAGAGGTTTAGTCCAGTAGTATCATGGCAGGGAGCATGGTGGCATGCAGGCTGGCATGGTGCTGGAGAAGGAGCTGAGAGTTCTACATCCTGATCCACAACAGCAGAAAGAGGGAGACTGACTGGGCCTAGCATGAGCTTTTGAAACCTCAAGGCCACTCCTAATGACACACTTCCTCCAACCAGGCCACACTTCCTAATCCTTATAATCCTTTCAAAGAGTTCCAATCCCTGGGTGACTAAACATTCAAATATATGAGCCTATGGGGGCCATTCCTATTTGAGGGACCATTGTACCAGCACGTCTTATCATCCACCACAGAAAGCAGTTTAGATGCCTGCCTGCAAGAGATCAATAAATACAATGCTTCCAGCCATCGCCAATGGCAAGCCACAGAAGATGGACATATGTGGATTGGTGAGGTGGCTCAGAGGGTGAAGGTGTTTGCTGCACAAGCCTGAAGAAGACTTGAGTTCTATCCCCAGAACCCATGTAAAGGTGGATCTGAGCTGGACTCCCTGGTACAGACCTATGCTCTCAACTCAGCAATGTTACCTAAGAAGCTAAGAGAGGAGGATCCTAAGTGCAAGGCCTATTCGGGTCATTGAGTGAGTTCAAGGCTAGCCTGAGCTACTTAGTTAGACCTAATCTCAAAGTAAAAAGTAAAAATCTATAGCTCAGTGGTAGAGCACTTGTTCAGTGTATAACGTTCAGTCCTGGGGGGAAAGCAGGGCAGCTCTAATCACAGAATTTCACATGAAAAATTTAGGGTTGAGGTTGTAGTAAAGATTTGCTCCTAGAGGCCTGGAATATTCTGGACTTGTACTCTTTTGGGGTCATTTAAGATGTTTCAAGTCAAGCCACAGAGCCATCTGTTGCCTGGTGACAATCTAAGCACAGGGAATTTGAGACATGCTCCCACCTGGTGTCCCCATCTGGCTGCATAACCTCAGGAGGATCCTGTCCCCTTTCCTGACCTTAATGTCCTCATCTGCCCAATGGGAATCATATTTCTGCCTTATCCAGGGATGTGGGAGGATGAAGCAAGGGCACAGGAGAATCCCATGAATGAGAGAGACTGTGCTCTGGGTCATGGGACGAGAGGAATGGTTGCCTCCCTTCCACCTTCCAAGCTCACAAAGGAAGTAGAGGGAGGAGCTGGGGACCACCCAGGCCAGCATGCAGCCCATACTCAGGAAAGAGCAAGGGTGTGGGCACCTGGACCGTGGACCAGAGCTGGTGAGGCAGCCACCCAAGCTGTCTGGAGCACGGGCACACCGATAAGTGCTTTGCTGTACTCTCCACCCCGAGTGCAGCTGCAGCTGCAGCTGGTCACCTCTTCAAGGGCTAGGCATCAACCTCCCGCCCTTAATAATACACCCACCACAGCACAGATGAGTGCGGCACACTTGCCCCTCAGCCTATCATCCCACCTGAGTCAGAAGGTCTCTCCCAGACAGAACCCATCACACCCATCCTTGCTCAAAACCTCCCGCAGTTTCTCTTCTATCATTCCCTTCATTGGTAGAGCCTGGTGGACGGTGCCTCTTCCTGTCCCCACCCCAGGATCTCAGCACACGGTTAGGAGCCTAGCCTTGTGAAGAAGCTGCCTTGGTCACAATTCTGATTCATCATCTTATTCCTTCATCAGAAACATTGCTGAGCACTTACTCTGGGCCATACACTGTTCAGGGACATATCAGTGCGCAAATGAGATGGATTCATGGCCTCACAGTCTCCTTTATGGCCCAGGGCTATTGACAGGTGACACCCTAAGTTAAATGCACAGCACACAGGACAAATGAGCAGAGGAAGCTCTCCAGGGGTTCTGGAAAGAGTGGTGTTCTCTACTTCTCTGTAGCCCAGACTGACCTTGGATTCTTTGTGATCCACCTGCCTCAGCCTCTTGGAGTATTGGGATTACGTGTACCATCTTTAAAATAATCAAAACCTTCTTAACTACTCTGTTACAGTGGTAGTAGATGGGTCATCTAGGGTAGGCTAGGGAGTGAGGTGAGAGAGTCATGGGGGGTTTTAAAGCATTAAGGAGCCAGGGAGTCGAACATAGAAGTCAGTATGGCTGTGATCTCAGCCAGAGGCACAGATGGTGGCTTCATCTGCCTGGTGCGTAGGGGACTCCATCTGTAAGTTAGACGTGGAAGCATTGACCCCCACCCTTCACTCATCCAAAAGTCAGGCCTCCAAATCTCAAGCTGATGGCTATAACTAGGAACAAAGGTTTATCCTCTGAGAGGTTGCAGTAGCCCAAGGACCATGCTTCCCAAGGAGAGTCATGGGTGCTATCACTGAACACATAGAAATGGCAGGAAGGACTCCAGGGGATGGACAGAGCACTCTTGTTATTGGCTTCTTCCCCAAACACCAAGACCTACCCCTAATTGATGTGGTTAAAGTTGTGGACAGACCCAAGTGAGACCAGGTAGAATTTTTTAGATTAAGAAGGAACAAAGTAAGTCTGGGTTGTGGTGGCCCACATCTTTGATGCCAGTATTCAGGAGGCAGAGGTCAGCAAATCTCTGAGTTTTAGGCTAGTCTGGTCTACAGAGAAAGCTCCAGGACAGCCAGGGCTACACAGAGAAATCCTGTTTCAACAACAACAACAAACAGAAGGAAAAAGAGGAGGAGGAGGAACAAAAGGCTCCCCTCCTAGAGCTTAAATTGCTTCTGCAATATACTAGCCATGTGGGCACCCAGCATGGACTTACCTGCTGGCCTCCCGGGCTGGCTGTGCCACATTCACTGACTGAGCATGATGGCACTGTGCACATTCTTGGTCCAGAGATACAGCAATGAACTCGACAGCCAAGGTCCTGTCGGGCAAACCTAGCTGTTATCTCAAAGGAAATAATACAATTTATTCTGAGCCACCAATATGAGAGCCCATGGTCCCAAACACAGACTCAGTTTATCTCAGATGACTGCTGCACCATGGACAGAAGTTACATGAGTTGTTTTGTTGCTTGTTTGTATGTTTGCTTCTGAGACAGGGTCTCACGATGGCAGCCTGGTTGGCCTGGAAAACTCTATGTAAAGCAGGATGGCCTTGAACTCACAGCGATGCCTCTGCCTCCCAAGAGCTGAAATTAAAGGCATCAGCCGCCAAGCCCAGCCCAGGTTACATGAGGTCTTATTAGTCTCAAACAAAATAAAGGCAAAATCCAAGCCATTTATCAACTATGTTGGTGGGGACTGAAGTTAGATGAAGCAAAACAGAATGAGGCTGTAGACACTCTCTGCCAACATCTTTAGCGTTTGGGTGGCGTGGGATCTAGTGGTCTACTTAAAAGATATTCCAAGGGTTTTTACCTGATACCAAAAAAGATGTTGTGTCACAGAGGTGGGCAATGAATGGCTAGTAAGGAGAATAACGACAGCACAAGGTAATTCATCTCTGAATCTACAATATTCCAACTCTCCGCAGCCACGAAGGTTGAATCTGTCAACCAGCCTCACAGAGTCTTTCAGATGGGTGTGACTTCTGTCTGGTAACTTCCATCCACAGTCTCCATTTCAAGAAGTTCAGAAAGGGAGCTGCCTAGAGAGAGGAAAAAATATGATGTGGTAAGTGCAGAGGTGGGGACACACAGCTAAAGGGGCCCTCGGAAAGTGGAGACATGGCATGGCTGTACAGGAGCAAAGGGCCAGGAGGAAGTTAAACCAGGCTAATGGCAAGTGTGTGCAAATATCCTGAGAATCCCTCCATTGGCCACAACTCCCTTACTGCCTGATGGTCCAGTGACCCTTCACTCTCTGGAGGAGCATCATTGGCAACCCCACAAAGGAGTAAAGCCACTGGGGATACCATCACTCATTCCTCCCTCCTCTTCCCAGGGCTTCATGCCTGCAGGCCTCCCCTAGTAGTTGCCACTGACCTTGCTTCAGTGAGCAGAGACAAGTCGCAGGTCTGCGCAGCAGGGAGTGTGGCTGATGCCCAGTGAGAGCCTATGGATTAGGCACTGACACTCATTTCTCCAGCCATATATATCCAGTGTCTCCTTCACCTCTCTGGCCTCATTGCCTACCTTTCTTCCTCACCCCTCTGTTCCACTTGCTTACCTCAGGGTCTCTGCACTTGCTGTGGCCTCTGCCTGAAGTGCTGTCTCACCTCACCCAATAGCCACACGGCTCACTCTCTCACCTCCCATACACTTCGGTTCCAAGGCCACCTCCACAGAGAAGCCCTCCCTGACTGCTTTATCCCAAACAGCTCCTGCACCACCCCCTCTCCACTTGGCATTGCTGGGCACCTGACAGCACCTACCTGCACTTGAAACAGGATACATTTGCTCGTTTCCCTGTTCATTGCCCACTTCCTGCCCCAATCTGAAGGTGGGCACACCTGGCTTTGCTCATGGTAGACTCATTCATGGATCTCTGGGCCTGGGAAATTGCTACATTTTTATGCTACATGAAATAAATAGAATAGTTAGGAAATATCAGAGATGTCCCAGAGTCCACAGCCTGTTCATCTCGACTCTTGGAGATGATTGTGACCTCCTCTCCAATGTCCAATGACCAGATGTGGCCCCTCAGGGATGGTCAGAGCCAAGAAACTGTTCACATGGGGCCTGCGCTAATCCTCTCCATACAGGCCCACCTGGCAGGGGTCAGGGGTGTCAGTCTGTCCAGCCATCTTTGACCCCAAGGTGGAGAGACCCAGGGCTAGGGTCCAGGCCCCAGGGATTCCTGGAAAGGCTCATTTCTCCTTTGGCAAATATCCCCACTTCCTTCACAGGGCTTGTGCCTGCATTTCTGAACCAGAAGGTGTTTACACAAAACATCCTGGGTTTGGCGACAAATTCACCCTCCATGAGGAATCCTTAATGAAGCTTCTCCTTCCCCACACCAGGCAGCTGCAGAGTAAACTGGCTCAGTCTCTGGGAACTAAAGGCAGCCCGAAGCCAGACAAAGAGGAGGTGCTTCTGGGCTTCATGCACCACAATTTGAGAATGTCCAAAGACAGTTGTGCAGTAGAGACCAGAGCGGTTCCCCCACCCTGCAATCTGTGTCTGACTTGCCCTTCTCCCAGCCTCAGCCTGCAGCTATAAAACTAAAAAGTCATGATCCTGTCTATACAAAAGTGGCCGTGAGATATAAGGGAGGCAGGGTATGAAAGGGCTAAGTTGCCAGGAGTCAATAAGGGAGACTAAAAAAAAAAAAAAAAAAAATGACCATCAGAGCTAGGCCTTAGGGCTGGGGAGGAGGCTCAGTGAGTAAGAGTGTTCACTCTGAAAGAATAAGGATCTGGGTTCAAATCCCAAGCACCTACATAAAAATCCAGACACAGTTGGATGGGACTGTTACCTCAGCATTGGGTAGATATAGAGAGCTCACTAGCCCCAGAGAGGGCTTCTGGTTCAATGACAGGCCCTATTTCAAGTAAAGTGGAGAATGACAGAGACCTGATATCCTACACTGGCCTCTGCATTTGTCTGCATATGCACAGGAACCCCCACACTTACGTGCATGTACCACACACACACAACACATACACCCACACAAAGTAAAATGAGATGGGATGCAGCTCAGTGGTAGAGCTGAGCTTGTGAGAGGCACTGGGTTGATTCTAGTTACACACACAGTAAAGCAAAATTGCATCGGTGAGGCAAAAACTCCCAGGCCTCACCTCTGAGCGCCCAGCTTTGCAGCCATACAATAAGAGGTTGGGGGACCCCTCCGGTTCTGCTGAGCAGCCATGCCCCACCTCCTCTGGGAAGTCTTGAATACTAATTTACTCCAGCTCTTATTGACACTTCACTGCTCATTCTGGACAGTTTCCAGCTCCTTCTGTGGGTCTCGGCATGCTATTGTGGACATTGGATTCAACAAATGCAGCGGCCAGATGAAATTTTAAATGATTACTGTTTCCTTTCCATCTTTCGGAGAGAGAGAGAGTGAGGGGCATTTCTATCACCCATTATTTACAAACTGGAAGCTGAAAGCGTCACCAGTTAATTGCAAATCTCTGCCACACTAAACATTAAACACTGTCATTAAAACAGAACTTAGGATTTCTGTGTCTCCAAAGTCTTTATCTCTAGAATAATTAATATGCAATTATTTTGTCATCAGCGTTCGTTGTTTCCCACTAGGATGACGTCCCTAGAATCGGGATGTTTTATTCGTTGCTGCCTTATACAGTGGATGCTCAAGAACCCTTTGAAGGGAGGGAGAGCCAAGAGGCGCGCACTGGGCTGCTCCCTCAGAGACTGAAGGGGGCGCTCCTGCCCCGCTCCCAAAGCTAGGCCCGCCCCTCCGGCATTCCGCTGGTGCGCATGCGCCATCCCTTTAAAGCCCGCGTTCTTTTTTCACTGCGCAGGCGTGCCGGAAGTCCTTAGCGCGGCGCGTGCGCCGAGGAAACCGAAGTGGAGTTGAGGCCGTGTGGAAAGCGATAGTGAGAGCTGCGTGTCGCCATGGTGTCACCCGAAGCGGAGCGGGTGCTGCGGTACCTGGTCGAAGTGGAGGAACTGGCCGAGGCTGTGCTGTCGGACAAGCGGCAGGTGAGAGACGCGGCGGCGGCGGCGGCGGCTAGCTCCGTACGCCAGCGCGCGGGGTCCCGGCGCGAGCGCCTCCCCTGCGCTGGGCAGTCGCTTGCCCTACGCCCTGCCCCTGCCGGTCCCCCAGATCCTTACCCTCTGCATGCGGCTTCGCTGACACCGGTTTCCGAACGCAGTCCAGACCCCGTCGTGAATCGGGTTGCTGAGACCCGAGCGGCGTTTGGTTGGGAAGTAGGGTGACGTGGAGGGGGCGGGGGAGAGGTTGGAGGGCCTCGTAGACCCGGGTCTCTAAGTTCCTGCTGGGGATGTTCTCAGTGGGTTTTGACTGATTGGTTGATCTAAACTTTAGAGGGTCTCGTGTGTCTTGGGGCTGGCCTAGAACTCACTACGTAGCCTGGGATATCCTTGAACAGTTCGTGGTCCGCCTTCGTCAGCCTCCTGAGTTTTGGGATTATAGGCATCGCGGTATTTAGGTTTTAAAAGAGTTTTCTCTGGCTGCTTCCTAGTGTGCAAAGAACCATTTAGACGACTGGTTCTCAACCTTCCTAATGCTGCGACCCTTTGCCTAATGCTGCGACCCTTTAATACAGTTCCTCATGTTGTGGTGACCCGCAACCATAAAATTAATTTCATTGCTACGTCAGAGTTGTAATTTTACTGCTGTTATGAATTGTAAATATCTGTGTTTTCCGATGGTCTTAGGTGATCCTGAGAAAGGATCAAGACCCATAGGTTGAGAACCAATTATTTAGTTATCCAGATGATCTGGATTTGGACCAGATGGTAATGATGGGGTGAGAAATATACTGTGAAAGTCATCTCCAAAAGCTGTCATAATTACTCCTTGTGGTCTATAGTGAGAAGGCTCGGTGGTTCACAAGCAGCAGGATTCCTGTGTACTCCAGCCCCAGAGTCACCTCCTGAGTAGCTGTTGTGGTGGTGTCCCACCATACTGTCCCAGTCCAGGGTGGTTGAATGTCTGGTGAGACTGTCAGAATTACCTACAGTAGCTTTTCAGTAATCCCTGTCTAGAGGAAATGCTCACCTCCTTGATGGTCCTGGTACATGCTCAAGTTTGAATGGATGATACAAATAATTCTTAATTGGTAAACATTTCCTTGCACCTGCACTGGAGGAAAGGGGGCTCCTGTACAAGCAGAGGAGCTGGCAGCTGCGTGGGTGCAGAACACATCCACACTTGAGTCCGTCCATGTTAGGCAAGACATTGGGAATTAGCTAGGAGTGATGCTTTCAGGTTGGGGCAGGAGACCGCTGAGTTCTCTCTGCTTCTGTTTTCAGATTGTGGACCTGGACACCAAGAGGAATCGGAACCGAGAGGGCCTGAGGGCCCTACAGAAGGACCTGAGCGTCTCCGGTAAGTTGTGACATCCTCACTGAAGCCCTGGAAACTGGTTCAGTTCTCTTCTGAAGGCCTTTGTTGTCCCTGGTAGAGACCAGGCAGGAGGCTGAGACTGTGACTCAGCCTCACAGGAAACTAAAACAGCTTGCGGAGAAGAGCGGGCAAGCATTGCAGGTCAGACATATGCTGTGACTCAGGATTTTAGCTGCTCACTTCAGTGACAGGCCATTAGCTTATCACTCATTGATGGCAGATACTGAGGGTGCTCCCAGCATGTAAAAGCAATAATAGTTCTGCCCTCATGAGGAAAAGCAGTGTAAACGGAACGGAAAATTGTGAGAAAGCTAAAGCTGGGGTTGGCCGTGAGTGGGTGTTGAGACTGCCTAGGAGGGAGGAGGGGGGGCTCTTGAGATGAGGCCAGGTGGCTGTGGCAGTGTGTGCAAGCAGGGACGACATGAAGCACTTCTGGAAAGATGGACAGTATTCAGGCCATAATGAAGGTGCATCCCACCGGCTGCTTATCTCACCAGAGTAGAACCCAGAGTTGTCCTGCAGGACTCCATGACCCCCCTACATGAGCTCCACCGTGGCAGCCCCCACTCTCCCACTCATTGCCTCACTGGTCTCTCGGTTGTCCTGGCATCAGCACTGCTGATTCTGGCTGTTGCTGTTCCTCTGCCTGCCTCTGTCTGCCCAGGTGTCTAAGGGAGATGTCCTCTCTCTCCTCAGTTCTCTGCCTGGATGTCACATCTGCAGAGTCCTGGTACCTCCCCTCTCCTGCTTCCCACCACTCTTAAATAGCTTTCTTTCTCGATAGTAGTCTTAGCCGTAGGTGGGAAAACAGCTTGTTTATTCCCTGCCTTTTGCTCTGACGTGAGTTCCACAAGAGCAGGAACTGTCTTGTTGGGCTATGTTCTTAGCATCCAAACAATGCCTGGCAGATAGTCGGTGCTTCAAAAAGAAGATATAAAACATGTTGAAGAAATAAATGTCTGTTTGCTATTTCAGAAGATGTGATGGTTTGCTTTGGGAACATGTTCATCAAAATGCCTCACCCTAAGACGAAGGAAATGATCCAAAAAGGTAAGATGTCCTGGGAAAGGTCCAGCACTGAGAGTCACGCTTTGGCAGGTGGAGAGGCAGCTGTGCTGGAGAGTTGATGTGGTTTTGGTTCCTGCTCTGTCAATTCCTCACCTGTAAGCGAGGCCTCTACACAGCACAGTTGTGAAGCTGAGATAAACAGTATATCTAGCATTATTCTTGTTTACTAGTGAGAAGTCAGTTGGGTTACAGAAATTTGATGAATTGAGCTTGAAATATCATTCTGTTTCCCTCATTAAAAAGTTGTCCAAAGGGAGGAAAGAAAACCAACATTTTTTTCCTCTAGAGTGCTGTTGAGATGGCTCAGCAGGTAAATGTGCCTGATGATGACCTGAGTCAAGTTGACCTCTGTGCTCCAACTACACACATCACACAAAATAAAAGTCAACAACAAAAGCAGTTTCCCAGATGCTCAATAGTGGCCTCATAGTGTAGTCCCTTGGTCATTGAGTAGCACTGTAGTAGTACAGGCTTTATATCTGTATAGCAGGCTGGGGAAAGGCAAAGGGCTGTTTTCATATTCGGTCTTTGTTTTCTGTTTGAAAATAAGGTCACTCTGCCAAAACCTTATTGGTCAAGATCATCATAGCTATAAAAGGGCCTGGATAAGTGAGCTTTTGCATGAGCCTGTGTATGTATGTGTTGTACTGAGTATGTGCATGCAAAGGCCAGAACAGAACGTCTTCCTTTATTATTTTCCACCTTACTGCTTGAAGTGGGGTCTCCCAACCTCTTTGGCTAGGCTGGTTGGCCAGCAAGTTCTCTGGATCTGCTTGTCTCTGTCCTCTAGTACTGGGGTTACAGGCATGTTCAGCCATGCCAGGCTCTTTTGGGGAAGGGAAGGATGAAACAGGGTTTCTTTGTGTAACAATCCTGGCTGTCCTAGACCTCGCTTTGTAGACCAGGCTAGCCTTGAACTCACAGAGATCCACCTGTCTCTGCCTCCCAAGTGCTGGGACTAAAGGTGTGCATCACCACTGCCCAGCTCATGCCTGGCTTTTTAAAATGGGTGCTGCAGATTCAAACTCAGTCCTCGCACTTGTAGAGCAAGTACTTACTGAGACATCTCCCCAGCTCCTGGGTGAGCTTTTATTTTTCATGTCCCCTGCAGTTGAGAATGTGCCAAAAGTGGATGTGTGACTGGGGGCACAGCCCAGTGGTAGAGCATTTTCCTAGCCTGTGTAGAGCTCTGGGTTTCATCCCCAGCACTGCTAGCAAATGTAGTGTAGGAGGAGCAAGCTGCTATGGTCTGCATAGCCTGGCATACTGCTCAGGTCTCCAAAACTTTGAACTGCTGGAATCTCTTTGGAGAATCTCTGTAAAGACAAGGCTGCTGCTGGGTCCTTGACTGGGAAAAAGACAGGGTCCACTTGTTTTCTCTTTCATGTCCTTGGAAAGCATGTGGATCCAAAGGACCAGCAAGATTGCCTCAGGTCCCGAAGACAGGATGTCTTTATACTTTCTGGAACTAGACCAAGCCTGGAAATCTTGGCTATTCTATTAAAACAGTGGTTAAAATGAAGGGTTGGGCTAGAAAGATGGTTCACATTAAGAGTACTGGCTGCTCTTCCAGAGGACCCAGGTTTAGTTCTAGTCATCTACATAGTAGCTCACAACTGATGTTACTTCAATTCCAGGGAATCCAGCACTCTAGGCATGCCATGGTGCACAGACATACATGCAGGCAAACACCCACACACATAATAATAGTAATACATTTTTAAAGTTATTTTTTTTAATTAAGGTTTACTGTGCATGGGTAATGGGCCAAAGACCATGCAGCTGAAAACTCAGGGATCCTGATGACCCATAAATGTTGTCTGATCTCTGTGGGGGTTCTAGGAAGTCATCAGGCTTCCTGCAAATCAATATAGGCTGAATAAGTTCATAGGACACTTTCCTGTTCATAGTGAGAAATAAAACCATTACCAAGGCTATGAAGTATGACTCGTCAGAGTTTTTCCTCATTGGGAAGTGAGACTAGGCAGTGAACTCATTGAGTAGAATGTCCCTCCCAGCAGTTGATTGATCAGCTTTGATAGGTTCCTGTGTACCATTTCTCAGGTACACACTATGGTGATGGTAGGCTGGTCCTTCCTATCCACCATGGCTGACCATATCCAGGTTATGCTGGAGCAGTGGGCTCTCCCATTGGCTAATTAGGTCACATTTTCACAGGACCTTGATGGAATTTAGATTTGTAGTTTCTTGGCTATCCACCAATCAATACCCAGCATACTTTGAGTAAGTATGCATGCCGGGCCATGTGGCTCAGGGGCTTGAGCAGGTAGTGTCCCTCTGGTATTTAGCCCTTTCTCAGCTGGTCTTTGAGGTCACCTTTCCTTCCTGTGTGCTACAAGCCTTGGCTCTCAGAGGTGTTAGGTGGAGACTGGGGTTCCTCTCTGTAATATAACCGTGTCCTGTCTGCCTGCTGCAATTTTTTCAGATCAGGAGCACCTGGATAAAGAAATAGAAAGGCTCCGGAATCAACTTAAAGTGAAAGTTAACCGCCTCTTTGAAGCCCAAGGTAGGCCTGGCAGGGCTGGAAGCTGGGAGGGAGGAAACCATTGAAAGAACGTTAGAGAGCAGCTGTGGAAAGCCACTCGGGAGGGCAGTGGGAAATGAGCAGTGGTTGTCTGTAGCTGCTCAGAGGTAGGACGCAGAGGTTTGTGGAGCTTATTCTTGTCTCGGCTCCTTTTCCAAGAGCTGCTGGGGTGATCTTGCATGGTGTGGGTACCAGGGTAGAGAGGACAGGAGAAACTCAGAAGGCTTCAGTCAGAGGGCAGAGCTTAAATTTGGGTAAACTTAGCACATCAGAACACAGGTCTGTGTGCAGGCAGTCATGACTGCTGGCTCTTGGCCAGGAGCAGTGTTGACTTGTATCAGCCTGTGCACTGCAGAATCTGAGGCCCAGCCCTGCACCTCTCAGGCGGAGTTGGCAGTGTTAGTGCAGTGTTAGCTACTTTCCTGGGCCTGGCTCCAGAGTCAGCAGTAGGTTGGGCAGCAGGGGGCCCAGTTTGATCATAACTGTCTTTTCCTTGCAGGAAAACCGGAGCTGAAGGGTTTTAACCTGAACCCCCTCAACCAGGATGAGCTTAAAGCCCTCAAGGTCATTTTGAAAGGATGAGACTCAAACAGCAGCATGGGGGACCTATACTAGGCCCCTCCAGCCTTGAGACCTGCAAGGACAGGATTGTCTCTTTAAGGGGACAGGCATCAAGAATGTGGCTTCTGTACAAAATCTTTTTCTGTAGTGCTTGGCTGCTTTGTGACAAGAGAGAACCCTTAGCCTGTTCTGTGTGC
Organism: Onychomys torridus; assembly: GCF_903995425.1. Classification (NCBI taxonomy): domain Eukaryota; kingdom Metazoa; phylum Chordata; class Mammalia; order Rodentia; family Cricetidae; genus Onychomys; species Onychomys torridus. Next base: position 141,812,344 of record NC_050446.1, read on the forward strand.
TTGGCCTGGCTAGCAGAGCTCGGTGGACACAAGACCTATTGACAGACCCTGGCGGCCGTCTGTAGGTGTGGGGGTATGAGAATGGCTGCGGCCGACACTTCTCAACAGTAGCCTGCTGTTTCGATGGGCCGGCCAGGGACGGAGGGGGAGGGTAGACTGGGAGCTTCTCTCCATTTTTCTGCATGGTGAAGCATTTTTAGGCAATGTGTGTGACAGTTGGAATAAGGAGGAGATGGACGTTCACTTCATTGTGAAGCAGACAGACCCTTAGTGCCCCACACCAGATGCAGGGTAGGCACATTTCCCCAGTGTCCCCTCCTGTCTGTTTTCCTGCTGGCTTTCCATAGCAGGTGCTGTCAATCACCCTCTGTGGTTGCTCTGGAGATGGGAGGCCTTACAGACTGCTGGCCCAGGGCAGGCAGGCAGTGTCCTTCCTAGTGTGACTCAACATGGAGCATCCTCACAACCTCTGACAGCAGGCTTGGCTAGCTGGCCTGACTTCATAGTGGGGAGTCTGTTCCTCTCACTGCATTTTGGTCCATAGTTACATCAGATCCTAAGTTTCTTCCAAGATAGAAGACAGGGGTGGAGAGGTGGCTCTGGGGTTAAGAGCACTTGCCTTTCTTTCAGAAGGCCAAGTTCAGTTCCTAACTCCACGTGGTGGCTTATAACCATCCATAACTCCAGTTCTAGGGGATTTGATGCCTTCTTCTAACTTCCACAGGCACATGTACATAAAATTAAAACACTCAAATACCAATCTTTAAAAATTAACCAGTCAGCCGGGCGGTGGTGGCACACGCCTGTAATCCCAGCACTTGGGAGGCAGAGGCAGGTGGATCTCTGTGAGTTCGAGGCCAGCCTGGTCTACAGAGCTAGTCCAGGACAGGCTCCAAAGCTACAGAGAAACCCTGTCTCGAAAAACCGAAAAGAAAAAAATTAACTGGTCAGATGTGGTGGTACGTACATGCCTTTAATCCCAGCACTCAGGAGGCAGATGGTTCTCTGAGTTCCAGGACAGCCAGGGCTATGCAGAGACCCTGTCTCAAAAAACAAACAAAGGAACTAAGAATTAGAATTAAGCCAAATATTTTAAATATTGCTGATGCCTTCAGAGAATATTTTAAAATGTGTTGATCAAGAAAAACGGGGCTGGAGAGATGGCTCAGAGGTTAAGAACACTGGCTGTCCTTCAAGAGGTCCTGAGTTCAATTCCTAGCACACACATGGTGTCTCACAACCATCTGTAATGAGATTCTGGCTCCCTCTTCTGACCTGCAGGGATATATGCAAACAGAACACTGTATACATAATAAATAAATAAATCTTAAAAAAAAAAAAAAGAAAGAAAAGCACCGAATTTATGGCAAATTTGGCCCATGCCTGCAGTTTTGGTTTTTGGGTTTTATAGATATGCCTGTGATAGACACAGACCAAGGTGCATGTCTTCACTGGGGTCTAGTTAGAAGACCACAGCTTCAGAGAGGGAGGCGCTGGCTTAGCCCAGGCTGAGGGAAGGTCTTGAACCGTGAAGTGAGCCAAGCAAAGCAGGGGCTGAACAGTGTGTGATGTACTGACTATAGATGCTGTGTGGTCCCCTCAGGACAAACTGCAGGGCCAAAGGGAGGATATTACTGTCTCCCCACCATTTCATGAGATTCCAACCGTACGAATAAAATACAAACTCGGCAGAATTCACTTTGATGGCAGCCACCTGGTAAGTCTGCCTGGCACACAATTTCTCCCCTGGAATACTGCTTCTGCCTGCCTGCCAGGGTGGATGGTAGGCCAAAGAGCCCATCAGTTCTGTATCCTGGAAGTGAGAACCTAGAGTCCATGCCCAGGGGTTGTGGGTGTGGGAAACCCCCAAGCTCTAGAAACAGAAGGTCCAAGGTGGCTCAGCTCCCAGCCTTTCATGGTTGGTTGGTCTATGTTTTGCTTTGCTGCTATTTCATTCCCATACTTTTCTTCGGGCTTACTTTAGGCATTCAGGATTGTATTTGTAGGCAAAAACACTGCCCAGAGGTAGGTAGAGCTGCCTGGCCCCACTGGAAACCACTTCTCCATGGAAGATTTGCTTCCCAGCTCAGGCTTACAGCCACCTCCTAGACCAGGAGGAGGCCTCTGAGCAGAATGTGGTAATGCACCTGACTCCCCATGTGATCTTGCCTGTTGATTGTAGCCTCACTTCCTGATTTTAAAACTCAGTCTCAAATGAGAGGTGGGTTTTCCCAGGTCTCATTTTCATCTGAGACATAGGAGACTCCAGTTCTGTGGTTTTCACATGGCCCGGTCCAAGGGTCCATGTGAATCAAGGCATTGCAGAGGACAGGGTACATTAGGGCTTGGCTTCCAGTAGACAATCCAAAATCATTTACTTTGCAAGCATAGCTTAAAGACAAGTTTCCTAGCCCAGCAGACCCTTTACCATGACCAAAGAGACAGCAAAATGCCAGTGGCATCCCGAATCAGGCCCAGTGCTGAGTGACTCAAAGCCTGTGCTTTATTAGATGTGCTCTCTGGATGGTAGAACTTGCTGCTTGGCCTCTTTGGGCCAAGTTACCAATCTGTCAAGGATGAGTCCACCCAGTCCCAAGGATGGGCTGTTCCTGGTTCAAAGATGCCAGGGGTGGGGGGGTGGCTGGAGTGAGGAGTCTAGGGTATCTGGTCCAAGTAACAAGCAGAGGCTGCCTATCTGCCTATCCTTTAAAATGGCTGCCAGGCTGGAGGGAGGTGAAGACTGGTGCGCTGTGCTGGAATCCTGTGAGAGGCCAGGGTGGCACCTGCCAGGGCCTCATTCCTGGCTGGGGTCAGCCAGGAGTTTTCTTCTGGGATTGCAGGGATCGGAACAACTGCCTCAGCTGCTCCTTCCGATCGTTGATGCAGCCTAGAAAGAACACAAGGTGTTGGTTGGGGTGGCCTGTATACCTCCTAGCTGGTACAGGGAGGGGGCACCTCTGAGTATCAGCTTTCTCAGGATGGCACCACCCACCTTGTAGAGTGAGTTCAGTGGTCAGCAAAGGCTTAAGCTGACTGGAGGTTCATCTGTTGCTTCAGGCACTGGCCCCAGATGGCTTGTTGAGCCCTCACAGGAATGGTGGGTAGCCAGGAAACTCAGAGAGGTGGTCATTTACCCCAAGTTGTACGAGTAGCAGAACTGAGAGTTGGTCCCAGGTTACATGGTGCCAGAGTCCATCCACTGCTCCCCAGACTACACTGCCCTTGTCTGCTCAGTGAAAACACACATCAGCAGTGCCCAATGCTAATTTACATCCCTTACCCAGCACATCCTGGAAGTGTGTTCCAGGCAGTCCATGCTAAAAGGCTGTCTCTCCCTGCACATTTCCCAAGCAACCTGTTCCCTGCTTGGTCTCAGAGCTGGTTCTGAAGGCAACACTAGTCTTTAATCTTAGCCAGGCACATTTATGACACTCATAAAGGCTGCTTGAATGACCTGACATACCATGGGCACAAGAATTGACCTGAAGATGCCTGCTTCCTACTTAGTAACTCCAGTTCTGTCCTTGTCTCCAAGGCTGTCCCAGCTGTCAAGGCTTCAGCACCCCACCCTGTGCATCCTTGACATTTTCCAAAGTGATTGCAGGGAACCTGCTTTAATGTTTTGGCTCACTCATCAGGCTAAATCTTCAGGTTCAGTGTAAACCCTTTCTTGGAGCTCTGCACACATCTCTGACTTTGCTTGTTTGTGCTAGCCCTTTCACCTAATGTCCCTGAACACGTTTCCTAACCTGCCCTTAACCCTCAGCATGGTCCCCTGCCTGCTCCCCAGACAACTCCTCCCATTTACCACCAACACTCAACTAGAAATTTGAAAGTAATTCTAGAGACTTCTACAGATATGTTTCTCTTTCTGCTCTGCCTGTTTGAGTGATTGCAAATCAACCATATCTTCGTTTCCATAAGTATCTGCATTTTTCCAAGTCCAGTGTCTGCTGTTAGAGGAACCATTGGCAATGAAGACAACCTGAGCATTCAACCAACCAGCTGACTGTGGCAAGGAGTCACCCAGGCATCTCAAAACTATTGTGCCAGTCCCCTATGCCATACCTAACACTTTGGTGGCCCGAGACACCTCTCTCACCCCCCACCTCCAGGGTCTTGTGAATGTTAGGCAAGCACTCTACCATTTTGCTGTAACCCCTCTTTGACACAGAGATTCACTACGTTAATTAGACTGGCCTTGAACCCACTCTGTAGTGCAGGCAGGCCATGAACTTGTGACCCTCCTGCCTCAGGCTCCCTAGTGGCTGGGTTTACAGGATGTGGCACCAGACCTGGCTAGGTCAGCCCCTTTCTACTTAACTATTAGTTGGATTTTATTGTGTGCAGCCAAGCCCAGTCCTAAATCATATTAAACTCTTTAAAAGATATAAAATTTCTCATCATAAAAGAAACAGGAGCCAGGAAACTCAGCGCTCAGGAGCCAAAGGCAGGTGGATCTCTGCGCTTAAAGCCAATCTGGTCTACATAGTAAATTCCAGGCCATCCAGAGCTACATAGTGAGACACTGCCACAAAAAAATAAAATGTTGCCGGGCCGTGGTGGCGCATGCCTGTAATCCCAGCACTCGGGAGGCAGAGGCAGGTGCATCTCTGTGAGTTCGAGGCCAGCCTGGTCTACAGAGCTAGTCCAGAACAGGCTCCAAAGCTACAGAGAAACCCTGTCTCAGAAAAAAAAAAAAAAAAAGGAAAAAAAAAAACCTAAATACATACATACATACATACATACATACATACATAAAATGTTAAAAAAAGAACCTTAAAACAAGCAAATGAGAAACTCAGGAAAATGTTTACTATACATTTGATGGAGCAGGGTGGGATGGGCAGTATGTTCAGCCATTAATGTCATGTTGTTACAGATGTAGAAAATTATAGGCAATCTGAGGAAAACAGACACAGGCCTGGCATAGTAGCACACATTTACCCCCAGCACTCTGGAGGCAGAGACGGGGATTTCTGTGAGTTTGAGGCCAGCCTGGGCTACGTAATGAATTCCAGGCCATCCAGGGCTGCATAGTGAAACTTGGTCTCCAAAAAATTAAGAAAAAACAGGTAAAGGGACCAGGCATGGTGGCACATACCTACAATCCCAGCACTTTGTGGGTTGAGGCAGGAGGATTAGAAAGGACTTCAAGCCCAGCCTTAGCTCCATGGTGAATTCAAGGCCAGCTTGGCCTATGTGTGGCTCAGTTGGTAGAATGTTTGCCTGACCCACATGAGGTCCTGGCTTCAAGTCCTGGTAGCACGAAAACCTGGCATGTTGGCACACACCTGTGGTCCCAGCACTCAGGAGTAGAGACAGGGAGATCATAAGTTCAAGATCACCTTGGATGCATGGTGAGTTGAACTACAGCCTGGGCTACATGAGAACCCATCTTAACCACACCCCTAAACCCACACAGAAAAAATTAATTTCCTGTAAGAAAGTAGTCTATTATTAAAAATAAAAAAGGAAAACTATAAAAATCCAGGACATCTTACAAAAGAAGAAAGACAAAAACTGGAGCCCCCTGAGAAATCAATGGAATTCACATACAATAATAATGAATTCGTAAGGGCCGAAGGCTTGGACTCCTTTCCAGTTGGTCCAGTAAGTCTGTCCCTTTGACCCAGTGACTCTGCTTCCAGGGATCTCAAAGGAAATAGTTTCAGTGGGTTTCACAGGAGAGAATGTTCACCACGATGTTATTTTGAAAAGTAAAGAGATGAAATTGTGCCAAATGCCAAGTGATAAGAAATCAGTTTGGTAAATGCTGGCACACACTCAGGCTGAAATGCTCTACAGCCATGTCATAACCGCTTTGTAGCTTACCTGGGACTAGGAGAATCTAGAGGTCAGGATTCAGGGGGGTAGGGTTCAGGCTGGCCCATCACCATGACAACAGCCTTCAACAGTCTGTGCAACTGTGGGAGACCATTTCCTCACCCGTGTGGTGATCACAGAAGCTACCACATGGAATGTGGTAATGCATGTAAACATTTAGCCCAGCCCTGGCTAACACATGCTTTCCATGGGAGGGCCTTTGTATTCTTGAATGGAGGGATGCCACGTGGAAAGCGGGACTCTGAATGCCTGTCTGGTGCCAGATTTATAAAAATATGAATATATGCATTTTTTAAAACTGGAAGGAAACACCAGATTGTTAATGATGGTTATGTCTGGATGTGTTTTAAAATTCCCTTCTTTAGTTTTCAAATATTCTACAATGAGTGTGAATTTCTATAATTGGGAAATTTTTCACATTTTATATACGAACTTTATCGTAGTTCCTGCAGTTGTTAACTGTTCTAATGATCATTTGTTCTCCACCTGAGTCCTGAAATCCCCCTCCTGATGGCTCAGTAGTCTCTCACCATACTGGGCAGGGTCCTATCAGGAGTGTCCAACCTCTTGATATTGTGAACAGACATTGTCACCTACAAAGTTCACACTTGAAAACTGTGCAAAAAGTTATACACACACACTCAAAGAAAAATTTCATAAGTATTTTGAGTATACGGTTTTGTGTTGGGCCACAGTCCTTGCTACCCTTAGCTGCATTCGGTTCATGGGGTCCCCAGGTTGCAGGTTAGACACACACCCTGAAAGACACTACTCATTCTGTATGGATGAAGGACAGAGAGGGTAAGCCACTTGCCTGAGTCACACAGCTCGTATGCTGCAGACTGGATTTATATGATCTCACTGCTATGCCAAGCTGCCCCCCAGTCCACCTGCACATCCTATGATACTTCTGTCCCACTCACTTCCTGTCTGACTCGGCATACCTAAGTGTGTGTTGGTCACAAAGTTTCCCATCCCTGAAGGGTCGGAAGGCCCCTCCTCTCTGCTGACAGGGCCATCATTCCACATGAGGTCGAAGCCCCCAACTCTCTTCTCCTTTCCTGTGAGTCTAGGGGTGCAGAGGGCGAAAGAATATGCAGTTGGTGAGGCTTTAAGACAGAACCAACCCAACCCACCTGAGCCAGGTGCCATGCAGCTCTGCAACAGGGCCGCCCTCATTTCTTCCGAGGCTCCTGATTTGTGGTTTCTGGTTTAAAATATGCTCCCCTCCCCAACCCAGGGATCCACCCATCCTTGAAGCTGGCCCTGTATTCTTTCCACCGGACATAGTGTTAAGCGTGCTAAGTGGCCTCTTGGTGGATGCTGTAAGCCAGGTATTAGCAATGAATTGCCTCAATGAGTTAATCTAACAACCCGAGGAGAGTTACAATGCTCCCTACTTTACACGTGAGGAGACTGTAACTCAGTGAGGTGAAGTGACCAGCCCAGGGTCTCACAATCGGGAAGCCCTGAATAAATCCAGCTACACTGAGTTCTCGGGCCTATGGACATCTCAGTTTCTCCATCTATGAAGCAAGTATCTCAAGGTTCTGAGTCGCCTCTCCCTCAACAGGAGCCCATCAGCTATGGATAGGGCATAAATGACAGGACCCCACCTGGCCTCCATGTCCACCACATGCAGGGTGTCTTCCAGCAGGCAGGTCTTGAGTTCATAATCCTCCTGGCTGCTGGCCGTCAGCGAAGGAGATGCATTGACTTCTAGGAGCCACCTGGGGAGGCCAGAGGGGAACTGTGGGGGGTTGTCAGAGATCCTGCCCACCTTCTGCCAAAAGGTTCGTGGATGTAACAACAAACCTCGCAGCATCTTACAGCTTAGAAAAGCATCCAAAAGATGGGCAAACACACACAAGTGAGGATGGGAAATGAACGGAAAATGAATCCACACAAGATACAAGAGCTTGGCATAGCTTTAAATTCAGTGCTTGAGTGGAGATGACACCCAACAAGTTGGTAGAGAAAAATCTCACAACAGCCCATGTCTAGAAATGTTAAAACAGTGGTTAAAGGGTTAATAAAGTTACCCATTGGGCAGAAAGATACTCCTGGAAGCTGTAAGGTCACTGAATAAGAACACTAGTGCTTGAGTGAGTTACCCCCTGAGTTGGTGGCCAGGCTACTACACTGCTGTTATTGCATGCCAGGACTAGATGGTAAGACCCTACTGCTGAAGACACTGACTGCATTCTGGTTGCAGGACATGGAGAAGCCAGACCGGGACTGGATGCTCCCTCCTTGCTGGTTAGCACTTGTGGGGCTGAAGGCACTGTGCAGGCTGGTGGAGGGGAGGTAGCAGTTTTGCTCAGCTGTAAGTACAAAATGCTAGTACCGTCAGCATACCAGGTAAGATGTGCCCACTGGGTGGCTATTTTCCAACTGGATCTAAGGCCTGTTCTGCAGGAGGGAACCATGTGTGATACTGTCAATCAAGACAAAACTCTGTAGCTGGGAGAGAATAGGCCCTAGTGGGGAAGCTACTGCTGCTGTTTTGCTAAATGGACATGATACCCGTGAAATGCCTTCTAAATCTAGATGTTTATACATCCTGATTGTTTCTGCTTCAGCCCTGGCCCGGGAAGCCTCTTTCTACAGATGGCTGCAGTTACTGTGGAGACTCGTGGGTGCAAGCAAATAGCAATGGTTATGGTGGCATTGCAGCCTGGTGCTCAACCCTAAAAGAGAGAAAACAGTCAAATATCTCTCACTCCCTTTGAGGCTCAGGTAAAGAGTAATCAGAAAGAATGTAAGGGCCAGAGCAATGGGAGGAGCGCTGTGAAATGCTGTCCCTGGGCAGGGTGAAGCTATTGTTGTCTCCAAGTCAGAGAGGCTGTGGTTTCCTACATGAGATCCTCACAAGACTTGCCCATCCACAGTCCTTGTGAAAGGTGATGTGGGTTCACATGGTCTTCCATGAGTTGAGGGCTCTCTCTTCCCATTCTCTAGAAACTGCTTAGCCAGGCTCTTGAGAGTAATGTAACCCCACTTCAACTCATTGGTTTCCCCAGCTAGACTTAGGTAGAATTGTTTTCTCTTTTTCTTTTATCATGGCCTCTCTGTCTGTGAATAGAAACAGGCTCTTCATGAAAGGTCACGCAACATCAGTTCAGCAAATAATTGGTAGAGGTCCCTTCAGAACCAGGCCTGTACTGATTAGATCTCAGCCCCAATTTACAGACTGGCAAACTGAGGCACAATAAAAAGAAGCATGTCCGAGTTGGCACATCTAGGAAGTAGCAGAGCTGGGATTCAAATCATGGAGTCTGCACTGGAATGTGTAGCCCATCATGACCCCTCCTCCAGCTCTCTGAACCACTGCCCACTTACGGCTTGAGGTCCTGATCAATGAGGATGTCATAGCCATACAGCTCAAAGCAGTGCTTATCACTGATGATCACCTTCTGCACGCTCTGCAGGCTCTTGATGAAGATGTTGTCCATGTCACTGAAGAGTGTCTCTACGGCCTCAGGACCATGCTTGGATGCCAGGTACTGTCGGAAGCGCTGGAGCATCCATTTGCAACCCTGAGGCCCAGGCAGTCGCAATGGGAGAGAAGCCCAGTTCATTGGAGCCCACCTGATAATCCTTGAATGAGCCCATGTGCAGGGCCCCTCAAGCCTGGTGGGAGGGCTCCATCTGAACCCTGGGATTAGGAAGTTTGGGTGTGCTCCTCACTATGGAGTGAAGGCCTGCATAGTTTAGAGAACGGGATGTGTCTCTGGCCCATGGCCTACACAGATGGCTTCTCTTGGTGACTGCACTGGTAGCCTCTTAGGGCAGAAAAGCAACCAGCAAGCTTCTGCTCCTAGGATTATGTGATGTGAGATGAACCAGGGGAGGGGAAACAAGAGAAAGAGTGGGCTGGGAGCTCACTCATCCATGCCCCCTGGTCTGGCCCTTAACTCTGAGAAGTCTGAGCATTCTATAGTTGTACTGACTTTCGGGCTATCATATGGATTGGTGACAAATAGGTAAGTGGATATGATAAATAGATGATAGATAGATAGATAGATAGATAGATAGATAGATAGATAGATATACAGATACACAGACAGGGAAATATGTAGGTAGACAGATGATTGATGGGCAGAATATCCATATGATATACCAGTTGATGGGTTGGTTGATCAATAAGAGATACCTAAGATATAAAATACATTTTGTTTAGGGGTATATTCATTTGACATTCAAATATTGAGGTTCATGCCAGATGAACCCATCCCTGCAAATGGGAAGGGTGATCCTGCCCTCTCTGGTAAACTCTGGCCTGTGTTGGGCTCCATGTCACCCTGCTTGTCCCCTCCACTCGGCCCAAGAGGAGGGCAGATGCCTAGCTTCCTCACCTTTTTTGGGTGGTAGTCAGGAGATGTCTTCTGCACGGCGACATTGGTGAGGTGAACATCTGGCAGAGGTTGATGGTCAAGGGCTAGTGTGGACAGAGAGGGGCAGCCATATTCCCTGCGGCCCCAGGGACTGAACTAAGACCCTGGCCCTGGCTTGAAGTTGACAAGACAAGCTAAAAACAGTGCAAAGTTTATATGCATAGTCTTTGGAGTCAGATGAGCCTGGGGGCCAGTCCAGGGTGCATCTCGGGGGAAGTGAATTCCTGAACAACCCAGCTAACCTCTCCTGGTTACTAGCTGTGCTGACTCACTTTATGTCAACTTGACACAAGCTAGAATTATCTGAAAGGAGGGAGCCTCAACTGAGGAAATGCCTCCATAAGATCTAGCTGTAGGGCATGTTCTTAATTAGTGACTGATGGTGGGGAGCCCAGCTCTTTGTGGGTGGTGTCACCCCTGGGCTGATGGTCCTGGGTTCTTTTTTTTTTTTTTTAAAGCAGGCTGAGTAAGCCATGGAGAGCAAGCCAGTAAACAGTACCACACCATGGCTTCTGCATCAGCTCCTGCCTCCAGGTTCTGTCCTGACTTCCTTCAATGATGGCCTACAATGTGGAAGTGTACGCCAAATAAGCCCATTCCTCCTCAGCTTGCTTTTGGTCATGATGCTTCATCACAGACACCTAAGACACCAGCCTGTTGACTGGGAGTGCGCAAAGCACACTGGCTTGCTTCACAGGGTTATTTGAGTGATCGGATGAAGTGCCTCTTGAGTGCCTGGCAGAGCTGAGAGAACAATATTACAATTTCCAACTCACAAGGCGATGCCTAACAAGTACAGAGACCACACAGAGGGGGTGGACTGGTGGCCCCTTTGTAGGGACATCAGAAAAGGGATCTAGTATTGGGGAGGAGGCAGGGTGCTGAGACCCAGGCCTGGGAGTCTGCCATTTGTCACACCTGCAGGACTGTGAAGAAAGAAGCTTTGAGTTCCAGGAAGGAGGAAAGGGGAGGGGAAATGTCATAATTATATTACAATCTTTATATTTCATAATTATATTACAAGCTGTAATATAATTATGACATTTCCCCCTTCCCTTTCCTCCCTCCAAACCCTCCCGTAAATAAATCCTAGGGGGACAGTGTATTTTAATATATCTAACAATAAATGTAAATTTTATTATCTCTCTTGGGGGGAAAAGTAGAAATGGGATTGTCTACAAATCAACCATCCATGTGGCACTTGTCTCATTCAGACATGTCCTTGTCAGGGTGTTCTGATGCCTCAGTACTTCGACATGCTCAGTCCATACTGAGCATTGTGCAGATCAATGCCCTGTAACCACTCCCAACACTCAGGCTGAGCTGTGTTGTATTTGTGTGTGTGTGTGTGTGTGTGTGTGTGTGTGTGTGTGTGAATTATTGCATATACACTATATATTATATATACACCAAAGTTAAGATTGTCATTTCTTGTTTTGTGATCCAAAAATTATTATTTTAAAGGTTGGTATGTTTAGGGCTGGGGAGATAGCTCCATCATAAAGAGCTTGCCCCCTAAGCATAAGGACCTGAGTTTGATCCCCAGAAACCACGGGGAGAAAAATTCTGGGAATGGCCAGGTATGGTGCACACATATTTAATCCCAGCACTCAGGAGGTACAGGCAAGTAAATCTCTGTGAGTTCAGGGTCAACCTGGTCTACAAGTTGAGTATCAGGCCAGCCAGGGATACACGGTGAGATCCTGTCTCAAAAACCAACCAACCAACCAACTCTGGACATGGTGGCATGTGCCTGTAGTCCCAGCACTGAGGGGGCAAGACAGGATCACCAGAGCCAGCAGGCCAACCCAGCAGATGGTCTGGGTGAGCTGCAGGCCAGTGAGGGACCCTGATGCTCCTTCATAGTCTTCTCTGCAGTTTTCTATATATTTTAATGTCAAGACTAAAATAATTAAAAGAAGGGTGGGAAGTACCGTGCAGTCTCTCTGTGACAATTTAGTGAGTAAAGCCTCATCGAATGGAAATGGGCCCCTAGAACAGCCCCGCTTCTTCAGTATATCCCCAGGATGCACAGGGCTGCATCAACACTCAGAAGTGGCATTTACGGAAGGGTCGCTCTGGCAGGCAGTGTACGTGTGTTTTGCATGTGTGACTTAATTTTAATAAAAACAAAGCAGCAATGCAGACAAACTAAACTACACTGATGACATGCATGTGGGACGTGCTTGTTGGAGTTACAGGAGAAATTCACACACTGGCAATGAGTCGGCAAAACAAGGAAAAGAAGTCATAAAGCATGCACAAGCATGGGCAGGAAGGCCCCGGCAATGGGCAGGCAATACGATCTATTACTTAAAGCACATGCTTCAACTGAAAGACGAAATTGGGCCAGAGAGAGGAGGCTGGCTCAAAGCACAGGCTACAATCCTCTTCTCACGTGTGTGTGTGTGTGTGTGTGTGTGTGTGTGTGTGTGTGTGTGTGTGTGTAGATTACCTCCTTTCCACTCATTTTCCCTCCCCAAGACAGTTTCTGTGTCTAGTCTTTCTTCCCTCCTTTCCTTTCTTCCTTTTTTTTTCAGTGCTGGGACTAAACCTACAGCCTTGCATATAAGGCAAGCTCTGCCACTAAGCCATACCCCCAGCCCTGTTTCTTGTCTATCCTTTGGAGATGTCTGTGCACAAAACCAACCAACCAACTGTGGATGTGGTTTGACCTGAATGGGAGGAAACTTTCTGCTGTTCTCTCAATTTTTTTTCTCTTGGAGACCATTTCCTCTCAGTATCTAAAGCGTGTTCAGCAGTCCACTTCTCAGTTGTGTAGTATTCCACTGTATAAATGCACCACCTGTCTTGTCTCGGAGGTTTTGCTCTCCATCCAGGATTGCCACGTGCAGCCTAAGCCTGTCCATTCCCATGCTGTGGGTGTGTCTGTGTGTACAGAAGGGGCTTGCTGGCTCCCAGGGTATGTGCGTCTGGTTTCTGGCAGTCATTTATCAGCTCATCCTGAGGATTATAGCACTTTACATGCCCACCAGGCACACACACACCCTCCTTCTCCCCTAGCGTGGCAGGACAGTGTGGTGTCCACCCATGGGTGGTGAAGAAGGAACTGCATTTGAATGAATGAGTGAGGTGAGCACTATGAAGGTCCATGAGGAAGGATGCAGAGGTTCTGCAAAGCTCAGACGGTCTGCTTCTGTGAACACAAGTAAACCTGAGTGCTGGATACCCATGAAGAGCACTATCCAGCGGCGACATTTGAGGGGTGCTGCTCTGAGCAGATCCCTCTCCAGAGAGCCTGGGAACCCCCAGAGAGAAAGAACTGAGCTGGTCTTGAGCAGGGACTCTGTGCTCAGATCCCAGGGAACCTGGTGAGTATCCTTGGGGTGGAAGAGTTCCGGGGTAGGTGAGGCTGGCTGGAGGAGGGACTGGAAGGGATGTCATTGGAAGGATACAGTGGTCATCGATGCTACTCAGTGTGAAGCGGGTGTTGGAGAACCGGGCAAAGCCATCACGGTATAGCCAAGCCCGTAGAGGGATGTACTTGTAAGGATGAGGGAGAGAGAAAAGGGAAATGATGCTCAGTGTCTCCATGCCACCTAGCTTCTCACCTGCCTTCCTTCTGCCCAGAGGGCCCTGCCTTCTGTCATAGCCAGCCTTCAATCCTTCCCTCCATTCCCACCTGTGACTCCACCCCTTCCTCCCCTAGGGATGCAAAAAAACCAAAATGATGGTCTACCACCATGCATGGCACTCCACCAGGACCTCAAGGTCCTGAAGGATGGGCTAAGCCGGAGACACTGAATTCTTGTTCCCAGTGGAGTGTACATCATGAAGGTTTAACTGGGTGCTGAATGGTAAATGAATGGGCTATAAGTGGGTGAAGGGAACACAGCAGGCTCTGGAGTCCAGGTGTCTGGATTTGAATCCCAGTTTGGCTAGTTACCTGCTGTGTGACCTTGGGCAAGTCATTCAGCCTCTCTGTGTCTGTTTTTGCTTTTACTTTTTTGAGGCGGGGTCTTGCTATGCAGCTGGCCTGAAACTCACTATGGAGACCAAGCGCGCCTTGAACTTGAAATCTTCCTACTTCTGCCTCCCAAGCACTCTTGGTTAACCTTTATGCATCTGTTCTCATCTGTAAGATGAGGCTAATAATTGAGGGACTCACTGAGTTGTTACAACAGAGTGAGAGGCACCTGCTGAGTGCTGGGGCCTGGTGCTCAGGAGATGCTCAGTACATGTTTGCTATGGTTACCTGCAGAACTGAGAGAGAGAGGTAGGAAATGCAGCTCTCAACATGGGCAGCTAGGATGTAACACTAGGGACATCCACCTCAGCGGCCTTATCCCTCCATGTCCCTGGGCTCAAGGAGGCCCGGCCTGGGTGACTCACCGACATCACCAGAACATAGACTCGCAGGTCAAACTTGCGGCCTGTGGGAAAGAACTGGTTTGTGTAACAGATACTGACTGGCTGTCAGACTGTGGGCTAGGCTTCAGGTCCTATCCAGAGATGGACAGACAGTCAAGGACCTGCCTGTTTGAGGCTCCAAGCACGGTTACACAGGGCACAGGGAGAGGTTGGGTGGGTAGTGTTGGGACAAGGCTGGAGGCATAGTGTCCAAGGAAGGGCCTATGACAGGTGGAGACTGACTGACAGACACAGTGGAGGCCCAGCCCAGGCTGGGTAGGACCTTCTGGCTGGACCTAGATACAGATGGTCGAAGAGCCTGGGCCAGGGAGGGGAAAGAAAGTGAGGCAGATGACAGAGGAGACAGGTGGCAGGGGAGACAGGTGACAGGGGAGACAGGTGACGGGCCAGGCCACGTGAGGATGAGGACAGTAATGCAGACAGGGACAAATCTCCATGCGGTCTTTGAGGTTTGTTCTAGAAACCACAAGGAACCACTGGCTAGAGTGTCTCCCCATGCCACCTAGCTTCTCACCTGCCTTCTTTCTACCCAGGAGGCCCTGCCTTCTCTCATAGCAGCCTTCAATCCTTCCCTCCATTCCCACCTGTGACCCCACCCCTTCCTCCCCTAGGGGTGCAAAAGAAACAAAATCGTGGGTCTACCACTATGCATGACACTCCACCAGGACCTCGAGGTCCTGAGGGATGTCTACAGGCTACTGCATTGGTGTGGAGTCCAAGGACCAGGGCAGCGGAGCACCGTGGGGCAGCAGAGCACTGTGGGCCCAGCGGTGCACCGTGGGACCAGTACAGCCATCCAGGAGGGCAACAGCAGCAAGCTGAGACCGGGACAGCGGAAAGAGAGGTGGTCAGACAGACAGACAGACAGACAGCTTTAGAACTGTGGAGCCTAGTGAACAGCAGAAAGGGGACTGGAGAGATGGCTGGGTGGTTAAGAGTGTGTACTGCTCTCCCAGAGGACCTGAGTTCAGCACTCAGCACACGTATCGGTGGCTCACACCTCCTTTGTCTTCGGCTCCAAGAGACTGGGTGCCTCTTGCCTCTGTGCCTGCACCCCCCAGCACATACCCACACACAGACACAAGCACCTACACATGATTAAAATAATAAACACAGATTGAAAAGGAAGAGAACAGTGGCAAGGTCGGACCAGAGGCACCAGACACTTTCCAGATGCTGGCTTAGCAACTTGGGGGAGGAGAAGCCATGGCTGGGGGGGGGGAGCTGCAGAGTGAGCCAGACTGGGGAGCACTTTGGAATGGCACATTGGTATGGAGCTGGGAGAGTCCCAAGTGATTTGGGGTTCAAGGGCAAGGTCTTGACTGAGGACAGAGATCTGGGGAAGGGGAAAAAAAAGAAGAGACCTAGTGGCTACCCCCACCACCCAGGGTCATTGCATGGCTACAGCAAGACCCCTTAGGTAATTCATAAACAGAGGGGAAAGCCCAAGGCAGCTACCAGGGCTTCAGGAAGGGAACTGTTCCCCAGCAGCCTCTGCCCTGGGAGTGCCTTCTCCCGCAGCATTTTCCCTCCATGTCTACTCATAGGTGATCCCAGAGGTGACCTGGTTTCCTGATCCCCATGTCATCCTCTGTCCCCTTGCCCTGTTCTCCATAGCACTGTGTGGCTGAATTTCTTCAGGCTTGCGGTTGCCTGTTCATGTGGAGTACAGGCTCCTAGAGCGGAGTCCAGGACAGTGGCTGGCACCAAGGGGGCTCTTTGAAATGTTTCATTGGATGAAAGCATGAATGAATGAACTGGCTTCCAAGGAGAAAGCATGAATGAATGAATGAACTGGCTTCCAAGGAGGAAGCATGAATGAGTGAACTGGCTTCCAAGGAACAAATCATGAATGAGTGAATGAATGAATGAATGAACTGGCTTCCAAGGAGAATTTCCCCAACCCCAGTGGGAGTGGGAAGAGCATGCCAAGCTAGGGGAATTATGCACAGGCCACAGCCAGGAGGGAGGAGAGTACAGGACATGTCTCTGTCTATGTTCTCTTTCAGGCCTGATGACAGGCCAGGTCTTTGCTGACTTAAGTGTTGACTGAATGCTCAGAGGGCAGGGCACAGACACAACCCAACCATCTTACCTCCTATCAAGTAGGGGTTTTCCACGTAACGCTGAGCCACATAGTTCTCCACTGGTATCTCTTCTTTCTGGTCATCAGAACTCTTTGTGTCCTGGTTGTGATAATACTAATCAGTAACACACACCAAGAGTGCCCTGTGTACTGGGTGCCGTGCCAGCCACTATACCTGGGGTATCTGATTGGATCCTTACGTCGATCCTCTCAGGTAAGAACTAATGTAATTCCCATTTTACAGATGCACACCTGAAGCACAGAGAGGTGGGGTGACTTGTCTGAAGTCACACACCTGACCAGAGGCCCAGCAGGGATGTGGAGCCATATGCAGCTTGAGCCCAGTTACTCTTTAGACCTGTGCTACCCCAGAAGGCAGCCGCTGGCCACATGTGGACCTTGACGTTTACATTCATATTGATAAAAGGCAAAAGAAACTGCATGCTGTGACATGCATAAAACCTGAAGCCAGTGCCTGCATGAAATAAGGCAGCAACAAAGGACCCACTTCTCCGAGTCACCAGAATCGGCAAAGGCCTCAGAAAGCAGCAGGGTGGTGGAGGTCAGTGTGGAATGGGTAGAGTTTGGACTTGAGGTGGTGCAAAAACCCTGGCCGTGGGGTTTGTGACGTGGGAGAGATGAATGCCCCCAGCACTTCAGAACTGAACACCGAAAACTGTCAGAGGGGCCTCAGTCCATAAACTGCTGGATGTGCAGTATGAGGACCTGAGTTCTGATCCCCAACAGCACATACAGGCAGGCATGTAAGCACTGGGGAGGCAGAGATAAGAGGATCCCTGGAGCTCACTGGCCACCCAGTCTAGCTGAATGGGTGAGCTCCAGATTCAGTGAGAGGCCCCGTCTCTAAAGTAAGGAGGGTAATTGAGGAAGACACTCAACCTCTGCCGCTCCCCCGCCCCACATGTATGCAAACGGTCAAAATGCTAAATTGTGTGTTCTATACAGTGTAATCCATCGAGGGAGTGGGTACTGCTGGAGCTGGGGTGGAGGGCAAGGTGCTTGATAGCCAAGCAGCTGCCACTGAAACCTCTTGTCCCTTCAATTCTCAAAGAAATGAAATTTCAAACTTTTAGTCTTTCGGTGAGTTTGGTGGCCGATCCCTTGCCTAGTGTGTAAAGGCTCTGGGTTCTGTCAGAGAGGGAAGTAAGCAAGAAGGGAAGAAGGAAGAGAGGAGGGAAGGAGGAAGGGAGGAGGGAGGGAGGAGGGAGGGAGGAGGGAGGGAGGAGGGAGGGAGGAGGGAGGGGGAGGGAGGGAGGAGGGAGGGAGGAGGGAGGGAGGAGGGAGGGAGGAGGGAGGGAGGGAATATCAGTTTCCTTTTGGGAGTCTAGGGTTTAGCCTGAGGAGAGAAATCACCCATGCCACAGCTGAAGAAGTTCCAGCAGAGTGCTCCCTAGAGAACATCAGAGCAGGGGTGGCCCCCTTCCTCTCTTACCCACCAGCTCAGGGGACAGCAACGCTCCCATGTACAATCCTCCCTGTGACTCTTCAATCCTATCTCAATGCCCTCATGAAGAGCCAAGACCAAACCCCAGAGTCACACACTCTCTGGGCTCACAAGCCACCCAGTGGTAAGCACTTGGACTAGGGGCTTCTGGCTATCCGGGCAGTGCCTCCTCCTGCCCAGCCGTGGCAACCACCTGGGCAGCCAGGCCAATCCTTCCCAGGCCCCTCCTCACTACTTCTACTCACATGGCTGGCTGAAGGGTTCACGTTGGCACGGGCAGGCTGCGCCTCCACAATGGTGAGCTTCTTTCCCACAGTGCCCTGACAGGTGCATGGGATACATAGGCATGTGTGTAATGGGAGAGCCATTTATTTAAGCACTTGCTTGTAGCCTCTGGGAGTGGAGTCTTCCTGCTCCCCACCCCCAGCACCACTGTCAGCCCCAGGGTTCAGAAAGCCCTGCTCATATTTTTAAGAGCACAGCTGCTAATTGGCATCCTGCTCATCAGCACATCGGATCCTCAGCAGGTACTAAAAAGGGTGGGGCAAGGTCAGGATTTGAACCCAGAGCTGACACTCTTGTGGGCAACCTTGGCAGGCAACCCTGTGAGTTTTGGGGGAAGGGAGGTGTGGCCTCCTCCTGGAGGAGGAAGGAGAAATCGGGGAGGGGGGGGGGGGAGGGCTCACCTTCCTCCAGTCCATGATGTCCTTCAGTCTCCGGAAGAGAAAGATGCCCTTCCCCTGAGATCGGGCGACCTGACGGGATGGGGGTGGGGATGGAGAAAGGGAGTGCTCATCTCAAGGACACCCTTCCCCAGCTCATCTCTGTGTCCATCACGGGCTCTGGTCCCTTCTCAGAGGAATGGCCATTCAACCCCCACGGGGCTGAAGGAGGAAAGTGAGCTGGGATTTGCTACAAAGACATACATTTGCATGAATAATGCAGAAGGACAGACAATTAAGAAACCATCGCAGCCAGTCCTGGAACATATCATCCGATGCTTTTTTTGGAAATCAATTTGCCTTTCTAATTAGGTTTTGCTTCAGCTAATACTGGAATCATTCTGCCTTTACTGCACCCTGCCATAGGTAATTCATGGCCTCCCAGAGGGGGCTGGGGGAAGTTTTTGATATCTTGTAGTGTTCCTGCTTCTGAGATGTTCACCTGCCTGGCCTTGCATAGGAACGTTGCCAGCATGCTCACCACCCTCTCCACACCCCATAGTGCATTGGTACTGCAGGAATAGTTTTGTTAAGCAAGGTATGTTGGTATGTGTGTGTGTGCATGCATATATGCATACGTGGTGTGTGTGTGTGTGTGTGTGTGTGTGTGTGTGTGTGTGTGTGTGTGTGTGTGTTTTGCTGATCTACCGCTGAGTTACAGACCATTCCCAGGGCTTACGCTGCATCTTTCACTTCGGTGTCTGACGTTTCCTAGCAGAACCTGTATAGAGCTTACACCTGCTATCTGTCCTGGCTTCGGTGGCCTCTGAGACCAACTCTGTTTTCTGGTGCCAGCTCAGTCCTTTAGTTATCTGAGCTACTGAGCAGGACCTCGGGAGGCATCTTTTCTCTGGCATGAACGCCTCCTTCCCTCTGAGCAGGGGCCCCAGGCCCTCCAGGCTTCAGAAGGCCTGACAGCAGAGATGGAAGCGAGAAAGACAAATGCCTCTTCCTTTCTCCTGCTTTATTCAGTCTGGGACAAGTCCATGGGGATCCAAGGGGGATCTTCTCTAGTCAATTAAGCCTCTCTGGAAACACCCCCAGACACCCCAAGGGTGTGCCTCATTAATTTTGTAGGTGTTTATTAATCCAATGAAGCCGACAATGTGTTATCATCACAAGTCTAAGCTTTGCCAACTTGACACACAAACATGTCGCTTTAGCACAGTATTCTGCCCTGGCCCCATAGGGCGGTGGCCATCCCAGTGTGAACTGCATTCATCCTGACTTCAAAAGCCTCTCCACTGACTGTCTCAACAGTTTCAATTCTGTTCAAAACTCCTAAATCCAGTCTAGGCATGGTGGCTCACATTTTTAACCCCAGCCCACAGGAGGCAGAAGTAGGCAGATCTCTGAGTTCCAGGACAGCCAGAGCTACATAGTGAGACCCTCCCTGTCTCAAAAAATAAAACAAAGCAGAAAGCCCTAAGTTCAGAGCCACTCACAATGAAGCAGGCCTTTAATCCCAGCACTCGGGAGGCAGAGGCGGTGGATCTCTGCCCAGCCTGGTCTACACAGTGAGACCCTGTCTAAAAAAAACAAAACACAAAGAAGTTCCAGGTCCAATGTCTCTTCTGACACTCAAGACAATCTACTCTGAGCCCCTGTAAAATAAAAACACAAGTTATATACTTCTAACACATAAAGTCGTAGAAAAAAATGACAGAGGATAGCGAGGTAATGTAAGGTCAAAGCAAGACTGAAATACCACTCCAGGGCAGCCTCTGGGCTCACCTGGACTCAACAGCCTTGGGGAGCTCCACCCCTCCAGCTCTGTACCTGCAGCACAGTCTTTCCCTCAGACCTGCTCCACTCCATGCTTACGGCTCTCCCTGGCAGACATGCTTTGGTCATGGCATCTCCAGTTTCACACAGTGGCTTCTCGGGGCACTTTGTGGGTAACATTATGCTGCCGTACACTGACGGTCTAAATGACTTTCTGGGACCTTGATGAAAGCTGCCATGACTCCCTCTCAATTCTTGTACTATTATGGCTGCAAAACCAGAGCTATGTGGACGCTGCTGCTGAATTCTGCTGTCAGCTTGAGGTGCAGTCTGGTGCTGGGATTGAACCCAGGGCCTTGTGCATGCTAGGCAAGCATTCTACCAACACAGCCACCTCGCCAGACCTTGTAGCTGATTTTATACCAGCGTGGCCACTCTCCGTCCTATTCCCTTATCAGTCCTGCCCTGGCCCCAGAGACCACATCCATTATGTAACGTTCATTGGTGCCATTTGGGAAGTGTTGCCTGTACATGGGTGGTCTCCCACAAAGCCCCTCCCACTTCATCCAACAAGCTCTGCTTGATCAACTCTTCCTAGGGGCTCTTGTCTGAGAGTCTGAGTGCTCATGGTGGCTGCTAATGCCATGTGATTGGCTCAGGCATTGGCCTTCAGGATGCCAGGGAGTCTGCTGCAAGCACTTCTGGGGGAAAGTCTGTGTCTTCATCAAGGGAGAGAAGCAAGGACAAGGTATTCCTTTGTGTGGTGGCAGGTGGAAGTGTGGTGAGGGGAAGGTAGAGCTGCAGGAACCATGTTGTGACAGGGCGGGGGAGGGGGGCAGCTTGCCTGCTGGGTAGGAATTAATGGCACTGTTGGGCTACCCAGTAAACCATCCTTGGCTTGACTGTTCTTGTTAAATAATGTCACCCAGGGTCACTTCAATGAGAAGACTTTTTTTTTCATCTCTAGTTTTATTCATATCTAAGCAGACTTTTGCATTTCTTTCTGTGATTCGTGATGGCAACATGTCTTGGGCATATTAGTCACACCTGTGACTTTAGCATCAGAAGCAATTGCAGTCTCTTTATACCAAGTGACAATGGTTTCATAGATGTCAAAAGAGTACTTGTGTGTCTTATGACTGAAACCACTGTAGGGATGGACCCTGCTGTTAGACCTTTAATATGAATGGGGGGGGGGGGGGGGGGGGGGAGAGGATGCTTAATAGTGTGTGAGCTGCACCATGGAGAGTGCGTGGGTCTCCACTGCAGGAGAGTGATCCCCTGGGTGCTAGGTGCTCCCTCTCACCCACCCCAGGCCTGGGGGGGGGGGCAGCGGCGGCGGCGGCATGTTTAGGAACTCACTCTCACACTTTCCCCCTCCCTCCCTTCCTCCCTCCATCCCTCTTTCTCTCCTTCCCTCCCAGTCTTTCAGCTCCACCTGCTTGGCCCTGCTCATCTTCTCCAAGAGGCAAGGCACAACTCTGGCATATTTAGTCTTTCTCGACATCTGTTTCCTGGAGGGCCCAGACTAATGTGGTTTTAATAACTGTTTTTCAGCATAGCTGCTTTCTTTTGTAATTTTCAAATGTTATGCTTTGAAAGCCCCCATTCTTTATTGTGTTCTGTTTTGGGTGTGTGAGGCAGTCTTGCTACATAGCCCTGGCTGGCCTGGAACTCCCTGATAGACCAGGCTGGCCTCCAACGTCCAACAATTCTCCTGCCTCTGCCCCTCCTCGAGTGCTGGGATTATAGACATGTGCCATCACCCCTGGCTGAAAGCCACTGTTCTGTCATGGGAATATGCTTCTCTCCAGTTTCATGACATTGTTCAGATTTCATATGTCAATCCTGTCTCATAAAAAGTGGCTTTAAATAAAGCATTATTCTGTGACTCAGTGAGTGCATGTCCCCATATACGCATGGATAGACAGTTCAGAAGACCCACACTCTTGCTTAAGCCCCTGGGAGATGGCTTTTCTGCTCTTTACCAGCCATGCAGGACAGCTCTAGGAGGGTTCAATGACAGCCTCATCACCTCCATTCAGACTCAGCAGAGGAACAAAATGCCTTAGAGTGGGGAACAGCTAAGGTTGTCCAAGATACCACCACCTGGGGCTTAGAGCAGCTTCATGGACACACAGACTGGCAGACAGTCACAGTCCTGACCCGCACACCTGCTGCCTTGTACCCTGAGAGTGACTAGAAGAGATGCTGTGTTCTTGGGGTCTGTACCCTGCCCAGGCCCTCTACCCCAGCAGAGAAGTGGGGATGTGAAGGCAGGTGGGAGAGAAGCCGGATGTGTGTGATTTCTTTTATACTAGACTGGACTTAAATTCTGTTTGTTTTTGTTTGACCTTTTTCAGGGCTGAGGGTTGAATCTAGGGCCTCAGGCAGGCTGAACAGCACTTTACCTCTGAACTATGTCCTGAGCCCTTAGACTGGGCTTTCCCTAGCCAAACCCAAAGACCTATTTATTTGTGTGCTTGATTTTTTTTTTAAATTTTTATTTGTATGTGCACATTTATAAGTGTTGGGAAACACACAGGTGTGTGGTTTGTGTACCTGTTAAGTGCACATGTATGTAGAAGCCAGAAGTAAACCTCAGATGTCATTCCTCAGAAACTGTTCACTTTATTTCTTCATTTTGAGATAGGGTCTCTCTGTGTAGCTCTGGATGTCCTAGAACTATGTAAACCATGCTGGCTTCAAAGACACGACAATCCAGTTGTCGTTGCCTCCCAAGTGCTGGGATTAAAGGCACAGGCCATTACACCCAGCATATTCACTTTACTTTTTGAGACAGGAATTTTCATTGGGATCTGGGGCTCAGCGATTCAGCCAGGCAGACTGGCCAGTGATCCTCAGGGATCTTCCATCTCTAATGCCTCAGTGTTGTTGGCACAAGTCACCACATCTGGTTTTCACATGAATGCTAAGGCTAAAAGTCAAGTCCTTACTCTTGTAGCCAAGGATGACTTTGAATTCCTGATCCTCCTGACTCTACCTCTCAAGTGCTGAGATTACAAGCATGTACTACTATGCCCAGTGGCCAAAAGCCTATTCTTATTTCTAGAGAGTAAAGCCGAGAGATGGAAGGTCCTAGGGCACCAAGAATCTACAGAATGGTACTGTGGTGGGGGCTGGGGTGGGGCATTACCAAAGCCCCTATGTTTTCTGTGCCTAAGAGTATGCCTAAGAAGAGGATGAGGATAGAGTGGCAGGGCATAGCCTTCTGTAGGGAACTGAAGAGGCTTGGGACTGGCTGATGAAGATGTAGCCTCTTAGCACAGGTGCCTGGAAGGGGATTGGCTTGGGCAAGGTAGTACAGAGGAAAACACATTAGTCCATCATGGCCCCCAGAAAGATGGCCCCGGGCTCCTGGCTCTTCCCCAGGTTCTGAACAGGCTGGTGAGGCGATCTGGTGCCAGCAGGGGAAGAGGACGAGCAGAGAGCTACAGGCAGCCCAGCTGCACTGAGGGAGGCTTTCTGCTCAATGGGAACCAGCATAGTAAGTGGCTTCCTTTCCCAGCCCACTGATTGTTAATGGCAGTACCATAACAGCTGTGGGTAGTGCCGTCCATGTATGTGTGTCCCCCATAGCTGAGGCGTGCCGGCTGCGGGTGAGAGCTGGTGATGCTTCTGCTCGGCTGGGCCTGGGATTTGTTTTCTTGCTCTGTTTTGAGATTGGGTCTCACTGTATGGCCCAAACTGTCCTGGAACTCACTGTGTAGCTTAGACTGGCCTTAAACTTTAGCAGTCCCCCTGCCTTGCCTCATAAGTGCCTGAATTTTAATTCTCTATCTGCCACCTGAGACCTGGGTGACCCTGAGCTAAGGCCCCCTGGGCCACCTACTGCTTTGTCTGTAAGCTGGGGCAGTACTGACCCAGGACGGTCATAGGACTCCATTTTCCTGAAACTGTGCGTGTTAGACGTAAGCACACAGGTTAGATGAAAGGCTTGGAGTTAGATGCACAACAGTGAGTCATTTCTCTTATGGTTTCCAAGAGTCCAAGAAGCCCCTTCCCTTCACCCTGCCCCGGGAAGCTCTGGTCACTTTCACAAACTTGTGTGGCCAGGAGTGGTGCTGCACACCTTTAATCCCAGCACTCAGGAGGCAGAGGCAGGTGGATCTCTATGAGTTTGAGGCCAGCCTGGTCTACAGAGTGAGTTCCAGGACAGCCAGGACAAAATAAGCAAACTTGGGTGTGCGCATGCCTTTCCCAGGAGCAGGTTCAAAGGCCAAGTCACTGGGCAGATGGGGTGAGCCTAGACACTCTGATCTAATTCATATGAGGGAACACCCTGGCTCTTGCTCCTGGTCTTAGGTGATACTGAGTGGCAAAATTTGAAGATAGGGCCTGGAGAGATGGCTCAACAATTAAGAGCACTTGCTGTTCTTCCAGATGACCTAGGTTCAATTCCTAGCACCCACATGGCAGCTCACAACGGTCTGTAACTCCAGTCAGAGGATCCGATACCTTTGTCTGGCCTCTGTGGGCATGTAGTGCACAGATGCACATGCAGGCAAAACGTGCATACACATAAACTAAAAATAAACATTTCTTTAAAAATAAAGGAGTGTAAGGCAGTAGTTCCCAAACATACTGCAGCTGGTTACTCTGCAGGAGGGCTGGGTACAGGACTCCTCAAGTGTCTGGTTCAGGAGGCCTGAGGGGCCTGTGGAGGTGCTTTCCTGCATGTCCCAGGGTTCTCTATGGGAGTAGAAGCCTGGGGTGTGGGTGTGGAGGGAATGCCCTACACCAGGCTCCCCAGCCTGGGAGCTCAGGCATAGTTTTGGGACAGAGCTGCTTCTTTTCCGCGAAAACTCAAAGGGACAAGAGGGACTCCTTCCTGGGACCCCAGGCCCCACCCACCCCGACTCTCCCTACAGAGGCACTCACAGGCTTCATGATCCAGGTGATCCCAGGGTTCTTGCGGAACTCCTCCACAAACAGATGGTACTCGCAGGGCATCTCAAAGGTTTTGGGGAAGAAGTCACACTTGGCCGCCTCCACCTTCCCTGCCTCACGCTCCAGCTGCTTCCGGAACCGCTTCAGGTTCTTTACCATGTAGTTCTTCCTGGTAAGCTGGGCAGCAGGGGACAGGGCAGGCCGTGAGCCTCCTGCTCTCTGCCTTGCCCCCTCTTTTTAGAAACAGTATTTCATTACATTTATTGGGGGGGGTGCTAAAATGATATGATGACCGCTTTCTGAGCTTTGATCCTCAGCAGTAAGTTTCCATTTCCCCCAGGGTAGGACATTTCCCTTCACCTGCAGTGAGTTTCTTTCCCCCATGCACCACAGAGGGAGAAGAGTTTTGGGGACTACTCTGACCCTAGTCAACCAGCAGTTATTTCTGTAACCATGCACCAAGGCCGGGACCCTGTCAATGGTGGCTTTCTTACTCATACACCAAGGCTGGGGATCCTATTACAATCACTTCCGTGTTTGTGGATGGAAACAAGAACCCAACCCCTGCAACAGAAGGTACACTCAGACGCCTGAAGACCAATGGAAGGCCTGACATAGTGACCCACCCCTTTAATCCCAGAGGCAGATGAATCTCTGTGAGTTTGAGGCCAGCCTAGTCTACATAGGACAGCCGAGGCTACATAGAGACCCTGTCTCAAAACAAAACAACAAATAAATAAACAAAAGACCAATGAAAGTGTAGGGAGAGTTATCAAGATGGGGATACTTGAACCCTAGAAAAAACCCCAGGCTCCCTTAGAGTCAGCAGCACTCAGCTCTGGGCCCCCCTCTGTCTAGAGAGCTCTAACACTTGCCAAAAAGCTTTGATTTGTTTTGAGCCCTTTTCTAGTATTAGATTATTTAACTGATAGAACCCACATACAGCAGAGAAAGCAACCTCTGAGAGTCAGACTCTCCCATTATAAGGGTCTTGGGGATTGAACTCAGGTCCTCAGGCTTGGCCACAAAAGCCTTTACCTACTGTGCCATCTTGCTGGCCCTCCTGCCCACCTCTTGATCCCAGCCTCCACCCTCAGAGTAGCAGGGACAGTCAAAAGGACTCCAAACAGACAGCCTGCTGGTCTGGAAACATTCACACTTCTCAGGCATTTGGAACCTGAGGCTTACCTCATAGTGGTTCCGGAAGTGACTGATCCGCACATGCTCATCCATGTAGGTGTGGTCAAAGTTCTCACGCAGCCAGCTGACATCACACCAGTAGAAATCCCACTCGCCTTCACTGCAGTGAGGAAGACAAGGGTCAGATCTGAAGACTTTGGCATTGCTGGGTCTCATAGCATATAACATGAGTGGGTAGACGGGGAAGTGCTGGCCACAGCGCTGGCTTCCCTGAGGCACCATCCTGAGCCCAGAGGGCCTTATATTACTTCTCAATAGACCAGTCACACCCGCTCCAGTCACAACCATTTCCTAAGGTGCAGGGTGCACCCTGCTTAAACATCCTGTCCATCAGTCACCCACTGCTGCCTCTGCAGGCTGCATTATAGAGTGGTAGAACAATAAATCCACCCTCTCTGCCCCATGCCCTGCTACTTTGCTTTGAATTTTGATTGTCCCCCAAAGGCTGGGGTGTTGAAAGCATAATCATCAGCCTTGGCATCACTGGGAGGTGGAGGAGCCCTTAAGAGATGGGGCCCAGAAGAATGATGTTAGTTTACTGAGGGGCATGCCTTTGAAGGGGATATTGGGCAGGCTCTTAGTGCCTCTCTGGCTCTTGACTTTTGGCTTCTGGCTTTGCTTCCTGGCTACCATGACGCCCCACCATGCTGTTCGGCCTTGCTAAGGGTCTAAGAGGAAAGGGCCAACTGATCTTTGGCTAAGACCTCCAGAATCAGATAAACCTTTACTTAAAAAGGGGAAGGGTCCTCAATGTAGCCCTGGCTGGCCTTGAACTCACAAAGACCCACTTGCCTTCACCTCCTGGTGCTGGGATTAAAGGTGTGTGCCAATCCTTGCAGCATCTTTTCTCATCTTTAAGTTGATTGTCTTAGAAGATATTTTGCCCAAACAATGGAAACCTGAATAAATACTCTCCACCCTGCTTTTTTTTTTTTTCTCCCCTATGGAGGCCAAGTAGGCTGAGTTTTGAAAAATGCCTTGAGGGATCTGAAGTTGAAAAATACAGCAGTGAGTAGGTGGCGTATTTCCCAAAGGCCTATACTGTCTCTTTCATCCCAGTGGCTGCAGGCTACGAAGACTGGGAAAAGCCACGAGAACCTTCTTCGGCAGATGGTACAATGAGTTCTCAATGTGTGAGCAAAAATGACAGCATTTGACTGCTGACACGCAGTGACCTTGACATGGGTGCTTCCGGGCTGATGCCCCAACAGCACATGGAGAAGCCACTCGGCTGTGGCCACTGTGAACCCTGCTGGCCAAATGTCTGAGAAGCTGAGCACTGAGATTTCTATAGAGCAGGGGAACAGTGGCCAACAGGTGCCACTGGGTGTTGGAGTTTCCAGAGGTTAAGGACCTAGACTGTCTCTTCGTTCCTCAGCTGCCCGATGAGCGTTTCTCCTGCATGCCAACCGTGCAT
The DNA here is from genome assembly GCF_903995425.1 of Onychomys torridus. Taxonomy (NCBI): domain Eukaryota; kingdom Metazoa; phylum Chordata; class Mammalia; order Rodentia; family Cricetidae; genus Onychomys; species Onychomys torridus. The sequence goes on from NC_050446.1 coordinate 141,840,506, forward strand.
AGGAACCTGGCCTTCAGGGGTGCTGGGTGCTGTAGAATTCTTCCATCCTTTGCAGGGGATACTGTGTGGAAATGTCTTTGAGCATGTGAGCCCCGTATTTCCAACAAGCTCCAAATGACTTTTTAAAAGTTTAATAGCCACATCCCTGTTTTTAATTGAGTGTTAAGTGGGAAAATAATATGTACTGAGACAAACTGGTAATCACTGTCACATGATACAAATGGCTGGTGTTTAAGGAGGAACAGTGAGTCTCTGGGGAAATCCCAAATAAACCACATGGGCTGGGTTAAAAATGGCCTGTGGGGCGGAGTGGTACTGTCAAGAACTAACCTTCTCCACAGGTCAAGAAAGCAGAAAAGGATCTGCTTAGGGAGGAGGCCAGCAGGATGGAGGAACAAGAGAGGTAACGGAGATATGAGCAAAGTAGAGTAACGACGTTCGTGTAGCAACACCGTCAGGAAACTTACTGTTGGGGATGCTAATCAATAATTTTAATGAAATGTCCCACTTCCATATTTTGTTCTGAGTTTCTTTTTAAACAGACTAAGGGGCTGAATAGATGGTTGGGTTTTTTTGTTTGTTTGTTTGTTTGTTTGGTTTGTTTTTGTTTTTTTGGTTTTTCAAGACAGGGTTTCTCTGTAGCTTTGTGCCTTTCCTGGAACTCGCTTTGGAGACCAGGCTGGCCTCAAACTCACAGAAATCCACCTGCCTTTGCCTCCTGAGTGCTGGGATTAAAGGCGTGCGCCACCACCGCCACCACCGCCCGGCTTAGATGTTTTCTGTAGAGATTTACACATGACCCACTCGCATAGGAAAATATGTTGTCATTAATCACCAAAATACGGAAAACCATCATGACATCCCAGGAAACGTGTACCTGGATGGCACTTTTTTTAAGATGGATAATAATGAGCATTGGCAAGGATGTGGAAAAACTGCTGCTGGAAAAATGAAATGGAGAAGCCATTCAGAGGATTTGGATACTTCCTCAAGAATTTAAACACCAAGTTACTAGAAGACCCAATAATTCCACAATAAAAACATATCCACTCAAAATTTGTACATGAATGTTCACAGACTTTATTTATAACAATGTTAGTGTGGAAACAGCCCAAATGTCCATCTGCTAATGAATAGATAAGGAGAATCTGGTACAAAATGGAATATTATTTAGACAGAATAAGGGTGGGGATGAATAGCTCATGTGTAGCCTAGAATGCACGAGGTCCTGGATGCTACCTCCAGCACTGGAGATGGGGGTAAGGTACTGATGCAAATGAACTCATGCTCAAATGGCTGCGCCTTTGAAACGAGAGCAGACAAACTGGACAAGGTGGCTCACAGCTATAATCCCAGCAATCGGAAGGATCACTAAGGGTTTAAGGTCAGCTTAGGCTACATAGAGAATATCAGGCTAGCCAGGGGCAAGATGCTGACTCAGAAAAGGAGGGAGGGAGGGCAGGAGGGAGGGAAAGGAAGGGAGGGAGGAGGACAAATTGTCCAGCTCCATTTGTATGAGGTGTTGAGCAGGACAGATTGAGTCGAGGTTGGGCTGTAGGGAAACGAACTTGGGAGGAACTGCTGGAGGGCGGGATTTCTTTAGGGGAAGAGAAAAATGTCCTGGGGTGTGACAGTGAGGATTACACACTTTTATGAGCATAAAAGACAGGAAATGAACTAGGCCTGGTGGTGCAGGCCTGTAGTACCACATTCAGAAGGTGGAGGCAGGAGGATCAGGAGTTCAAGGCTATCCTCGGCTACATAGTAAGGCTCAGGACAGCCTGGGCTATAAGAAAAAAAAAAGGCATGGAACTGGTTTTTGATGTTTTTGTTTTGAGACAGGGTGTAGTTTTGTTTTTGTTTTGAGACAGGGTGTAGTTTTGTTTTTGTTTTGAGACAGGGTGTAGTTTTGTTTTTGTTTTGAGACAGGGTGTAGTTTTTGTTGTTTTTTGTTTTGAAACAGTCTCACTATGTTGACCAGGCCAGCCTTGAACTCACAGAGCCCGACTGGAATTGCATCTTTTTTAAAAAGAGTTTATTTTCTGATAGGTGAAATCACCTTTCAATAAAAAGGGGAGAGATGAAGGAGGGGATGGCAAAAGGTGACAGGTAGATTTTCCACGTGGGCTGTCACTGTCATGGCTGCCCATGCTCTGGGAAGGCTCTGGGCAGTTTGTTCTGGAACTGTCTCCTGAGGTTATGTTCACTAGAAGATAGCAGTGGGTTTCAGGAACACGAGGATATGAATGGGCAAAGTGATCAGCACCTCATCGCTCCCAGCATCCCTCGGGGTCTGTGTGTTGACTAAGTGACTGAACGAATGAAGCCCTGTCCATTTGTTCATCTGCACACATGGAGGCTGTCTCAGGGGTGCCAGTGAGAGGTGGGGGGTAGGTGGGGAGTGACAGTAACAAAACACCTGGCCAGATGTTGCCAACACTCCAGTAAGCTTGACCAAGATACATCTTGATCCACAACAATCAAGATAGAAATAACTGCACAGTGAGGAACTGGGAAGTGTTTCTGGGCGAAGCAGTCATGAGATTAGGGAGCTGAAGGACCTTTAAAAGTGACCCTTCAGCAGAGATCTGAAGCGTAAAGAGGGCAGTGGTAGAGGGTTGTAGCAGAATGGGGCCCTGGAGTTGGAAAGGGCATATTCAAGGATCTGAAGGAAAGCCGTAGAGGAAGCAAAGATGTCAGAGCTGAATTCGAAGAGCCGGCTAGGACCCACGAGAGCCAGGGCTCGTAGAACAGCAGGGACTGGAATCTGTCCTGAGGCTGCAAGGTCTTCAGGCACATACCTCCATCATGCTCGCTCTGTGTGGCCACTCTTTAATTATGGAGGAAGATAGTAAATGGCTAACGAAGGCCAGATATCCTTCCCATTCTGTCATCCTTAAAGTACCCGGATGCCTGTCTGGCTCCTGAAGTGGCTGCTGCCATTTCAGGCTTCACATCCCCTTCCTCAGCAGGAAGCAGGAAAATGGGATATGTTCGGCCACATATGTTCTAAGTCTGAACAGACAGGCTGATGGTCTCAACCAAGACCTAATTGTTTATAAATGTAAGTCCACCAAGACTTGGGTTCACAGAGAATGAAGAGGTGGAGAGGCGCTGGCCTGTGGGCGCTTCCTGATTAGACAGCTATTAAGGCAGCCAGTCTAGAATGAGCCATTGAGGATGGATCCTACGGTGTCAGCGCAGATCCCCTGCCACCTGACCAGAGAACAGAGGCTGGGAGGGACAGGTGGGACCCAAGAACACCAGCAAATGGGGACAGTTTCCTTTTCTCTGAACCACCCGCCAGCCCCTCACTCTGGAGCCTCCTAGCTTGTGCCCTACCTCTCTGACTCATCCTACAATACACGGTGCCTCTGGCTCCAGGGAAGGAAAAGCCGATTATGAGATGAGCAAGGCAAGGCCAGAGCAGCTGCCGCAATCATCTTCACTAGCACTGAATAATAATGAGAAGGCCACCCGGATGCTGCCCGCCATGGCAGCCGACCACTTCCAGTGGGCAGATTCAACCATCTCCTGCTGCAGTGATGATCTGGGCTTCTGAGCATTTGCTCACTCCTTCCCTTGCTCGAGGAGAGGCTGCTGGAACTGGGTGGAGCCAAGCTGAGATTCTGAAGACAAGGCATTAGGCACACACCCTGCTCAATGGCTTTCTGTGCTGAGCACTCTCAAAATGGCACTTTCATTACTCTGTGCCCTGGTTTCCCGCTAGTGAAATGGGGATCATAATAGCATTTGCCCAGAAGATCTGAGGTGGAAGATCTGTGATGTGGTTAAGAGACAGTTTGTGTTGAGTTCTACAGGGTGGCTAGGAGGCTTAGTGACCAGAACACAATGAATTGCTCTTGGGTGCCTTGACATGGTTGGCTGTTGACTCCCCATCCCTCAAATCTATGCTCCTCTTTCTCCACAATAACAGACGCTACCCTGGTGATGGGTGAAACAGGATTTCACCATGTAACTCTGACTGTTACTATGAGACCAGGCTGGCCTTGAACTCTCTGACATCTGCCTGCCTCTGCCTCCCAAGCGCTGAAATTAAAGGCGTGCGCCACCATACCCAGCTGGAATCTCTGCATTTACCTGGGAACATGTGGCGCACCTTATCCAGACTTCCTTGCAGTGAGGTGTGGCACATGGCTAAATTCCACCATGGCTGCTATGAGGGGCTCATTCACTGATGTTGACTCATCCTGCCACTGCTATTTGAAGGCAACATTGGAGTTCCGCCTCAGTCATGAAGATGAGGCTTCACTCAGAGGAGAGCAAGATGGAAAGACGGAAGGAGTTGGGCTCCACGTTGTGGTGGTGGTGAGGGGAGTGCTCTGCCATCTCTGAACTTTCATGTCAGGAACTTTGCCTGCCAAAGTCTCTTGTGGGTGTCTGTGACACACACTCAGCCCTCAGTAACTGCACCTAATGTCGCATGCCACATATTGTTGTCTCTGTCACTGTCCCCAGAGCCTAACACAAAAGAAGAAGTGAAGGCCTGTCAGTCGGGTCCCTCACTCTAGGCCGCAGACTAATAAGTGGCAGGGGTAGAACAATCCTTGGCCAGGCTGGTCCCTGGTGAGCTCAGCAGCAGGTCTGTGAGATCACGTTCTTTGTTTCTGCTGAGAGCAATGAGACACTGACTGGGCTGGAGTCCTACAGGGCACTCACATGCTGTGTTAATTTTCACATTGCGGTGCCCAAAATACTGGACAAGAAGCAATGTAAGGGAGGAAGGAGTTGGAGGGGGTACAGCTCATTAGAGTTGGCAGGAGCATGTTGGTCAATTTCCCCAAAGTCAGGAAGCAGGAAGGGATGAATTTGCTGTCCAGCTGTCTTTCTCTTTTTTTAAATTCAACCTGGGACAACCCCCACCCCCAGCCCATGGGATGGTTCTGCCTACTGTTAAAACAGATCTTCCCACCTTGACTAACCTAATCTACAGACACCCTCACAAACGTAACTAGTGGCTTGTCCCTACAGATGATTCTAGGTCCTGTCAAGTTGATAAGTGATAACCATCACACATACCATAAGGTCTTAAGCAATTGGCCAGCACCTAGAAAGGTATCACATCATACTAAATGTTTGTAAGGCTTAAATGCAATAGCGATGATGTCAGCAATGCATGCAACACACTGTGGTGCTAAAGAAACCTCACATCCACTTTAGGGCAAGTCTGGGAGCTACCAAGGAGCTACAGAGAGAAAGACAAAAGGAGCCCAGGACCTGGGAGGCCAGGGCAGAAGGGCTGATTGGAGGGAGTAAAAGATGTCTTACTCTTTCACTTCTACCCATCCAGGTCTGTGGCGTAGGACATCCATCAGTGTGTTCATGAGTGTGGTCTTGAACCGAATTAACGTTCTTGGCTCTCTGCAACACAAGACAGCAAAAAACATGCTCAGGACCGTGACTTTCCTAGGATGTCCCCCAAGGATCGGAACAAAAGGGAGGAAGAAAAGCCACGTTCTACCTGCAGATACCACAGGCAGAAGTGCCGCATCTCAGAGCTGGGTGCCACAGCTTGCCAACACTTAGACTAGGCAAGCCAAGACGCTCAGCATCTTTGAGCTATTGAAAAATAGCAAACTAAGCATACAGTGCATTTCTGTAATCCTGGAGGCTGAGGCAGGGGGAATGCCATGAGTTCAAGGCCATCTGGATTTCAGAGTGGATTTTCAGAGCACAGCCTGTACCATAAAGTGAGACTTTATCTCAAAATAACAATAACAATAATAATAATGGCTGGAAAGATGGCTCAGTAATTAAGAGCACTGGCTGCTCTTCCAGAGGACCTGGGTTCAACTCACAGCACCACATGGCAGCTTATAACCATCTATAACTCCATTCCCAGGGGACCCCAGTGCCCTATGTGGCTTCTGTGGGTACCAGGCATGCACAGATTACACAGACATGCATGCAGACATAATACTCATGCACTTAAAAAAAATAGTAAGGGGTTGGGGATTTAGCTCAGTGGTAGAGCACTTGCCTAGCAAGCACAAGGCCCTGGGTTCGGTCCTCAGCTCCACATACAAAAAAAAAAAAAATAGTAAGCCAGGCATGATGGTTTTTACTTGTGATCCTAGTCCTTGGGAGGTGGAGGCAGGAGGATCCGCTGAAGGTCATCTTTGGCTAAATAGTTTGAAGCCAGCCTAGGCTGTATGACACCTTATCAAAAAAATAAAAATAAAATGATTTTTAAAAACCAAAATACATTTCTCAAGTCCCTACTATGTGGCAGGCAAGGTCTGGCTGTCTCAAATGTGCTGTGACTAATTCTTATATCACAAGGCAAGTGTTTGCAGATCCCCTTCCCGAGAATTCAGCATTTTCCCTGTTCCTCCTACTGATGCAACTAAAAACCCCAAACAGTGTGTATAAAAAGGTAAGAGGACTGAACGGTACACAAGAAGGCTGCCTTGGACCAAAGGGACAGCACTAGTGACTTCCCCAGCTTCCTTCATGCCTCTCTATGTTCCAGATGTGGAAATGAAAAAGACAGCCAATGGGCATCCAGAAATGCTGATGGCCATTGGCCCTGAACTACCTTTAAAAGTAGCCTGCTCTCTCCAGCCTAGGGAAGCCCAAGCCAGAACAGCCTTCCACAGCAGAATGTATAGTAACTGCTCCACTCCAGTGAAACACCAAGAGAACACCTGATGTCTGCCTCCACGGGTGCCAGCAAAGGTCAAGTGGGGAGTCCTCACTTCTCATGTGGTTGCGTCAGTGTAGCCCAGTACTAGCTTTGTCACTGGATGGTGCGGAGGAGGAATCCAAGGCTGAGGCTTTCCTCTGCCTCAGGCAGTACGAGTTCACGTTGTCCGGTACCATAGGACACCAAGGGTTGGGGAAGCCTGAACTTCCCCCATGTAGGCATGAGGTTGTCCTCCAACTCTAAGCTGATGTTAAAGGGCACAATTACCAATTAATACCTGCTGTGGATATCGCTCTGTGTAAAGTTCTGATTGGCCAGTGGCCAGGCAGGAAGTATAGGCGGGACAAGAGAAAAGAGAATTCTGGGAAGTAGAAGGCTGGGGAGACACCACCAGCCGCCGCCATGAGAAGCAACATGTAAAGACACTGGTAAGCCACACGCCATGTGGCAAAGTATAGATTAACAGAAATGGGTTAATTTAAGATAGAAAAGGTAGATAACAAGCAGCCTGCCACGGCCATACAGTTTGTAAGCAATATAAGTTTCTGTGTGCTTACTTGGTTGGGTCTGAGCGACTGTGGGACTGGCGGGTAAGAGAGATTTGTCCTGACTGGGCTAGGCAGGAAAACTCTAGCTACAAATACCACTGAAAATGATTGATTGAATCAATAAAATAGAAGTTCTTGAAAGACCAATAAACTTGGAAAACCTATCAGCAAGATGGACAAAAAGAAGACACTGTTACCTCCAGGTGGGCTGAAATGGGGGGGGGAGGCACTACAGACCCTACAGATACCAAGACTACAATAAGAGCATACTAATGCCTCTGCACACCTAAGTATGGCAGCTGAGATGACATAGTCCTTGAAATGCCCAGACCCCTACAGCTGTCCCGGTGTGGCACACATTTGAGTAGCTGTGTATTCCTAGAGAAACTGAATCCATTGTGTGAAAACACCCCAAAAAGATGGGCCTGGGCCCACAGGGTTCCCTGGAGAATAAATTCCTTGAGACGTCTGTTCTACACTGTCTTCTAGAAAAAGGAAGAGTGGACCCATCTGTGACACTAGTGTACCTAATAGTGAGATAGGATGTGGACAGTTAACGTGAAAAACAAAGCTGCAGGCTAGGGGTGGGGTGTGGCGAGCCACAGAGCACCTGCTTAACTTGTGGGAGACCCTGGGTTACATTTCCATCAGCACATATACAGGTGTACACATGCATGTTCATAAACATACACCAACAAAGGAAACTCAATAATACCAAAATAAGAATTATACTTCATAACCGAGTGGAAGATTTCCAGTAGGCAAAGCTGGCTCAGTGTTAGAAAATCTAATTGATACAATTTATCACAGTATCAGATTCAAAAGCAAAATCACATAATATCGATTAAAGCAAAAAAAAAAAAAAAAAAAAGCATTTCCGTTATTCAACCTCTAAATAACAAAATATCATTAACACTAGACTTTGGGTATTAAACTTACAGTTTTGGAGAAAACAGAGCAAATGGACAGATAGACAAAGCTAATAACTGACGGATTTTACCCACTAGGGTCACAGGTCATGAGTGTCCCTGGGAGTTTCCTTCCAGCTCTCTTTCAGGGGGCATGATCTTCTCTTTTCCAGCTAATATATCTTTATGGATGAGCTTTCTTCTGATTCTCTAACAGAACAACAGATTGAATAAAAAGTATTTTTTAGACATGCATAGTGGTGCATGCCTTTGATCCCAGCACTTGGGAGGTAGAGGTAGGGGAATCTCTGTAAGTTTGAGGCCATCCTGGTCTACAGAGTGAGTCCAGAGCAGCCAGGAACTTAGAGAGACCCTGTTTCAAAAAAAATTTTTTTTGCTTTGAAACAGAGGTGAGGTTGGCCTTGAGAATAACTGTTCTCAAGTAACTTTAAAAAGCAGACTAAGAAGGTTTAGCTAAAAAGAGAGTAAGTAGAACATTACAAGGAGCACCTAATCCTGAACAACAACAACAACAACAACAAAACAGCTTCAAAATTCATCAGATTGGTGAGATTATCAAGCAGCAAACATCAAATGTCCACACGAAAGTGGGAAGGAATGATAATTACCATACAGTGCTGATGGGAAGCTGAATGAACAGAGATTCGGCCTATTAAAACCCCTGGCAAGCTGGAAGGTGGTGGCACACACCTTTAATCCCAGCACTAGAGAGGCAGGGGCAGATGGATCTCTGTGACTTCAAGGCCAGCCTGGTCTACAGAGCGAGTTCCAGGACAGCCAGGGCTACACAGAGAAACCCTGTCTCAAAAAATCAACCAAACAAAAACATAACAAACACCCACTATTGTATTATACACATGAAAGCGGCAAGCCCTGAACACTGGAGCGGCCTTGCAGGTCAGTTCTATTAAAGATGAACTTGCAAAAACTGTAGATTCAGTACTTGGGCCAAGTATGCTCCTAGGTGTGTTCTTAGAAGCACGTGCAAGGACCTCTGTCAGGGACTGACTGCTGACATTTGCTGTGGAAACAGCGCTGTGGCAGCCTGCTCATACCCCCTCGGCATTCTTCACTTGGTGTGTGCCAACCAGAGGGCCTCCCCCTCAGCACCTGAACTTCCCTCCCCCACCAGGACACAGCTGGTGGGTGGACTTGGAACCACTCTCCAGCTTGGCTTCCAGGGTCTACACTCTCTGGACAGATGGAGGCCGCTGGCCTCAGCAACACCGGTTTCCTCTCCCTGGTTACCTGCTCCCCCAACCACCACCATCACCACCACTTCCTGGTGCTTGCTCTGGGTCATTATCTGGGGGACACACCCAAGAGTTTCACAGGGAGCCAGATAAGCCACATGCCTAGGCTCTCCTATGGACAAAGTTCCACATGTTCAGAGCCCCACTAATTAATACTAGGACTACTAATTTTGTGTTTTTATTATGTTTTTTGATGTGACGAAAGCAGGGTGCAGAGGAGAAAGGAAATCAGTAGGCTACTTATATCCCCAGCTCCTCAACAGTCAGGGGCAGCCCTGTGATATGGCTATGATCAATAAGATAAAAACACAAGGAAAGCTGAGTTCCTGGGAAAGTTTGGGGGGAGGGTGCCCTGAACCCCACCCCCCACCTCTTCCTGTCTTTGTTGTTATTGTTGTTCTGTTTTTGTGTTCATGTAGCCTGGGCTGAAGTTAACTCTGGAACCTGCCTAGGCTTCAGTAGGCCTGAGATAACAAGTGTGAACCACCAAGCCTGACGTTTTGGGTCTCGACTGTGACTTGAAGGCTGGAGCTGCAGCAGCTACTGAGTGCCCATGAGGAATCAACACAGTCATAAAGCTCTAACATCAAACCTCTGCCCAGCACTCTGGCCACTTCATCCTATGAAGGAAAGAAATGAAATTGCTGTTTTGTTACTTGTAGGCAAACAAAACATGTTTCCAATTGGCAGGTGCCCTGGACAGACAGCGGAGTGGGCCCTGTTGACTGAGTGCTCTTGGCTTCATTAGGGTAGGGATGCAAGTTCAGGGTCAAGACCTGGATTGGATTAAGGAGCTCTGCATGCAAAGGGGAGAGACTTGGCATTGATAAAACGGTACCAAACATTTGGAAAGAGGCTGGCAGAGCTCCGAGAGAGCTGCCCGAAGTCACCACGCCAGCCGTAGGGACCTCAGTGAAGATCAAACGCCGGCTACAATGTGTTGCGGGGCAAACCTCTCCATGCCCCAAAAGTCTCCAGGAAAGAGTACTGCTTTCCTGCTCCGTCCAGGTAGGTTGTGCTCAAGGCAGACAGACTAGTAGGTGCTGAATTCGGAGCCCAGGCTGTTAGGAACACAGAGTGCCAGAGGGGAGGGATCAGTGTATACAAGCATCGGGTTCACAGGACTGGCTCCCAAGTCCAACCAGCCCTGCCCAGCAAGTGCAGGATTCCCTGCAAGGCACTCGGCTCTTTGGAGTGTCCAGTTTCTCCATCTGCATAATGAACACATTAGGAGGGTCTGCATCAGGGGTGGGGGTAAGGATTTGACGACACGGGGGGGGGGGCAGGGCCTGACTTGCAATAGCTGTCCAACAACTATTTACTATGGTTGCTAGGGTTACAATCACAATCACTGAACTAAATTGTAGAGAGATGGCCAGGTGTCACGGAGCTCACCTGTGATCCCATTGGGAATTCAAGGTCAGCCAGGCCACAAAGGGAGAGCCCTAACTCAAAAAGACAAATGTGGTGAGGGTAAAGCAGAGAGATTGAGGAGGGGATGGAAAGAAGTGGGGAGGGAAGAGGGCAGGAGGGAGGGCCGGGCCTGTGCGCATGGACGGGGTGAGAACACTCACCTCTCTTTCCCCTTTGACACTCCATGGCCCTTGTTACCTTGATTCTGTGGGGAGGAAAGAAAAATGATGTAACGGTTTTGCACATCCACCTCCCTTTCCTGTGCAACCTGGTTCAGTGAGTGAGCTGCGCAAACTACCACACTCATCGGGCATAGGTCCTCAGGCATGAACATCTAGCCTGGCTGTGTTCTCCCTCATCATCTCCACCCAGAAATCAGGGCAGAACTTACCTGCTTACCAAGGAATGAATTCTCCATCACTACACTGGAGAACTGTGCCACAGGCAAGACTGTGGTATGAAGGTCTGCGCGGCAGTGCTTCAAATGCCAGCCCAAGGCTGCACTTGAGAGCTCCTCTGGCTCGGTGAGAGGAGTCTGGGCCTTCCATTCTAACTCTGAGTGTTGATTGTACACGAGGTCTAGGAAGGAGCTGTTGTAGTTGTTGTTGTTGTTGTTTTTAACACTTTGTTCTTTGGGGGCCCTGCCACCTGGCTCTCAAATGAATACACAGAGACTTATTCTTACTTTTGAATGCCTAGCCTTACCTTGGCTTGTTTCTAGCCAGCTTTTCTTAACTTAAATTATCCCATCTTTTGCCTCTGGGGTTTTACCTTTCTGTATTCTATGTCTTTCTTTACTTCTTACTCCATTGCTGGCTGTGTGGCTGTGTGGCTGTGTGGCTGTGTGGCTGTGTGGCTGGTGGCTGGGTGGCTGGGTGGCTGTGTGGCTGGGTGGCTGGGTGGCTGGCCCCTGGTGTCCTCCTCTCCTTCTCCTTCTTTTGCTCCTCCTTCCTCGCTTCCCCTTCTATTTATTCTCTCTGTCTGCCAGCCCCATCTCTCTCTCTCTCTCCTGCCTGGCTATTGGCCATTCAGCTCTTTATTCAACCAATCAGATGTTATAAGCAGACAAAGTAACACAGCTTCACAGAGTTAAACAAATACAACATACAAATACAAACAAATACAAAAGAACGCAACACATCTTTGCATCATTAAACAAATATTCCATATAAATAAAACATAACACATCTTCAACTAATATTCTACCACAGACTGAGCCCATTTCTCAGAGTGATTTCCTTACACCCCAGAAGACCTACCCAATCCTTCTATGGGTAGGTGTGTTTGATAGGAATTCCAGCCATGCCCCCACAGTTGCACATGACTGATCACATGATCTATGTGCATGCTTGGAGTAGCCATGTGCATGTGTGGGTTGGCCCTTAAAAAGGCAGGCCCCATGTCCCCCCCAACCCCCTTCTCCCACACATGTCCTTTCTGCAGGCCTGATCACATCTGTCCCTTTCTCCTTGTCTGAATAAAACTCTTGTTAGTGGATTCTGCCGTGTTTCGTGACTTTTCCTCGCAGGGTAAGAACGTCACTAAAAACCATCATTGGTGTCATGCACAACAGCCACTCCCAGCACTTTGCACCTGGGAACCTGTACCAGGGAAGCCTGCTCTGTCCACAACAGCCCACTGTCCATTTGCCTGGCCGCCAGATCCTGCACATACCACTGGCTACCTCGATTGGTGAGTCCCCCACTTTTCAGCCAGCATAAACAGTCTCCTGGGTCCGTGGGGATGACCATCGAGTGTCTGGTGCCCCACTGGCAGCCCTGAGACTGGGAGTACCCCCAACCATGGTCTTCACTGGCTATGGTTGGTCCCTATCACAGGCTAAAATTTCTAGCCATCTTCCACGTCTGCAGTTTGAAATATAATTCTCATGGTCAGACCCCTGACTTCGGGTGTGTCTTCAGGCTGTGTAGGGGCCAACACATTTTTCTGGCTTGATGAAGTAGTAAATGCTGTTGAACTCCTGGGGAGTCCTTGCCCAGCTCTGGCTCCAACCTTTACACCTCCTGCTACCAGCCATTCAAACCTGCCAACCACTCTCCCTTTGCAAGAGGTGGCCGGAGTGGATGGACTGGTTAAGGTCTGTGTCCCATTCCCTCTCACAGAACTCTCTCAGATAGAAAAGAAACTGAGTTCTTACACCTCTAATTCTGCTCTCTTTATTAAACAATTTCAATATATTACCCAATCATATAGTCTCATCTTCCATGACGTATATACAATACTTGTTAATAACCTACTTCCTGAGGGGTGCAGGCGGGTTTGGGAGCAGGCTAGGGCACATGCAGATGAGGTTCACCAAACTAACCCTGAACACCCTCCAGGGGCTGAGGTGGTTCCCGATCAGGACCCACATTGGGATTATAACACTCAGGGCAGGTCCCTAGCCAGGGATAGGTTTATCACCTGCCTCCTGCCAGGCCTCTGTAAGGCTGCCCTAAAACCAGTAAAGTATGAAAAACTAAAAAACGATCATTCAAGATAAGGGTGAAAATACATCTCATTTCTTAGAACAGCTTACTAAGGCCTCCTTTAGTACACTAGCCTAGATTCTGAAAGCTCAGAGGGCAGGCAGCTCCTTAGGACCCACTTTGTTTCACAGAGCTTCCCCAACACTTAGAGAACAGGCAGAAGTGTTAGAGGTGGCATTTAAGGTATACCATGGGAGAGATGAAAAAGCCCAATAAAAACTGCCAGATGCTGGTACATGCAGTCCAACCGGCTCCCCGAAAACTGCAGGGTCCCTGTTTCAAGTGTGGGAAAGATGGCCATTGGGCCTAGGCTTGAACCACTGCCCCACGGGGGGCACCAATAGGGCCTTGCTCAAAATGCTGCCAAAAGGGCCACTGGTCAGCTGACTGTCCTAATGCACCTAGCGGCATAGGAACGCCAGATCAGGACCACCCTCTGGCTGACTTCCTAGGCTTGGCTTTCAGCAACCACTGACACTGCCTGGGTCCTGCCCTGGCCACTCCCATCTCACACAAGGAACCCAGGGTAGTAATAACAATATCTGGGCGACCCATCTTCCTTCTGGACACCGGAGCTACCTACTCAGTCCTGAGAGAGTTTGGGGGCCTACCTCTCCTTGTCTCCCTATTGTCAGGGAAGAGGACAGCCTTACCTACTCACCAGACCCCACCACTTAATTGTATTTTCAGAGGCATCCCTTTCACACACACATTCTTAGTGGTGCCAAGCCGCCCTGTGCCTCTAATGGGAGGGGATCTTCTAACTAAGGTAGGAGCGTCCATTTCATTTGCTCCCCACGTTTGCCTCACCCCAGACTCGCCAGCAGCTCCTCTCCTTCTCCTAGCCACTCACCCTACTGACTCTAACAGTTCCTTTCCCTTGCTGGCCTCTCAAGTAGACCCAAAAGTCTGGGACACCCAGAACCCTTTATCACTAGGCACCATCTGCCTATTACTAACCATTTATAGGACCCTACCAGATATATTACCCAAGCTCAGTACCCTCTCTCACTCCAGAGCCTAAGAGGACTTAAGCCTATCATTTCTAGGAAAAAGCTGCTCCACCCAACTTCTTTGCCTTTTAACATCCCCATACTTGCAGTAAAAAGTCTAGTGGAACTTACCGCCTGGTTCAAGACCACCGGCTCATTAATTCTGCAATGGTCCCTCTCCATCCGGTAGTGCCTAACCCTTATACTCTCCTGTCCACTGTCCCTTCAGGAACCTCTCACTTCTCAGTTCTAGACCTCAAGGATGCCTTCTTTTCTATTCCTCTCAGTCCTCAGTCTCAAAATATCTTTGCTTTTACCTGGACTGACCCTGACACTCACCTGTCCACACAGCTGACCTGGACTATTCTGCCACAAGGATTCAGAGGTAGTCCACACCTATTTGGTCAGGCTCTGGCCTCTGACCTGCTTTCTCTGTCTCTCCCTGGCTCTAAACTAATACAATATGTAGATGACATTCTATTCTACAGCCTGTCCTTACAAGTTAGCCAAACTAACACCTAAAATAACCAGGCTGACCAGGAAGCCAGGACAGTGGCCCTCCAGGGCCAAGTCTCACCCCACCTACCACAGGGAATCCATGCAGTGCAGCCCACACCCTCACAGGAAACCCCTGACACTAAGCAAATTCTGTGCTACCTACACCAGCTCTTTCACCTTAATAGTCTTACTCTGTCTCAATTTGTAAAAGCCCACCTGCAGCCCACCTCTGAGGACCTACAGTTCTTAAGAACTATTACTGCCTCTTGTGAGATCTGCCAAAAAACAGACTCCAATACCAAATACAGAAGTCAGCCTTTTCCCACACACCAGGCTAGAGGTTCCCTTCCAGAGATTGACTGGCAGCTCAATTTTACGCATATGCCCACCATCAGGAAAATTAAATATCTCCTTGTAATGGTGGACTCATTTTCAAATTGGGTGGAGGCATACCCTGTTTCTAATGAGCAGGCTCAGACAGTTGCAGATTTCCTTCTCTGAGAATTTATTCCTCAGTTTGGGATTCCTGCCTCCCTCCAGTCTGACAATGGTCTGGAGTTCACCTCCTAGGTTTTCCAGACACTAGCTAAGGCTCTTAACATCCCTTGGCATTTTCATGTCCCATACCATCTTCAGTCCTCAGGAAAGGTGGAGCATACCAACCTGTCTTTAAAATCTATTCTTACTAAGATGTCACAGGAACTTCACCTTGACTGGGTAAGATTATTGCCTCTAGCTCTTCTCAGGCTCAGGTTCTTCCTAAAAAGCCTCTTTCAGTTTCTCCATTTGAACTAATGTATGGAAGGCCGGTTCTAACACCAGGTCTTCTATCCAACCCTTCAACCATTCCAGACAGGCTGCTAACTCCCCTGCTATGCCACCTAAGGTCTAGCCTGTGGAACTTCACAGACAGTTCCTTACCTCAGCCACGTGACAGTCCTTGCCCATCCCCAACCCACATTGGGGATCAGGTTCCTCTATCTCCTCAAGGCCAGTGCCTTTTACCCCTTTCTCCTAAATGTCAGAGACCCTTCAAGGTAATTCTTGTGATTCCCACAGCTGCTAAACTCGAGGGCTTTCCTCACTGGGTCCACCTGTCTCATCTGAAACCTTTTATCTCACCTCCATCCCAGAAACATCTCTTCATACACAGTGACACAGACAGCGCCCTGTTCTCTCAAGCTCCAGAGGACATCAGGATCCACTGCTGCTTTGTCACCAATTCCAGAGGAATGAGGCACTACCCCATAAGCTCTTCCTTTCCTAATTAACCACTCAGCTAATTGTTATAGGGCCACCACAGAGCCAGGGGCAAAAGGACCATCAGACATATCCAGGTGGTAAGGAAAAAAAAACAGTAATAATCAAAAGGTATTTACACCCTTTTTTAAGGATGGAAAGAAAGAAAAGGAAGGAAGGAAGGAAGGAAGGGAGGGAGGGAGAGAAAGAGAGAGAGAGAAAAAAAAGAGAGAGAGAGAGAGGAAGGAAGGAAGGAAGGAAGGAAGGAAGGAAGGAAGGAAGGAAGGGTCTGGGCTCTGCAAAAACAGACTCTAATGTAAGAGTCTATCACTGTTGAATGCTCTCAGCAATTGATCACCTGTGTCTCATGAATGCTAAACCAATAAAGGAAACGGGTGCCTTAAATAATCTACCTCTAATAAAGCTTATCTCAGGTGAAAATTAAGCAGAGTACTGAACACCACAATGGTCACTAATATTCTCATGGCTGCTTCCTAACATGTTCAAAAGTTTTCCCAAGCTCTAGAAAGTAGCTTAAATCCACCTGGACAGGTCAGATCTACTTCAGATAAGTGCCAAGCCTGGTCTGGGAACACTCTAAAGAAAATAAAAATAGTAGCCAGGTGTTGGTGGAGCACGCCTTTAATCCCAGCACTCGGGAGGCAGAGGTAGTCAGATCTCTGTGAGTTCGAGGCCAGCCTGGTCTACAGAGCAAGATCCAGGAAAGGCGCAAAGCTATATAGGAGAAACCCTGTCTCGAAAAATGAAATATAATAATAATAATAATAATAATAATAATAATTCTTTTTTCCTAAGTTTTTTTTGTCTCACCAGTATCCTGTCAGCCCAAAAATTCTGAGCCAGAAAAGATGGACAACTCCAGGGCAGCAGACGACAGCCCACCATCCCAGGACACCTGTCTACTTCAGAAGCCCCCTATCCCCCACAAGAGCCAACTAACGCCCACCAAGTCATCTGGAAGCAGTTTTTGGGAGAAACGACACCGCATACCCACTCATTCACCATCTTTTATAAAAACAAAGAGTCCAGGATAATAGGAATTCCAGCCACACCCATGGTCGAGCATGCCCTTGTGGGACACTTAGTCATTTCTGCCTAGTCATTTCTGGGTCATACATCCTACAAGACTCATGTGTTGTGTGGTTACATATTTGCATGCAGTGTGACCACGTGATCTACATGCATGTGTGGAGTAACCATGTGGGCCTGTGTGTGCATGTGCAGACTGGCCCCATGTCCTCCTGCTCCCCTCTCCCACACGTGTCCTTCAGCAGGCCTGATCACATCTGTCCCTTTCTCCTTGTCTGAATAAAACTCTTGTTAGTGGATTCTGTCGTGTTTCGTGACTTTTTCCTTGCAGGGTAAGAACGTCACTAAAAACCATCAGTGTTGTTTGGCTCCAATCAAGTTCCACAAAGACCAGTACCAGTCCTGGTTGGATTGCTCCCTGAGGTGTGCATGAATAGGGAACAAACTGTCCCTGTCAGGATGACATCTTCAGGATGGATGGGCGTCTCTGTTACTTTTAACACAGTACCACAGATGAAGTGGCTATGCATCACATTGTTTTCCTGGGTGTGTGGTCTGCTCACAGCTTAACTGAACTGTCTGCATATGTCTTACATGGCCATGTCAGGAGCCTCCCCAGGAGATGTTTCTCTTGAAGTAGGAGGTTTCATCCACTCTCAGACACACTGGGAGTACAAGTCAGTTGCTTGGGGTTGTAGGGCAGATGTTGACTCATCAGCTGGGACTTGCTCCCAAGTCTCTAGAGACATGGATGTCTGCTGTGAGATATTATTTTAACTATGTAAAGATGTATTATGTTTGTTTTTGCTGTGGAATATTACTTAAACTGTGCAAAGGTGTATTATTTTGTTTCTGCTGCATTTGGTTATGTAAGCATGTGTTGCATTTGTTCCAACTTGCCTGCCTAAGACACCTGATTGGTCAATAAAGAGCTGAATGGCCAATAGCTAGGCAGGAAAAGGATAGGCAGGGCTGTCAGGGAGAGAAAATAAATAGGAGAAGGAATCTAGGCTCAAGAGAGGGAAGAATGAGAGAAGATGGAGAGAATGAGGGACACACCCAGCGTAAGAAGCCAGGCAGATGCCAGACAGACAGACATGGAGAAGCAGTGAAAGTAAGATCTACAAAAGCAAGAAAAGGAATAAGCCCCAAGAAAAAATAAAAGGTAGACAAAGAGAAACAGGTGAATTTAACTTGTAAGAGCTAGCCAGAAACATGCCTAAGCTAAGCCAAACTTATTCAAAACTTATAATAAATCTCTGTGTCATGATTTGGGAGCTTGTTGGTGGCCCTAAAAGAAATAGGCTGGTCCTGGTGTCTGTTTGCACCCAGAATACCTCCAGAGCACTTGTGAATACTTCTAACCCTTCTCCTCCATGTCAGCTCTGATGAGTCTATGTAGCCTGACAGGATCACAGGAGGAGCCTTGCGGCCATTTCACAGGCTCTGCCCACACTCGAAAGGGATACACACAGCAGGTACAGCAAGGAAAGGAAACCTTTGGGATCATTGTGGCATTCTGGTTATTGCTCACTCGTACCCTTTGAAGGGCCAGAGTAAGGGCACTGCTTCACCAAACTAGTGAACTCCAAAAGCAATTAAAACTATAGTCCGATCTTACTCCAGTCCATCAACTCACGCAATGCTCTTCAAGATAGCCTAATCTTTTTATTTTTATTTGTTTTTGTTTTTCAAGACAGGATTTCACTGTGTAGCCCTGACTATCCTGGAAATCACTCTGCAGGTCAGGCTGGCCTCAAACTCACAGAGATCCTCCTGCCTCTGCTTCTTAGTGCTGGAATTAAAGGTGTGTGCCACCACCGCCCAGCTAATCCTAATCTTTAAAAAAAAAACTGTTATTTTTCATTCTTTTTCCTGCTCTCAAGTCTAGACTTTTATAGGCAGTCACTCCCTGGCCTTTGGTTGCAAAACTTTTCCTTTCTTCAGGCTTCCATTACTATACCTGCCAAAATTTCAATCAATCATGTATGCATATGTGAAGCTACAACTGCTGTGAGTGAGTGTATGCATGTATGTGAGTGAGTGTGCATGTGAGTGTGTGTGAGTGTGTTTTGTGTGAGTGTGTGTGTGCGTGCTATATGTACGTGTATGCAGGTGTGCTCACCCATGTCTGTGAGAGTAAAGACCTGAGACCAATGGGCTGGATGTTTTCCTCCACTTGTTACCTCAACCATCATCATAGTTTGAGGCAGGGTCTCTCAGTGGACCTGGAGTTCACCCTTTCTGCTAGCCTGGCTGGCCAGAGAGCCCCTGGCATCTGCCTGTCTCCCTGCCCCACCCCCAGAAATGGGGTTACAGACATGAATGCCATTCCCAGCTTTTATTTGTTATTTCCAGGTGTGTGTGTGTGTGTGTGTGTGTGTGTGTGTGTGTGTGTTGTGAATGAATGTGAGCACATGTGTGTATTGGGGCTTGCATGTCTGTGTGCATGTGGAGGTCTGAAGTTGATGTCAGGAACCATCCTCAATCACTAGTCCACATTGTGCCTCTGAGGCAGGATCTCTCAATCAAACCCAGAGCTTACTGATATGGTTAGTCTAGCTAGCCAGCTTGCTCTGGGGAATCTCATCTCAATTTTTGAGGTTGGAACTACAAGTACATCACCATGCCTACATGAATTCTTGAACTCTAACTTGGGTCCTTATTCTTGAGTGGCAGGCAATTGAACCATTGAGCCATCTTTACAGCCCACACCCAATTTTTACATAGGTGTTAGAATCTTCATGCTAGCACAGCAAGGATTTTACCTACTGAGCTGCTCCCAGCCCTACTTTGTTTTATTTACTTTTGATCCTCTGTCACTACCACTTTGTTTTATAAGCAATCAGGATTGAATGCGGGGCTTGGCATATGCTAGACAAGTCCTCCATCACTGAGTAGGTCATTCATGTGAAGATGTGACATCATAAAGTATTGAGTTTTCCAATCCACAAATATGGCTTATCTCTACTAATTTGTCAATTTTATTTTCTTTCCAAATATTTTCTGGTTTTCATATAGAAGTCATACACATTTTAATTTTATTTTATTTGTAGGTATTAATACTGTAATGCTGTTGTAAATATATTTTTGATGTGTATGTGTATATATATATATATATAAGCAAATGACAAAGCATGTATGTATAAATGCATGTGAAGGCCAGAGAGATTGTGGTAGTTGGAATGTAATTGGCCCCCATAAGCTCATAGGGAGTGGCACTATTTGGAAGTGTAGCTTTGTTGGAGTAGGTGTGGCCTTGTTGGAGGAAGTATGTCACTATGAGAATGGGCTTTGACGTCTCATATATGCTCAAGCCACACCCAATGTCTCAGTTCACTTTCTGTTGCTGGAGATCAAAGACGTAGAAATCTTAGCTCCTTCTCCAACACCATGTTTTCCTGCATACCTCCATATCCTGCCATGATAATGGACTAAACTGCTAAAACTGTAAGCCAACTAATTAAATATTTTCCTTTATAAGAGTTACTGTAGTCATGGTGTCTCTTCACAGCAATACAAACCCTAATTAAGACAGAAGTTGGCAGCAGGGACTGGGGTATTGTTGTGATAGGCCTGACAGTGGTTTTTTGTTTTTGGGATTTTTTTAAGGAACATGGACCTTGGAGTGTGGATTAGAAAAAAGTAGTTGAACCCTTTGAGTGCTGCTTAACTGTCCATTCTAGTAGGAACATGGAAGACTGTGGTGATGAGTGTGATTTGAACTGTGGGCGGTGGATCAAAAGGTTTCAGAGGAGAAGAATGTTAGTATGTGGCCTAGAGATTGGTCTTGTGATATTTTGGTGAAGAAAATGGCTGGTTTTTGCTCTTGTCAAAGGAGTCTGCCTGATGCTAAAGTGAAGATATTTGAATTAATTTCATTGGCAGAGAAAATCTCAAAACAGCCTTATATAGACTCTGTTGTGTGGTTATTATTGTTAACTCTAATGAAGATATATAATGAAAAGGAGCAAGCTGAGAAAGGAAAAATACAAAATGTACAATTTGAGGAGATAAGGAGCACCAGGAAGTAGAATAGAGCTAAATCCTGTGTTCAAGGAGATAAATGGATTAAGAAATAGAATAAAGAAAATGTAACCTCAGGGCAATATCCCACCCAGCTAAGTTTCCAACTTGTGTAAAGGAACTAAAGAAATGCCTAGAGCTGGGTGTGATGGCACATGCCTTTAATCCCAGAACTCTGAAAGCAGAGGCTGGTGGATCTCTGAGTTTGAGGCCAGCCTGGTCTATAGAGCAAGTTCCAGGACAGCCAACCTTAGGCAGTGAAGGAAACCATGGAAAACAGAAAGCTGGTGAAGATGTGATTGAATGAGGGAGCCATGTTCCAGCCCCAGTAAGCAGCAGAACTTAGCATCTTCAGCCACATGGCTGTGGCTTTAGAGTCAAGGATAGAAGAAAGACATTATGGAATCTTCCTCTGCAACCAAGGAAAGCTGCCAAGGGCAGGCATAAGTCAGGCATGTCCCTAAATGGAGGTCTACAGAGGCCTTTGGGTGAGGCTGTGAAGGAGAAGCCTGGATAGCCTTGAAGACCCCAAGATTAGAGATGCCAGAGTCATGAGATACCTGTTGAGGAAAGCTACTAACAGGGAGTGGAACCAGCCCAAGAGAAAGAAGTATGCTATAGTCAACAAAGCTGAATGGAGTTGGAGATCTGAAGAGCACTTTGACATCAGATGTGGAGATGCACAGTTTGGAGTTTTCCCAGCTGGTTTTTGGTCTTGCTTTGGTCCAGTATTTCCTCACTATGCTCCCTTCCCCATGTTTTGGGATAGTAGTATATATCCTGTGCCATTATATGTTGGAAGTATGTTATCTGATTTTTAATTTTGATTTTATAGAGAATTACAGTTAAGAGACTGCATTAATCTCAGAAAA
Source organism: Onychomys torridus (assembly GCF_903995425.1). Lineage (NCBI taxonomy): Eukaryota > Metazoa > Chordata > Mammalia > Rodentia > Cricetidae > Onychomys > Onychomys torridus. The sequence goes on from NC_050446.1 coordinate 141,862,482, forward strand.
GACTTTGAACTTTGGACTTTAAAACATTGTTGAGACTGTGATAGACTATGGGAACTTTTGAAGTTGGACTAAATGCATTTTGCATTATGATATTGTCACAAGTTTATGGGGTCTGGGAGTGGAATGTGGTAGTTTGAATGTAATTGGCCTCCATAAACTCATAGGGAATGACACTATTGGGAAGTGTGGCTTTGTTGGAGTAGAAATGGCCTTGTTGGAGAAAGTGTGTCCCTGTGGAGGTGGGCTTTGAGATCTCATATATGCTCAAGCTACACCCATATCTCAGTCCACTTCTGATCAAGATGTAGCCAGCACCATGTCTGCATGCAGACCACCATGTCCCACTATAATGATTATGGACTAAACCTCTGAAAATTAAGCCACCCACCCTAATTAAGTGTTTTTCTTTTATAAGAGTTGATTCCATGGTCATGGTATCTTTTCATAGCAATAGAAACCCTAACTAAGACAGAGGTCAAGGTTGTGTGTCTTTCTCAGTCAGTCTCCACCTTATTTTTTGAGGCAGTATCTTTTACAGAACCTAGCATTCTCTGATTCAGCTAGACTGAGTAGCCAGTAGGCCCCAGGATCCTCCTGACTCCACCTCTCCAGTGCTGGGATTACAAGTGCAGGATACCACATCTAGTATGTGTGTGTATGTGTGTGTGTGCATGTGCGTGTGCATGTGTGTGTATAAATATATATATTTAATGTGGGTACTGGGAATCAAATCCAGGTCCTGACAATACTAACTTGTAATGGGCAGAAAAATACCACCCTAAAGACATCCATATCCAAATCCCTAGAGCATATAAGTATGTTACATTACAGGCAAAAGGAAATTAAGGATAAGCTGGAATTCAGTGGCTCCTCCAGTGACCTTACAATGGAGAGCTCATTCTGACTATCTGAATAGACCAGATATCATCACAAAGATCTGCAACTGTGGGTGAAGGAGGTGGAAATGTCAGAGTGATGAATGTGAGGAAGATGGCTTTGATAGCAAACGCAGACCAGAAGCCAATGAGAGAGGGCAGCCATTAGATGCCAGAACAGGCATGAAGTAACCTCTCCCAGGAATACAGCTCTCCATGGTGCCTCTAACTCAACACCTCGCTTCACACTTCTGACCCCTAGGCCTGTCAGATAACAAGCTTTCTAAGCCAAGAGCATTAAGGTAGCTTGTTGCAATAGCCACTGGAAACAGACACAAACAGAAGCAAAACTGATTCATGTTTTCTACCTGTCGTCAGCAGCCTTGCTGAACTATCAACAGACGTAGCTTATAGATTCCCTTGACTTTTCTGTGTGTATACATGTTTTCTACGAACAAAGGCAAATTTATTCCCTCCTTTTCCATGTCTATGCCTTTTATTTTTGTTGCAATGGCTAAACCCTAATACAGTGCTGACTATAAGTTTTTATTTTTATTTTATTTTTATTTTTCTGAGACAGGGTTTCTCTGTGTAGTTTTGGTGCTTATCCTGGATCTCATTCTGTAGACCAAGCTGGCCTCAAACTCCCAGAGATCCGCCTGGCTCTGTCTCCCAAGTCCTGGGATTAACGTCGTGAGTCACCACCACCCAGCTGACTATAAGTTTTTAGTGCAAACATCTTTAACTTACATCTGGCCTTAAGGGACATTTTCTGTTTCAACTTTTAGAAATGATATTGCTGAGGCCATCAAGATGGTTCAGTGGATAAAGGAGCTTGCAACTATGTAGTTGAAAGTTTTCCTGTGTCCCACCTGGCCTGAGGTCAGGACAAATCTCTCTCACCTGCCGGTCCCGCAGCTGCTTGGACCCAAATAAACACACACAGGCTAATATTATTTTTAAACTATGGCCATGGCAGGCTTCTTGCTATATAGTTCTTATATCTTAAGTTAACCCATTTCTTTTTCTGTTGTTGTTGTTGTTTTGTTTTTTGAGACAGGGTTTCTCTGTGTAGCTTTGGTGCCTGTCCTGGATCTCATTCTGTAGACCAGGCTGGCTTTGAACTCATAGAGATCCACCAGGCTCTGCCTCCTGAGTGCTGGGATTAAAGGCGTGCACCACCACTGCCACCAGCCAGTTAACCCATTTCTATAAATCTATACTTTGCCACATGGCTTGTGGCTTACTGGTACTTTTATATCTTGCTTCTCATGGCGGAGGCTGGCAGCATCTCCTCTGCTCGGTCTTTCTTCTCTCTATCTATTTGGATTTTCCACCTGCCTCTAAGCTGCCTTGCCATAGGCTAAACAGCTTTATTTATCAACCAATTAGAGCAACATATTTTCACAGCATACAGAAAGACATGCCCCCATCACAACAAGCCTGACTGAGTTCGATCTTGGAGACCCACATGGTGGGATGAGAGAATGGACTCCTACAACTTGTCCTCTGACCCCTGCACATGGGCCATGGAGCACAGCTGCACACTCACATCAATTAAACAATGTAATACAATTTTGTTTTTAGAGAGCGATGTTACTATAGGATTTTATAATTGTCCTCTACCAAAAGGGGTAAATTTCCTGCTATTCCATAGTTTTTCAAGGACAAGTATTTAATTAATTAATTAATTTATTCATTTATTTATTTATTTATTTATTTATTTATTTAACTTAAGGCATCTTTTCTTATATCACTATGGAAATACTATGAAATTCATTGAAAACGTCTTTCACTGATAACTATTATGTTATTCACCCATCATGGTCATCAAGCTCTAGTTCCTCAGAGACATTTAACATTTACTTCTGCCTGACACCACAAGAACTGTGTGTGAAGTGCGTGTGTGCATTTTCCTGTGATAGAGTTCATGACCTTGCTGCATATGTAGAGGTCAAAGGGCAACCCTGAGTATCAGTCCTTGCCTTCCATCTTTTTTGTGACAAGGTCTTGTTTGTTGTCAACTGCCCTATTTGCCAGGCAAGCTGGCCTTCAAGCTTCCAGAGACTCTCCTGTCCCCACCTCCCATCTCACCGCAGGAACACTGGGGTCACATCTTGGTTCTGGGCTTTCTAACTTGGGTCCTTTCGCAGAAAGCACTCTACACACTGAGCTACCTCCCTGGGCTATGAACTGTAAATGCAATGTCACTGTCCTTGCTTAGCCTTTCCCAGAAGGCATGAGGACCCATCCAAGGTTAAGGGTTCTCAGAAGAAGTTGGTTTTATGTCTTTTTCAGAATAGTAAATGGTTTATCAGAACTACTACATCATTTGTATATGACAACGTAGACTCATGACAAGCAGAAGGGGAAGCCTGAGGCTGTGGAGCTCAGTGCAGTCCCCAGGGGCACCATTCTCCAAGCCCTTCTCTGTGTTCAGCACTCCAGAGGCTCAGAGGGTATTTCCCATGCCACACAAACACACCTAGGACCTCAGCTGACAGGGAGAAGTTGGTGGCTTTCATCTGTCAAAGGTAAATCTATTCTAATGAGTACCTTTGCCAGGGATGGGCCCCCCTGAAGGGTCTAGGATTCAGAAAGAACCCTCAGTTCCAATTATTGGCCCTACTCTATTTGTGATACAATCTACCTCCACTCCAAGGGACAGGAAGAAACAATGGCACAGGTGAGATTTCTTTTCTTTCCCTTTTTAAAAAATCCTTATGGATTTCTATTGTACAACCAACTTCCCCAGGGCAGAGGGAGTGGGGGAGCCAACTCTTTTTTTTTTTTTTTTTTTTTTTTTGCCAGAGCTGAGGACTGAACCCAGGGTCTTGTGCTCGATAGGCAAGCCCTCTACCACCCGGGAGCCAACTCCCAGCCAACCACAAAGCATTTCTGTTCTGATATACTGGGACAAGGGACCCTGTTCAGATGCTTCTGTGCTCACTAAAGTTACTGTTGTGACGGTAAACAAAGAGCCGGAATCCCGTCTGTAGAAGGGCCACACCTTTAGATTGCCAGAGGGAGTGAGGGCAGGAGGGGTCGGGATCGCCAGGTGGAACACCTTAAGCCTTTGGGCTTGAAACCCAAACCCCTTAGGAGTTGACGGTCTTCCCAGCTCTGGGGCCTCCTCCTCTGTCCCAGGCCTCTATTGTGCTTGCCAATACATTTTTCTTTTTCTTTGCCCTGGGACTGCTCCCTGTCTTGTAACTCTTTAATTCACAGAGGAAATGACCCCATCTGCTACCTGGTATTGGATGATCCATGCAAGATAGTTATTGACAACCACTCTGATTAAGCCAACTAAAAGTTTTAAGTCCTTTTTATTAATAGCCAGACTAAGAATGGACTTGTGACTCTTGCTGCCCATGCTCTGGGGTACAGAGTTGTTTTTTGTTGTTTTTTTTAAATATTTATTTATTTATTATGTATACAGAAGAGGATGCCAGATCTCATTACGGATGGTTGTGAGCCACCATGTGGGTGCTGGGAATTGAACTCAGGACCTCTGGAAGAACAGTCAGTGCTCTTAACCTCTGAGCCATTTCTCCAGCCCCAGGGTACAGAGGTTTTAAAGCAAAAGCCACAAAGACATAATTTACATCACAGTTAGATTAGGGTCAAAGTAACCTTGAAATGTTCGTTCCTAGAAGAGCATAGTAATTATTTTAGAAGTAACATGCCAATTATTTTTTACTTATATCATTTCTAGTTATTTTAGTTTACTTTAATTATTTTGTTTAGTACAACTGAACCATGGTCAAGGTCATGGAAATCTCAAATGACTACTGTGGGGGTGTGGGAGTAGAGGGCCTGAGAACTGTCTAAACAAACACAAAATGGAGTCCGAACAAGATGGTGTTGCCTTAATCATTTCAGTATCAAAAGAAAACAGGATTTACGGGAAGGACTACTGCAGCAGACACTTGTTTTACTTTTGTTAATGACACTTTAATAGTGAGATGTCTCCCAACTTGTGTGTTAATTTAGAAGTGAATCATGACTTAACAGTGGTAGTGCAGGTGGAGGGCATAAATTTATTCAATCCACAAAGTTCAAAGTGGAGTCTTCATTGGGTGTAGGAAATGAAAACGGGAGTCAGAATAGCGCCTCAGTTTCTCTAACTTGATCAACAGCAGTCACTCAATAGTGATAGCTGTATGCATGCTCTGCTTGGCGCTAGGGTACAGGGGTACAGGGAACAAGTCGATCCTGGAGTCTAAAAGGAAAGACGGATGCTGAACAGATGTTAGGCAGAATAATGAAGTCTGGCAGGGGTAGTAAATTCACAGCACGCTGCGGGTAGATAGATTCGCTTTCTGTGCTGAGAGGGAAAGAATCAGGTGGCATTCCGACAAGTTGAAACACGAGAAGAAGCAGGTTGGGGGCCAGAATGTTGGGTTCTAGAGCGACTCATTTCCTTTCTATCTTATTTATTTATTTGTTTGTTTGTTTGTTCGTTCGTTTGTTTATTATTTATTTATTATATTTATTTATTTATTTATCATTCATTCATTCATTCATTCATTCATTCATTCATTTATTTATTTATTTATTCGTCTTAAAATCAGAGTTGGCCTGTCGGTTCCTAGAGCGCACCAGCTTGTCTGATTTGAGGCTCAACTAGTATTGGGATTGGAACAGCCACTAACGGAGATTTGATGGGTGGATGGACGGACAGGCGGACGGACAGGCAAACAGGGGATGAAAGAATCTCTAAAGGTTTCTTTAAGTCAGGATAAGTGTCTAGGGGCCACAGAAATAACTGGGTGCAGTTTGGATTCTAGACTCAGTAAATTTCCCGCCAGCATGCCAGTCTCGCGGAGCATGCGCCACAGTTCGTGTGGCGAACGGCATGTCGGGACTTGTAGTCCTTCGAGAGATGAGTGTATTCTTCACACCCCCGCCCCCCCTCTAATAACTGCCCCAATCTTCCTGTTCTGAATCCCTCCGCTATTCCCTTTCTTATAAGGACATCAAAAGCATCGAATTAGTGTCACTCCTACCTTCTGTCGCGACATGACACAGGACCAAACCAAACCGGTGCCGGCGAGAGCGTGTGTGTGTGTTGTTTCCATGGCAACGAAGGGAGGTGGCCCGATTCGCCACTCTGATTGGATGACATATTAGGTCCCGCCTCTAGACAGTAGCCGCTCGGTCCAACCCCGGCTCTTGGAAGAGACGCCCAACCTTTTGCTCTCCCGCCGCTTCTCTGCCTAGGATACACTTTGCTAGAGGCCGCCCGCCCGCCCGCCGCTGCACTTACTGTGCAGATGTCCAGCTACACTGCCCCCCCCAATCGAAAAGCAATGCCTTTGAGAAGTGGTCTCAAACGCAGTTTTCCAATTCTACTGAAAGAAGAATCTACTGAAGTTTCCTCACCAGGACACCTGATTATTTGGTCTCCTCAAAACATTCTTTTTTGGCGGGGGGCGGGTTGGATTTTTTGTGCTGCTTGAAACAGGGTCTCACGTTACCCAGGCTAGCCTCAAACTCGCTTCATAACCAAAGACGACCTTGAACTCCCTTTCTCTTGCCACAACCACAACTCTACATCTGGCTCCCTCACTATCTCTAACTTTTTCTAGGCAAGCGCTCTACCACTGAGCTAAATTCCCGACCCTCACTATCTCTAACTCTTAAGCACCCAGGCACAGTGGCATTTGCTTGGGAAGTAAAAGCAGGATTCGATGGCATCCTTGGTTAGATGATGAGTTTAAAGTCAGCCAGTGTGACATAAAATCCTGCCTCAAAAACCAAGTGCCTGAGCACTTGGAACACACATTCCATCACCCCACCCACCCATGGGCAGCCTTTCCAAGCTCATCTGGCTCACTCTGTGGCCCTGTTCTTCCAATGCAGTCTCCAACCTGTTTCCAGTGGGTGGTTTGACCTTTAATTTTCATTCCCACATTCTGAAATTCACCCTTACTGAAGGCACTTTCTCCTCCTCTGCCCTTACCTCAACTGGTACTTTATCTCAGGACTTCCCTAACCATCTATAACTCCATTCTTGAAAAATTCCTCTAACTCCTCACTATCTCCTCCTATAAGTATCTAGAAAGAAAGAAGGGGGAGAGTTCTTCTCTATTTTCCACTGTGCTCCCAGAGTGTAGCCCAATGCTTGGCATTTGGCAGCTGGCCAACACTGTAGTAACTAAATGAACTATGAGAAAATAGTAGTTAAACAGATAGTTACCAACTGTGAGACTAGAATACAAAGCCCCAGACTAAATATATGTCCAAAGTAATTGAGAACAAGTATTCAAATGTTCATATACACATGTTCACATGTTCACAACAGCTCCCAAATGGAAATAACCTGAATGTCCATCAAGAGATAAATTAGTTACATATTAGATACATATAATCGAATGTTACTCAGCCATAAAGAAGCACACTGATGTTGATATGTAGATGAACCTAAAAATATGCTAAGGGAAAGAAGACACACAGAAGGTCATAAAGTGCACATATGTGTGAGGATGGGGATGCCCAAACAACTTCCACAAAACATTAAGAAAAAGAGGGCCCCACCCTGGCTTCTACAAAAGAAAAATGGGCAAAAGATAGCTTGTTAGAAGCTTTTGTTGTCGACTTAAGAAAGGAAAGGTTTGCTTTAGCTCAAAGTTTGAGGTACAGTGCAGCGTGCTGGGGAAGGGGTGTTGATGGGAGCATGAGGCAACATGACTAACTGCAGCCACAGTCAAGAGTCAGAAAGGTGAATGCTGGTGCTCGGCTGTTTCCTTTCTTCTTTCCGTGCAGCCCAGAACATTTTCTTCTTTCCGTGCAGCCCAGAACATTTTCTTCTTTCCGTGCAGCCCGGAACATTTTCTTCTTTCCGTGCAGCCCGGAACATTTTCTTCTTTCCGTGCAGCCCAGAACATTTTCTTCTTTCCGTGCAGCCCAGAACATTTTCTTCTTTCCGTGCAGCCCAGAACATTTTCATCTTTCCGTGCAGCCCAGAACATTTTCATCTTTCCGTGCAGCCTGTGGAATGGTGCCACCTTTTTTTTTTTTTTTTTTTTTCAGATGAGCCTTCATACTTCAATCTACAAAATTCCTCATGGGTGACCCAGAGATGCATCTCCCAAGTGGTTCTAGACCCTGTCAAGCAGACAATGTTACACATCGCAGGCAGGAACAGGGAATTTTCTGCAGAAGAAATTCAAATGAACCAGGGATGGGAGCACACATCTGTGATCTGAGCACTTGAGGAGCAGAGACAGGGGGATTGTTACAAGTTTGGGTACAGCCTGGCTATATATTGAGTTCCAGGCCATCTAGGGCTTCATGGTGAGAACTTGTCTGGAAAAGAAGGGAGGGAGGCAGAGAGATGAGAGGAGAGAAGGGAGGGTGAAGGGAGAAAAGAAAGACTAGAAACTAACAGCAAACCATCTGAAGGCCATAAATACAGACAATTATAAACTGGGGTTTTAAATACATCAGTTACACAAAATAAAAGGAGTTTCTATCTGGCTCCCGAGATAACCAAAACCAGGAAGGAACCACTACAGTCTAACAGCTTCATTCCCTGGATCCTGTGCGTACCCAAGGTCAAGGCCATTCAAGAAATTTGTCATCTGGAGATTAACTGAGGCACTGCTGTCAGGGACATTTTCAAAGCATGGGTCTCCAATGTTTTTGTACTTCCAAGCTCTGTATGAAGCTGCATTGCATGGCCTGTGTTGTTTACAAGGTGCTCATGAAACTTACCTTGTAAAGTCCAGAAGAATCGAACCAACACTCCAATTTAGACCTGCTACTGCCCCACCACCTCCACCAAAGCCCATGCAGAGATGGATTCTTTTTTTTTAACTTTTTATTTATTTATTTGTTTGTTTTGTTTTGTTTTGTTTTGTTTTTCGAGACAGGGTTTCTCTGTGTAGCTTTGCGCCTTTCCTGGAACTCACTCTGTAGCCCAGACTGGCCTCGAACTCACAGAGATCCGCCTGCCTCTGCCTCCCGAGTACTGGGATTAAAGGCATGTGCCACCACCGCCCGGCTCCTTATTTATTTTTAATCATTTATATATGTGATGGCGGTATGTGCACATGTGAATGCAGGTACCCTTAAAGTCCAGAAGAGGGAGTTAGATCTCCTAGGACTAGGTTACAAGTGGCTGTGTGTAGCAGGCATCTTAAAGAGTCTTATGAATAAAATCAAACTCAGAGCCAGGTATTGGGGTGAATGCTGGAAGATCAGAGAGACAGAACAAGCCACAGCTACTTCATCTCACCAGTTCCTCAGCTGGTCCTATTTCCTCAGGCTGGAAATCTCTGAGTCCTTATCCAAATGTATCTCAGCTGAACTGTGCTGCTCAAAGCCTAAATGCTTAACCAGCCAAAGGCTTCTAGTTTCTGGTCTTCACGCCTTGTATATCTTTCTGCATTCTGCCATCACTCCCTGGGATTAAAGGCTCACTTTCTGGGATTAAAGTTGTGTGTCACCATGCCTGGCTGCATCTTTTTTTTTTTTAAGTTTGTCAAAGGAAAATATTCTTTATTTAAATAAAAACATGTTAAGATGACAAACACAAGGGTTGTCACTTAAAAGTTGAGATTTTCCTAAGGTTTAAAAACAAGTCCTGTTTGTTTGCTGGCCCTTCAGTTTGCAATGTTTCCATCAGTTTTTCTGACCTCTTCCCCAGGACTTGCAGCTGTTAGCGCGTTTATCAGCCATGGCCTCTTGGAGGTCTCGAGTCACTTTCACAAACCAGCATTTTTGGAGCAAAAGTCTCAAGAACAAATGAAGGAGAATGATGCATATGATCCACATTCCAGACATCAGGGTCAGTAATCTGACTGCCAGCATCGGAGTTTTCATTTCCTTCAAAACTTGGGCAAGTAATCTTTGGAAGATTAAGTGGCTCATCGTCAACTGCAGTTCTGTTGACACAGTTGGCCTCATGTTCCTTGAGCCTTTTGATTGGGACCACATGACAAGCATTATATTTGCAGTTAGCCATCTTTATAGCTATCTTTGGATTTTTCTTTTTGCATGATGCCAGATGGTATTGTAACCTGCTGGCTGGTATCCTGTGGTTTGGGTCATAAGGACAGAGTTCTATAGCTTCTAACTCCATTAGTCCCTGTGAAGGCTGTGGCTGGGCTGTTCTTGGCTGTATCTTTGTGGCCTTGAACTCACAGAGATCCAGAGGTATTTCTGTCTCCAGAAAGCTAGGATTAAAGGCGTGAGTGCCACCATTTTCTAGCCTCTGTATCTAGTGGCTGTCTGTTCTCTGACCTCAGATAAATTTATTAGGGTGCACAATATTTTGGGGAACACAATACCACCACAGCTGTGAGCTGCCATGTGGGTGCTGGGAACCAAACCTGGAACCTCTACAAGATTAGTGAATGTTCTCAACTCCTGAGCTGTCCTTCCAGCCCCAGTATCTGGATCCTTAAGGATGAAAAAAGAAATCTTCTGGAGAAAATTAAATAGTAATTATACATAAAAGATTAAATAATAAAAGCATACCAATGTCATTGAAAGGCCATACATTGTTGATGCCTAGGGATGGGAATCTTTGTTTGCTGCTGGTAGATGTGAACAGGTTGAGAGTGATTCAGAAATAGTTTGGTTTGGAGAGAAAGGAGCCAAAGAAGCAGAGTGTGTAGAAAATGAGGTAACAAGTCATGCGCCACATGGCAAAGCATAGGTAAGCAATATGGGTTACACAGCCCCAGAGAAGCTAGCTAACAAGGAGGGCCCAAAGAGGGACAGACACATGGACCACCCTGGGAAGGGGAAATAGATGAGATCTCCATGAGTAAATTGGGGACGAGGGGTGGGCAATGGAAGGGAGGACATGGGGGAAGAGAACATAAGGGAATGGGACAGTTGAGCTGGAACAGGGACGGAGGGAGGGAGCAATGAAAGAGATACCGTGATAGAGGGAGACATCATGGGGATAGGAGAAACTGGGTGCTAGGAAAGTTCCCAGAAATCCACAAGGAAATATCTCTCTCTCTCTCTCTCTCTCTCTCTCTCTCTCTCTCTCTCACACACACACACACACACACACACACACACACACACACACACGTGCACATGTGTGCACGCTTAGAGTACTAGCAATAGTAGAGAGGGTGCCTGAACTGGCTTACCCTAGTAATCAAATCAATGACTACCCTAATTGTCATCATGGAGCCTTCATCCAGTAACTGATGGAAGCAGATGCAGAGATCCATAGCCAATCACCAGGCTGAGCTCTAGGAGTCCAAAGAGAGAGAAGAGGAAATCTATGAGCACGGGGCATCAAAATCATGATAGGGAAACCTACAGAGATAACCAAACCAAACTAGTGGGAACTCATGAAGTTTAGACCAATACCTGTGGAGCCTCCACAGGACTGGACTAGGCCCTCTGCATAAGCAAGACAGTTGTGTACCTTGATCTGCTTAAGGGACTCCCTGGCAGTAGGATTAGGATCCATCCCTGGTATATGAATAGGCTTTTTGGAGCCCACTACCTGTGGTGGGACACCTCGCATAGCTTTGAGGCAAGGGGAGGGGCTTGGACCTGCCTCTCCTGAATGTATCAGGCTCTGCTGACTCCCCATGGGAGGCCTTACCTTCCTGTAGGAGGGAATGGAGGGGTGGGTTGGGGGTGATGGAGGGGGTGGGAGGAGGGAAGGGGAGATCTGTGATTGGTATGTAAAATGAATTTTAAAAATTCTTAATAAAAAATGTGGGGTTAATGTAATGTAAGAGATAATTAGTAACAAGCTTGAGCTATCAGTCAATAATTATAATTTATATTAAGCTTCAGTGTGTTTATTTGGGAGCTACTGGTGGGACAGAAACTTCTGCCTACAAATGGCACCTACCATCTAGCATACATCCACATAAGACCTAAAAAAAAAAAGGTTCTAAACACACAAAAATGGAGCCAGACACAGCTTCCTAGTCTCATAGTCTCATGCCAGCCACAATGCAGAGACACATCTCCTGACAGCTGCCTGTGAGGTGGAGCTGGTGCCCGCTATGAGCTACGTGTCATGGTGTGTTCCCATGGTCTCTCATACAGCCGCAATACAGAGAGGCTTCTCCCAGCTGCTGTCTGTGGGCTTGAGAGCTCTGCCAACACACTGCATAGTGGGTTTAGAGTTTTTGCTTATGCAGACAGAAAAGGCTACAGATATGCAGTACAGAGAGATTCAGATTTTAAAAAAGCCTCTAAATGGGCCACAATGTGTTTGAAAATGTGTGTAGGCTTGGAAGAGAGAAGAAAAAGGGTATATAAAAATTAGTTTAAAAATAATAAAGTCCTTAAAAAGGGAGCAAAGTAATATTTAAAAGCCATGTAAACATGAAAATACTCGGAGAGTCTGGATCCTGTATGTTATTGTGTTGTCTTTAATTTTTTTTTTTTTTGGCTGCTAGGACACACTGGATTGTGAGAATTGCTAGATTAAACCAATCTGTATATTTAAAAAATGTCTTTACTTCAAATTTTAAATCAAAAAGTGTATTACTTTGAGAGAGAGGTTATGCTTTTATTTCCATAAGAAATGAGAAGCTGTTAAAGAAAATGGGGTTTAATCGAGGAAGACTCCCTGAAATCCTGACTATAAATATAAAGGAATAAAACTAGAAGAACTACAAGACACGTGATGTATACTTTACCTGCTCAAATGCTTAACAAAAAATCATCTTTGGCTGACTTGTGTACAATGCACAGTCTATGATTATATTAATGCAGATATACATGTTGCCTTTAAAAGTTTATGAATTTTCAGATTGAGGGACCAGACACTGATGGAGACGGATGGCTCAGGTGATCCAGCATCCAGAACAGCTTCAAGGCTGCTGACTGAGATGATCCAGCCTCACAAAATATTCCAGCCAAGACCTAACAATTAAACTGATTTTCTCAAGATTCCCTCAAAGATTACTAGCATCCTCAGACAACAGAAAGCAGTCTAGAGAAAATATCATCCACATTCCCAAAATATTGATTATGGATGTTTGTTATCATTTAAGGGGGGTTGGTTACAAGTTGTTATTGGTAATGATAAGGGAAAAAAGCTAAACAAAGAAGACTAGATTCAAAAATCTCTTTCTGAAAAGAAACAGGGGGATATAGAAATAATAGAACAAATAAAAGGGTAGATTATTGAATCTAGTTTTAAACCAAAAAAAGCAATTACTAGTTGTAAATATTTCACATTGGTATGGAATTTTTTATATTGATACAAATTTAAAGTTAATTTTGTTATACTATATGTATGTTCCTACTCTTGTTTGGATTGTTGTGTTTATAAAACTTAATTAAAATTGTAAAAAATACAGATTAATAGTCCTCTATAATAGTTAAATTTATAGTCATGTTAGATATATTTTCAATGTCATGAATAGATATATTTAGATAGATAGGTGGTCTTCAATACTTCAAATACCTATAGAGTATGGCATTTAATATGTTTAATAACCTAAGGTTCATGACAGTGAGACATATCTGCTCCTGGCAGCACCAATCTACTTCAGAGAAGATGATGGGCATCAAAAAACTCTATATGGAGTTTGCTTTCTTTATGACAAAAGCTAGCCATGTGGACAAAGAAACTGCTTTTGCCTCAATTGCTGATGGTTATTGTCTAAACAGGACCAACAGGATGCAAAAGAGGTGACTGACAAACTTTGCCAAGATAAGGTAGGACAGTCCTTCAAAATTCCCTGCTTCTCAGAAATGTCTGTCAGATACACTAGGCCTGTGGGCCAAAGTTGGATGCTCTAACATGATAGAAGAACCTAGGGTGACTGTGCAGGAAGCCAACTGTCCCTGTCATTAGGTAACATTTCACCCTTCTGGGGTCTTTGATGGAGTTGAAGACTAGTTAGTCATGGTTAAAGTTTTCCTTAGTCGTGATAAAAGGTAAATTAGGTACAAAACTTTAGAATCACAAAGACAAGACAAATAGAGTATTTTCTCTAAATTTATCAAATACAAATGGACTAGATGTTGTAACTGTAATTCTTACTTAATAACTGTTTTTGTTGTATATAATCTTACTGTGTTAAAGTTAAAACCTTCCTTTTTTATTTAGAGGAAAAGGGAGAAATGCTGTGGAATATTCCTTTACAGTGTCTGAAGATTCATCATTCAGATTGGTTTAATAAAAAACCTGAATTGGTCAATAGCCAAGCAGGGATTATAGGTGGGACAACCAAACTAGGAGAATGATGGGAAGAAGAAGGGTGGAGTCAGGGGGATGCCAGCCAGCCACCAAGGAAGCAGGACATGTAGAAAATGAGGTAACAAGCCATGAGCCACATGGCAAAGCATAGATAAGAAATATGGGTTAATTTAAATGTAAGGGTTAGCTAGTAACAGGCATGAGCTATCGGCTGAGCATTTATAATTTGTATTAAGCTTCTGTGTTGGTTATTTGGGACTGGTGGCTGGGATTGGGAAAAAAAAAATCTGCCTATAGGATGGTTTCTCCTAAAGGCAATAGAGAGTTTCTGATTGCCACTTGTAATTCCCGCAAACTTGGTGACTTAAAATCTCATGAATGTGTTGTCTTAAAGTTCTGGGAAGAAGCCTGAAATGGGTCTCACTGGATGAATTTAAGTGTCCACATGGCTGAGTTCTTTCTGGGAGCTATAAAAAAAAAAAAAAAGTAATTCTGTTGCCTTAAAATTTTTACCAGCAACTCTTGAGATCTCCTGTTTGTGAGACAAGCAGCCTCCACCCTGAGGAAAGGAGTTGGTTAGTGACACACCTGGGTCCCTCCCGACTCTTACTGAAGTAAAGATTCTCTCTTCCCCTTTAGCCAACTTCCACGATCAGCTATACACTCCCAAAGACATTGGCTATATTTTAAGTGTGTTTTGAATCTTTTCAAGGAAGCTTGCTGTCCTACAGGTAGATGGTCTATTGGCACCTTGATAGGAAAAATAGCTCAGAAATACTGTTCCCTCACCACAGCTCCCCTCCACCTTCAAAACCAGAGCCCCGTGTGCTCTCTGCTTCTGTCATTATATCCTTTAACCCTATTGCCCTGCCTCCCCATGACCTGTGAGAACACTCCACTGGGGATTTCACTGGACGTGCCAGCATCAATATACCTCAAACCCGTTGACTAATGAGTTAATTAATGAGATTAATTAATTAACCTACCTCCAGCCTTACCCTGCCCCCTTCCTGTATAACACAAGATGCTCAGAGTTGACAGCAAGTATCATGTACATATCTTGGAGAGCCATCATTTTGCTTATCATGGTGAGCCATGGATTGGTTTCCAGGGAGACATGTTTTAGCAGAATTTTTGTAAAATAGTCACTTCATGATTCCTTTAAGAAAGCTGAGCTTTTCAATGGCTCTCACTTGCAAACAGTTTATAGCTATTAAATGTGTGATGTCTAATGACTTCCTTTTTATTTTTCCTCCTCAGGGCCTTCACCACAGCAGAGGTCTCTTGTACATGTGATTTGATCATTCCCTCTAAGCACCAAGCAGGGACACAAAGGGCTACTGGGGCTGCCCCTTTATAGATGAGATAACTGGAGAACACTGGCTCTCCCACCTAGGGCTCTGATATGGGGCCTTGTCTCCCCACCCCCACAATGTGTACATTTGAGACAAGATTTCATATAGTCCAGGCTAGCTCAAGTTTACAAGGTAGCCAAGGCTGGATCTGAACTCCCGATTCTCCTGAATCTATCTTCCAGGTGCTGTAATCACAAGCGCCACCTCCACACTCCTCTTACCAGCCTTTCTTTGCGACGTCAGGGGCTAGACCTTCTGGGAGACTCAAGTCAACATCAGCATATCTTTGGTGTAACTTTCCACCTATAACTTGACATCCAATAACCACATGTTGAATTATTGATGTTTTCCTTTTTGTGGCAGAGATAATGATTTTTCAAGTCAGGGAACCTAGGAGTCCCTTCCTCCCCTCTCCACCTCTGTCGGCATATCCTGTCAGCCAGACCCTTAGATATCCACTCACAGTGAGTGGCTCCCCTTTGCAGCTTCTCTGTCTGCCTCATCCCAAGTGGTCTTCATCTCCCACCTGCATGGCTGAAGTGGCCTCCTTGATGACTTCCCCAAGAGGAGGGTCAGTGGGGGACCCAGTGAAGGACTTAAACCTTTAAACCAGCTGTCATGGGCCCATGGTTAAAGTTTCCTTTGAATTTCTGTTCCACGGAGCAGAAAGCAATGTTAAGGCTAATTGTGCCAGGAGGGTTCCTTATGCAGGGACCCTGACTGCTCCTTTCTGCTCTTCTCCACTCTTGAAGTAGCTAAGCCAGGTCTAGCTCCAAGGTTGCCGCCCTTTTTGGTTCGGGTTTCTTTGTTTCTTTGTTTCTGAGACAAGGTTTCTTGTAACACAGGCTGGCCTCAAACTTGCTATTCTGACCCTGCCAACCACTGCCTCGCAAGTGCTGGATTGTAGGAGGTTACAAGAATACTGGGGTTCAAACTCCAGGGTTCGTGCATGCTAGACAAACATTATTACCAGCTGTATCCAGCCCTTTTCCCCTAAGAAATAACCTCTGGGCATACAAGTGTATAAAGTAGGCACACAAATCAAACATTTAATGATAATAAATCATAAAAGGATTTATTTTGAAATAATTTTTAATCTACATATAATTTATTATATAAAGGCCTCTAACAAGTATGTGTTCTAATGAGATGATGTACTTGTTTAATTTCTGCATAAAGAACTAAATCTTGGCTAAATATTTGATACGATAGGACATTTTCCAGGGTTGATACTTTAATTTTATAATCATCAATGCTGAGAATGCCACTTTGTATAAATATGTAGCACAAATGTCAGAAGTTGTTGAAAAGTCTGTCCTAATCCCAACCCAAAATTCATGTAATAATTTTTAAGAAATTGAATTCAGCAACTTGATCAGCATTAAAAAAAAAAAAACATTTCAACATAACATAACCGAAGATATTTTTGTTTGACACATGCTGAAGAATGATGGTAGGAAAACATTGGGTCTCCCCCCCCATAATTAAAAGTAGTTTGTACAGTAAAAACACTACAGTTCATAACATACCAAAGTCTCAAATCTGGCCTGAGGTGTTTCAGATAGAGTTCATGGGTGGCGTGTGCCTGACAGCATACTCAGAGCAGAGTGTGCGTGTCGCAGATTCAAAAGCAAGGCTTCAGTGATGGGACATGGTGCAACACAGGTGACTGCTGTCTGAAACACCCCAGACTCACTATGTGCTTAATTTTGAATTTTTAACTATTACATATTTAGAAACCTTTTACTGTTGCCAAAATTTTCACAACCATCACACATTCAGTTTGGGCCAAACCCACAGCTTAGGAAACTGAGTTCTAGACTGCCAGCTAAGGAAGTTAAGAACTGCCTTCATCTTAGCCCATGACTGTGTCCCTTCACTAAATATTTGTTGAATAATTTGGGTTTTATGAAAACAGAGAAGGCTGAGACAGACATCCCATATACACTGTTGTTGTTTGCTTTTGCTCTTTTGGGAGGCCTGTCATCCAGCTCCCAAAAAATCACTCACAGAGGCTTATTCCTAATTATAAATGCCTGCCCTTAGTTTGGCTTGTTTCTAGCCAGCTTTTCTTCAATTATCCCATCTACCTTTTGCCTCTGGTTTTCTCTATTTTTTCTCTGTTTACCTTTCTTTACTTCTTACTCCATGGCTTGCTGGGTGGCTGGGTGGCTGGCCCCTAGCGTCTTCCTCTCCTTCCTTGTTCTCTTGCTCTTTTTCTTTTTCTCTCAGATTTCTCCTCTGTATATTCTCTCTGCCTGCCAGCCCCACCAATCCTTTCTCCTGCTTTGCTATTGGCCATTCAGCTCTTTATTAGACCATCAGGTGTTTTAGACAAAGTAACACAGCTTCACAGAGTTAAACAAATGCAACATAAAAGAATGCAACACATCTTTGCATCATGAAACAAAAGTTCCACAGCATAAACAAATGTAACACATCTCAATATTCTACAACATGCTGTGAACTCAAGGAAGGGAGAAACCTAAAAGAATGGGTTTCTTTTTCTCCAATTATACTTGAAACAGACTCTCTGTAGCTGCCTGTGTGGACACTCCCCTGTAGTCCCTTAGAAGGATAGGGATGATGGCCACAGGAACAAAGCAGGCTCAGCTGTTTTTGTTCAGTTCTCATAGGAAGCGCCTAGACTCATTTATTTTAACGTGCTTATGCAGACAGAGAGTGTCGCAGGGGGCTTTCTCAGATTATTCAACCAGTCAAGTGTGAGCACAGGCTTGAACTGTGGACATCTTGTTGCCGTTTTCTGAGCCAGGATAAGACTGACTGGAGCCTACCTTTTCCTCTCCTCCACGTTTACCCCCCCCCCCCCCCCCCCCCCCCCCCCCCGTGTCTTCACGCCTCTAATGGCAGTTATGTCCGGTCCTAGTAGATTACCCACGTGGCCCCATGTCCTGGGGGCCAGAGAATGTGGAAGGGTGGATAGGAGAGAGGAAGGTTGAGAGACAAGTGGACTGATGGGTGAATGATGGATGGATGGATGAAGAGAGGATGGATGGGAGGGAGAGAGAGAGAAGATGAGAGATGAGTGAATGGGTGGACAGACGCATAAATGGATGGAAGGGAGGGCAGATAGACGATGGATGGATGGAAGGTGAATGGATGGGTAGATGGATAGAACGGGTGAGTAGATGCAAATGTTGGGATGAGTGGGAGAGAGGAAGGGTGGCTGCTAGGATGACTGCATGGGCTGGGGAAGATAACGGAAGAAAAATTTTTTTTTCTGATTTCTTGTCCCCAACAAAAACCGAACAGCAGAGCCCTTAGCAGTGAGTCCAGCCTCCATACTAAAGAAACCCAGGCCGGACTGGCTGGCTGCTTTGCCCCCAGCCGCGGGCAGGTGCAGGCACAGCCGCAAACTGAGTGTCTGGGCCCCGTTGGGGGCTCCCCACCTCATCCCCCCCATTGCCGCGCCTGACGGTGCCAGGGTGGGGGGAGCGCCCCGCCCCCACCTCCGGAGGTGGCGTCCCACGCGGCCGCAACAAGCTGCCGTTGTCCCGCGGGCCGTGGGCCCCGCACACTGGGGCTTTGTCCGGCCCCCCGCCACGACCCACGGGGGAGGGGGATCCCACATGACCGAGGGGGTAGGAGGAGCCTGCGGCGGTGGCGGCGGCGGCGGCGGCGGCGGCGGCTCCATCACTTTCCTCCGGGGCCGGGGGTCGGCGGGCGGTGGCAGCGGCAGCTGGACAGGGCAGGGCAGGGCCGCGAACGCAGGGCCCCTAGATCGCCGTCAGGCTGCAGGCTCTGGGCCTGGGCCAGCCGGGCAGCTGTAAACCCAGCGCTTTCCAGGCGCCGAGCTGGGGGTGCGCCCGGCCACCCGGCCTCTGGATCATGGGGAATGGCATGACCAAGGTAGGGGGAACCCCCGCCACGCCTGACTGTCCCCGCCCAGCGGCCGGGACCTGGACAGGTCGCTGACCTTCTGCTCCCGCTCCGCTCCGAGATGTATGCCACATCTCTGTCAGGCTGCCCTCGGAGACTGCATCTGCCTTTCTCGGTCTCTGCCCGTGCCTGTCTGTCCTCTGCGTGACTCTTGACTCCGGCTGTGCCTTTCGCTGGCGTCTCCGGGAGCGCCTTTTTCTCTCTGCCTCCCTGTGGCTGTGAGGGTCTGAGATTCCTGGACTCTGGTGTCTCTCTCTATCCTTCCGGCTCTGCTCCGCATGGCCTTCCGCCTGGGCCTGCCTCAGTCCCCTCCCTTCGGGGCCCACTCGGGGCCCCTTCCTGATCTCTCCCTGGGACTTTCTACCCATCGCATCCCTCCTCTTCCTCCTGTCCCCAGGCTGAGGTCCCTTGCCCCTCCTGTGGTTAATTTGATTGCGTGTTCTTGCATCCTTGCCAGAGCCCCAGACCCCTCATGCAGCACCCAGATGTATCAGGGAGATGGCTTCCTGAGGTCCCATCACCAATAGAGAAGAGCTGCGGGCCCAGCTACCACGGGTGGGAAGGGGTGCAGCCTGACCCCTGACCCCTGCTGTCCTTCCTCCAGGTACTTCCTGGACTCTACCTTGGAAACTTCATTGGTGAGCACTTTCCACTCTGTCCCAAGGCCATGGCACGCTGCC
Source organism: Onychomys torridus (assembly GCF_903995425.1). Lineage (NCBI taxonomy): Eukaryota > Metazoa > Chordata > Mammalia > Rodentia > Cricetidae > Onychomys > Onychomys torridus. The sequence goes on from NC_050446.1 coordinate 141,882,439, forward strand.
TGTCCCAGGCCTGTGTCCGCTATTCACAGTCAGGCCCACACAACTTAGACGCTCTCAAGAATGGGGTGTGGGGGAGGCAAGGACGCCAGGCTGGGAGGAGAAAGGACTCCACGGAGCTGGATTGTTAGGGGGTTCAAGGGTAGGCAGTCCCCAGGCTGGGGGGATCACTGATGTAGGCTCTCAATTCAGCCTTCCCCCAAGGCCTGTACAAAGGGCTCAGGATCTGAGCCTTGCCCTCTTCCTCACTCCAAAGCCCACCAGCCCCCAAGGGCTCTTCCATAAGGTTTTCGTTGAGGTCTGCCTGGGGGTATGGCTTCCCTCAGGGGGAAGCTGGAGATTCTTCTCCCACAGCCTCCTCTGAAGAGGAGCTGGACCGGATCCTATAAGCAGAATCCTGAGTGGAACCACCAGGCGGCCTCAAGCCAGGGGGTGGCGAGCCTGCAGGTTTCTGCTTTTTTCTCTCCTCTATCCCTTCCACAACCTCCCATGGGGGAGGGGCAGTGCCCTCCCCATCCCTGCCTTCACAGGCCCCCTAGACTGGTGGTAGGGAGCCAGACCTGAACATAGACAGATCTTTGACTTTGTGGTGGAGAATGTGCTGAGACCGGCCGGCTCAAGGCCTGGGGACCCAAGGTGGAAAAGTCACAGAGAAGACTCAGGTGACCCACCCCAAGGCCTTGCTCCTTCCTCTCTAGGAGCCTCCTCAGCAGCTCCTACTGCATTGATTTCTGAGAGGATTCAGCTTAGCCGTGTGTTAGTTCCACAAGGACAAGAGCCATGAAGTTGACCCCAGACTTGGTGCCCAGCCAAAGCTGGCACATAGCAGGCATATGGGGAACATGTGTTGAATGAGGAATAGGTGTATGGCTATAAGAAGGACTAAGTGTCATTCATCATGGTTATAAACGGTGCATGCCAGTACATCTCACTCCTCAGAGGTGACCACTGACGGTCCTAAGGGGCGTAGTCCTGAGTATTTTGTCATATATTGTAGATACATATGTAATATTTAAAACAAATGGAGCCTCATTCTGCATGCTGTTCAGGAATGATGTGTCCCACTTAAAATATATATTGGGGACATCCTCATAGGGATCATTTTAATTGTTGCACAGGAGTCCAAAGTACAGTTGTATTATTTTTCGTTCTGTCTCTTTGGGGTGGACATTAGATTGTTTCAAACATTTAGCTGCTTCTGCAATAAATAGCACTGCGGAGAACTTCCGCCTCCGTGTGCAGCTTTCCATGTTAACCGCTCTGTCCACAGATTCCTAGAAGTAGAATTGCTGAGTCCAAGGATGAGCTAGGGAGCTAAGTGTCTGGGATGGGAAGAACAGCACAGGCCTGTCTTTGATGGGTGCCCCAAGGCGCAGAAGGAATGGGCAAGCCAGCAGAGGGTGGGCCAAGCTGGAAGGGAGAGGTGAGGAGGCAAGCTGGGCATTGGCTTTCTCTGCATTTGGTCATTAGGAATAAATTAGTCACACTGCCAATTTAGCTCAAGCATCCTGTTTCTTTCAGATGCCAAAGACCCGGATCAGTTGGGCCGGAATAAGATTACACACATCATCTCTATACATGAATCACCCCAACCTCTAATACAGGTACTCCAAGCTCTCCATTCCAGGCTGAGAGGTGGGGAGGGAAAGCTGTAGGTCCAGGATTGCTCCCCACCCCAACCTTACTTTCTAGTACTGGAAATGGAGCCCAGGGTATCTAACATGCTAAGCAAATGCTCTGTTCTTGAGCCACAGTCCTTGGACTGCCTTCTTGCTCCCAGCTGACTCATCCAGCCTCAATGGACTGTTTTATCATCCCTGTTTGGCGACTGAGGCCACAGAGATAAATGAACTCATGTAAGGTCATACAGTGAAGAAGCTGGCCAACTAGGATCTGAACATAGGCTATCTGACCCTATAAATCTCATATGAATCCTTAATATTAAGATCTTAATGCAGGTCTCATATTAATCCTTTTTGCACCTACCTGGGCATCCTTCCAATTGCCAGTGTCTGGATCATTCCAAACAGAAGATCCCGGGTTCTGTGTCTTACTGTGCAACCTTGAGCCATGACATCAGCTCCTTGGGGCCTTTGATCCCGACTGCCCCAGAGGGCTGTTGTAAGGGTGCAGAGGGTCTGCCAGATGTGGAAGATGTTTCTGCATGCTGTAAGACACAGTCTCATTGGATGATCGGTTGTGCTCTCATGGAATCCTAAGGAAGAGATGAGGGAGGGTGTTAGGGCCCAAAGGAAAAAAGTAAGAAACTCAGATAACTGGTGCTGGAATCAGGAGACCGTTTATTCTCTTTGTGACCTTGTGCACAAGACAAGCTGAGCCCCAGTCACTTGTCTATTAAATGGAAATGTTACAATAGTACTACTTCACTGGGTTTCTTCGAGCCACAAATAGATGCTCAACAAAGTATACCTTGAAAAAGAAAATTTTGGTAATACTCTTATCTCAGGCTAGGGAGATGGCTTGGTGTCTAAGAGGACTTTCTGCAGATCCCCAGCACCCATGTAAAAGCCAGGCATGCCCATACGTGCCTATAACTCTGGCATTGGAGGTAGAGGGGGTGAAGATAGGGGAATCTCTGGGACCAGCTGGCTGCCAGCCCAGCTGAAAAACATCTCCAGCTTCTGTGAGAGAACCTGTCTCTGTAGGGACAGGGGGATAAGGTAGAGTGTAACAGAGCAAAACACCTGACCTCGGCATGCATACACACAAATGTATATAGTCACCCCCATACATACATATATGTATTCATAGACACACACACACACACACACACACAAGCCCCTTGTCTAGAGTCTGTGTCTTTTACTATTACAGAGAAGGAATGGTAGATTGAAAAGGCTCTGGAGATCTCAGATTTAAAAAAAAAAAAAAAAAAAAAAAAAAAAGGATCTGGAGATCTCTAGAGGGCCTGGAGAGATGGCTCAGTGGTTAAAAGCACTCGTTCTTGTAAAAGACCCAGGCTTGGTTGCCAGCACCCACATGGCAGCTCACACTGTAAACTCCAGTTCCAGAGAGATCTGATGGGCACTGGGCACATAAATACTACATATACATACATGCAAGCAGAACACTTGTACACATAAAATAAATCTTTTAAGTTTAAAAAAATTACAGAATCCACCACACATTTGCTAGGATGACCTTGGGCAGGATCTTTCACCCTCTTGGGGCCTTGGACTTGTTTGGTTGGTCACCTATCAAATTTAATGGTCTCCAAGGATGGCTGACAATGATCTGTGACTTTCCTTGTCTATGAAGAAATTTCCAGCCAGGCAGTGGTGGCGCACGCCTTTAGTCCCAGCACTCAGGAGGCAGAGCCAGGCAGATCTCTGTGAGTTCGAGGCCAGCCTGGGCTACCAAGTGAGTTCCAGGAAAGGCGCAAAGCTACACAGAGAAACCCTATCTCGGAAAAAAAAAAAAAAAAGAAAGAAAGAAATTTCCAGGCTAGTGCAATCTTATTTTGCATTCTAGGGCAGCCTCATTCTAGAGCACTGGAGTATGTAGTCTGAACAGATTGCATGGGCAGGCTTTCCAAGTTATTAATGTGTTTATTAAAGAAATGAGTGCTTAGGAAAAGAGCCCTGCCCCAACACCTCACCAGCAGCTGTCCCTCCCAGCAGGGAATTGGGCAGGCAGGTTTGATGCTCCTAGGCTGAGCCACAGCCAACCACACTGCAAAGTGAAACTGCAGAACTTGCAAACAAAGTGGGATTCCATGACCTTGGATGTGTTAGAAAGAGATGGGACAAATTTCCATGGACACAAGAGGACAGGTCCTGTGTCCTTGAAGAGTCACAGTAGCAGAGCAGGCACCTGAAAAGGGCTGTGAGAAGTAACAAAGTATTGAGGGAAATCTTTGAGAAATGGCAGTGAAGCCTTTGGAACTTGGACAGAAATATCCTTAATACCCTCGTGTGAAGCTTCAGCAGGAAGCAAAGCCTATCAGAGCAGTTCATGAAGCTGTTATTGATGTTATTGTCTGCTGATGCTGGTGGATGGTGGTGGTGGTGGTGGTAGTGTGTATGTGTATGTGTTTGTGTATGTGTGTGTTGTTTGTTTGTCTTTTGAGACAGGGTTTGCTGTGCCAGCCCAGGCTGGCGTCAGCCTCCTGAGTGCTAGGATAACTGAGTGTGTGGTCACTATGCCTGACTGTTCTTTTCATGGTTCGTATTCTTCAAGGCAAATGAGCTCCTTTTCACTGTGTAACTTTGCAATCCCTGAATGGAGGAGAGTCCTTGAAGAAACACCTTCCCAGCTTCCAAGTCCTCATGTCCATGTCACCTGTGGGTGAGGACACCATCTTCATAGATAGAGCTGGCAGGTCCATACAGAGAGTATCTACTCTTTGTGGGCAGGAAAACAATGGTGGCCTAGAAAGGGGCAGGAAGGGGCCGGGTTCACACTGGCCTTGGCAGCTCAGGCTGGGGGAGAGGTGCAGGCAAGGCCCTACCATCTGAGCATATGTTTCATCCCTGCAGGGTATCACATATCTTCGAATCTCAGTGGCTGATACTCCTGAGGTACACATGTAAGTTCCCCTGGATGGGCCAACAGCTGACAGAGAACTGCTTCTGGGGTAGGGGTGAGGGCATAGAGTATTCAGGCCAGAAAGCTGTCACAGGGTACCCAGAGTCCTTGCAGCATGTCCTTACTAACCTCTCTCCAGAGCCTCAACCTCCACCCCTATGACTCAAAGAAAGTGTCCTGTCTCTGGGACAAGGTACACAGCAGATGTGAGGGTCACACTTGACCTGCATCCTGGCTTGCTGTTAAGACACCTGGTTCATAGCCAGGCTTTGCCATTTACTGCTGTGTGACCTTGGCAAAATCACTTGTCCTCTCTGAGCTGCAGCTACATAATGGCAGGATGTGATGAGTCAATGTTTGCAAAGATGAGGTGACCTGAGTTGAGGATGTGGGACTGGACCTGGTCATTGCATGGACTCTGGAAAGTGAGGGTTTTATTTGGTTTACTAGCACCGATACCTCAAGCTTGGGATGGACTCAGGCTGAAGCCTGTCCCTTTGGGGCTCTTCTCCCAGTCCACTGCTAACTATTGTTCCAGATCCTCCAGCTGCAGACCCTAGAGAAATGGCGCCTTGTGCTCCCCACAGCTATGTCCTTGAAAGGCCAGAACACGGCCCATGGTGGAAGCTTGTTCCTTATACTTAGTTAGCTGGTGGGGCCAGCCTCTCTCCCTGCCTGCTCTGCTGCCTCCTTCCTGAGCGGCATCCCGATTCACTGTACATGCTGAGTGCACTGAAAACCTAGGGTTCTCTGTCTCGTGCTGTCTGTAGTGAGGAGGAGGAAGCTCCTGAGAGACCTGCCCCCACCCCAGTTCCTGTTGCTTTCTTCTCTAGCAAAAAGCACTTCAAAGAATGTGTCAACTTTATCCACGGTTGCCGCCTCAACGGGGGTAACTGCCTTGTACACTGGTGAGTTCTGAAGAGCTGCCTCCCCACATGCATGCCTATCCTGTGGGGCAAGTTCCCTCTAGACTGTCACGGTACTGACAGTCCATCACTCATCGGGACAGTCCACTCAGAGGTTCATCACTCCTGGGCTGTAGCCCAGCAGCTGTGTTTTTCTGAGACTCGGTTTCTTTATCTGTAAAGTGGAGGGATGAATGCCATGCTGACAGGGCTCTTGAGGGAGCTGGGTGGGGTCACATAGGTAATCCATGAGTTCTAGCCCCTCGCCTCTCTTCACTTTGAGGCAGGAGTGCATGGCTAGGAGTCTTCTCCAGCGTCCCTGACCCATGGCATTTCTCCAAGGGTTCTGGCAGGGGCCGAGGGACTAGCCCTCTTAAGACTTAGCTCTCCAGCTGATGGTGGGGGTGCACTCCTTTAATCCCAGCACCTAGGAGGCAGAGACAGGTAGATCTCTATGAGTTCAAGGCCAGCCTGGTCTACAGAGTGAGTTCCAGGACATCAAGGGCTACACACACACACAAAAAAAAAAAAAAACAAACAAACAAAAAAAAAAAACCCTGTCTCAGGAAGAGAGAGAGAGAGAGAGAGAGAGAGAGAGAAGAAAAAAGGACCTAGCTCTCCCCATATTCAGCTAACCTAACCTCTCCATCTTCAAATCCACAGCCCACCTTCTACCTCATGATTGTTGTATACACTATTTAGAGTACTTTGTTTTGTTTTATCTTGTGGGCAATTGAACTAAGCCTCGAACACACTGAACAAGCACTACACAATTCACCCATTGCCGTAGCCCCATAACATTCTTGTCTAGCCCTCTTTCAAGACTCGGCTTGATGTCACTTCCTAGGAAGCCTCCTCCCCACACCTCTCCTACCCCCCACTCAAGAAACCTCTATTTGTGTGGCTCTTCAAGCCCCAGACTCATCTAGTCTTCAAGTACCTGAATTGCTTCAGTATCTGAAATTGCTGCTTTGGTTAGTGGCTGTTTCTCCAAACTATAGTGTAAGTAAGCTCCAGGGCAACAGAGACCATGAGTTTTATTCCTTAGCACCCCAGTGCCTGAACAACAACATGATGGGGGGGGGGGTTGAATGAATGAATGACGTTTCAGCAAATCTCTTGGAGTAGGGGACAGAGTACTGGTCAAAGGGAAGGGAAATGTCACAAGCCAAATCTTAGAGCTAGGTAGGCAAATCCAGGCAGGCTCCCCATGGTTGGAACTCATGGGGAGGCTCCAGTGAGGCAAGGGACCTGGCAGGGAGGGCATATGGAAGGAAGTGAGACTTTCCTGAAGCCTGGGGTTGTCCGGGACCCAGTTTTGCAGGTATATCTCGAAGTACCACCATTGTGATTGCCTATGTGATGACGGTGACTGGACTAGGCTGGCGGGAAGTACTTGAAGCCATCAAGGCCACCAGGCCTATTGCTAATCCAAACCCAGGCTTTAGGCAGCAGCTTGAGGAGTTTGGCTGGGGAAACTCCCAGAAGGTAGGGGCTGTGCGGGGCTGTGGCTGTGCAGGGCTGGGGCTGAGCGGGGCTGTGGCTGTGCTGAGCTGTGGCTGTGCGGGGCTGGGGCTGTGCGGGGCTGGGGCTGAGCGGGGCTGGGAAGCATCCTTTATCTTAGCACCCATTGGAGGGGATCCACCCTATCTATGCCTCCCCTGCCCCCTTCGCTCTCAAACTCACAATCCTCCTGCCTCAGACTCCCAAACACTGGGATTGCACCACAGGTCACCACACCTGGCCTGGGTTTTCAGGTTTTGTTTTGTTTGTCTTTTTAACTGAGAGTTCAGATGTTTATAGACCAGACTGGGGCCAACACAGGTGTCCCCAACACAAGGTAGTCCAGAGTTCGTCCACTTGGGGTCCGAGTGCTTGCTATTCCACCCAGGGTCTTTCTGAGGCCCCAGGAGTCCTTCTCTTAGCACTTCTGGGGGCACAGCACGTGGAAATATCAGCTTGAGGCCACGCAGCCAACTAGGAGTGAGAGAGAGAAAGGAACGGAGTAGCTGGAAGGTTCTCAGAAGGTGGCAGAAGGGACTCCAGGACTGGCCCAGGCCAGGAGCAGACAAGGAAGAAACCCCGGATATGTGGTGTCTTTGAGTGCACAAAAGGGGACAAGAGGCTCAAGGGAGGTGGTTTAATGCGGTTTGCAAAGGGCAAGTCTGGAAGACGGAGTGTCAAGGGTAAGTGGGGTTTAGGTGAGGTGGGCGCCCCCCCCCCCCCCCCGCCGCCGCCGTTGAGTGTTGGAAAGTCTTAGAATGAAGACAGGGGAGGCTTAGAAGAGCCAGGTGTGGGGAGGGGGCGAGGGTGAAGGTGGCACACTGGTGGCGGCTGGACCTGCGCTCCGCTCCCCCTCCCCGCCCCAGCTTCGCCGGCAGCTGGAGGAGCGCTTCGGGGAGAGCCCGTTCCACGACGAGGAGGAGTTGCGCACGCTGCTGCCTCTCTGCAGGCGCTGTCGCCAGGGTTCGGCGACCTCCGGCGCGTCGGCCACAGCGTCCTCGGCGGCTTCCGAGGGGCCCCTGCAGCGCCTGGTCCCGCGATCGCCGCGGGACGCCCACCGGCCGCTGCCGCTGCTGGCGCGGGTCAAGCAGACTTTCTCGTGCCTCCCGCGGTGCCTGTCGCGCAAGGGCGGCAAGTGAGCGCCGTGCCCGCCGCTCCGCCCGTCCTCACGCCACAGCCCTTCGCGGGCGGCCGGGGCTTCCCGCGCCCGCGATGCACCCAGAGCCCGTGAGAGCCTCGCCCATGCCCAGTACCCACCACGCTTGTCTGAGTCCGTCCTCGGTGTCCCCTCTGAGTCTCCGGTCCGCCGGCCTGCTTCAAGCCACCTGGTGCCTTAGTCCTTGGGCCCGGGGGAGGGGTCCTGGACCTCCACCCCGACAGTGGGGGAGAAGGAGGGAGAGCCGGGTGGGGCGGACCGGCCTGGAAGAGATTAAATGACGCAGATGCTGCCTGACCAGGTGCCTCTGGTCATTCCGCAGAGCCTGGGTTCTGCGTCCTGCAGGAGGCAGGGCGGAAGCAGCTTCCAGGGACCCGGGAGAGCGCCATTCCCCATCAGTCTGCAGAGCTGAATTCCAAAACCATGCCTCTCTGTGACACACACACCCCCAATCCCCATCTCTCCCTGAGCCCTGAACTTCTGACACCGTCCCTGAGCCCCTTTTCTTTGGGCCCATCACCTCTCTGAGGCCCCTTCCTCTTATCCAGCCCCCCCCCCCGCCTCCCCATACACAAATAACTGGCCAGGGTGCTCCAGTTGGTGGCGTTCCCGTCTTTTACTGTCTGAGATGGCTTTATACTCAGGGAGAACCCCCAGGCTCAGAGAGGTCAGTCAGCTGGCCCAAGCACACACAGCTAGAGCAGGTCATTCCCGGTTCTGACAGTAGGGAGGAAGTAACTCCTGGTGTGGAGGTTCCTGAAGGGGGAGACCCAGCACCAACTGGGGTGCAGGGGGTGGCAGGACATCCAATAAAACAGTAAGTAACCCTGTGGATGGGCAGAGGAAGGGGTGTCACGGGAGCTGAGTACCTGAGGGAGCTGAAGTCGTTAGCACTCAGCAGACTCTCGTGGCTTCATGGCTGATGGGGAGGCGCAGCCCCCAGCACTAAGCTGAAGGAATGGTGAACGACCAACACCAGCCCCCAATTCCTCATCCACTCAAAGTGTTCGTTGGCATACAGAGTGCCAGGTACTGTGCTGGGCCCTGGGGCTACAGCAGTGAGCAAACCCTTGTCTGTACATGGCTGCCATTCTAGTGGAAGATACCATAAGAAGGGGTAAGGGAGTGGACCATCGTGCCATCTGACCGGAGGCGGGAGGGGCGACTGGGAGCAGTTACGTGGAAAGACCTTGAGTTAGGACCGTGTGAAGAGAAAGGTGGCTGGGCTCCCCAGGGGACAGGGAGCCTGCATCCTCCTAATTGACCGGTGGCGCCACAGTCCACCTGTTTTCTAGCCCTTCTGTCCCTCTTAAAAGCAAAAAGGTGGTCCCGATCCACAGATAAAACCAAGACCTTTGGTATAGTGTTCCAGACCCTTCCAGAGGCTCCTTGACTGGAGTATCACCTCTCCACATTGCCTCAGCAGTGCAGGGCTCTCAACTGTCCTAAACACTGCGGCTCAGCTGACCCTCATTCCACCCTCCCTTATAGGTACCCCATTTATCAGAGGGGAAAACGGAGGCTGGTGCCCCAGGTCACGAGCAAGAGATGGTGCTAGGATGTGAACTTGGGCAGCCTGGCTGCAGACCCTGCTCTCTTCATTATTTACCCTTTGTGATCTAGAAATGTGAAGGGCTCCTCTGACACATAGGAGGCTGCTTGGATGGACAGGACACCTCGGGTTGGCTTCTAAAACTCCAGCTTCAGTTGGAGTATAGCTGGGAAAACTATCCCACCTATACTAAACACCTACAGACTTTTTTCCCTAAACAATCTAACAGCCTCCTAGCATTTGCTTCAGATTAAGCATTCTAAGTATTTAGAGAGAGTTAAAGTATATAGGTGTAAATAGTCCACCACTTGGTTTAAGGGATTTGCCATGCATTTTGGCATCCAGTGGGGGTCCTGGAACCAACCTCTCACCAATATAAAGGGACAACTAATGATCATGTTAATCACGTGAAATGCTTTGTGCCCCTCTAGAGCTCACAGGTCTGAGTCTGAAGTGGATTGTGGGACAGCTGCTGGCATGTAGGACCAAGAGAAGGAGAAGAACAACCTCCCACAGGTGCTTGTGAAGGGGGGATTCACTCCCCACCTCTGTCCATGCTGGACTAGCCACTGCACTACAATTTTTTCTTTCTTTCAAAGCCTCAGTTCCACCACATATACAACAAGGGTTGGGGCAGCCTGAACTACTCAACCATCTTTCATATTGCAAATATTTCTTGATAATAAAAAAAAGTTCTAGAACTAGGTGTGATGGTTGCATATCTACAATCCAACATTCAGGAGGCAGAGGCAGAAGGATTTTTATTCAAAACCCACCTGGGCTAAATCATGAGACCCTGTTTCAACCTCCTCCCTTCCAAAAGATACCAACCCCCTCAAAAAATATATCAATGTGAAAATGTTCCCATACACAACTTCAATGGATCTTGGATCCCACCAGGAAGCTGTAAATTCTAGATGTAGTTCTCAGGATGTGGCAAGGGGTCACAGACACAGAGCTTCGGATCCTAGCTATTCCTGGTGGTGCCACAGATCTTCTCAAATAAGTATAATCTATTAAAGGCCCCGATGCAGCCAGGCCAGCAGAAGAACGAGCAGCCACTTGGTAGGCAATTCCAAATGTGAGGGGAAGCAGAGGCAATCCATGGAGTGCCTACATGGGAATGAGAGTGGGAAGCTGGCTAGCATCCTTCCCAGTGATGAGATGGTCGTAACCTGCCTCTCTTCGGAGTCATCTGTGGCTTCTCGATGTCCAGGTGCTGTAGTCCCCTCCTCACCCTGGCCACAGAGGCCACAGGAAGTACCCCTCCCAGGCCCTATCTCTGGCCTCCCTCTCCTCTCCAACTTTCTTTCAGTTTCTAAATGCTTCCTCTCACCTCACAATTAGAGCCTCCCACACGACGTTCCCTCTGCCTATATTGCTTCCGTCCTCACCATCCTGGTCACTCCTCTCCTTAGCCATCTCTTCCTGGACACAGCTTTCCCTGGGGCATCCATTGATTTAACTCACTAAGCTCTAACTCACTGCTTCTCCCAAGTCATCCCTCTGCTTCCCCCATGATCCTAGAACGGAGCCTGTCATCTCCTCCTGCCACATGGTGATCTCCCTGAGAGTGACGACCTTGAGCTCAGAGCCTGGCATGCAGTTGCCATCCAATGAGTGTTGAATGGTGGTCGATCTCATTTTTTTAAATCTATTGATTGATTGATTGATTGATTTTTCGAGACAAGGTTTCTCTGTGTAGCTTTGCACCTTTCCTGGATCTCACTCTGTAGACCAGACTGACCTCGAACTCACAGAGATCTGCCTGCCCCTTCTTTACATACTGCTTTTCTGAGAAGAGTGTTCTGGAGGCATCCTGGTGGCCCCTGCCTCACCACGCACCAGGGGGTGTGTGACACACACACACACACACACACACACACACAAACCCTTCACTTCAACCCTCTTGCTGTCCCAGCACTTGTTGTGGGTAAAGTTTGACCTTCAAGGACAATCACGGTCCGCCTCTCTCTCTTCTCTCCCCACCCAAGGATTCCCTATCTGCACATTTCCCTGATTCAAATGTATTTGTGACCCCTAAACCAACACTTGCAAGCAGAAGGGAGAGAAGCTGGATGAGATCAGGACTGGAGGAGCTGGGAAGGAGGAGTTAATGAAGGGGCACTGGCTAGTGTCACTCAGGAGAGGGGAGCTTGAGTTTTAGGGCAATAGTAAGCTTGATGTGCAGCTGGTTATTTGTGGCTCAGGGGAGAGGTTTGGAAGAGTTTTAAAATGCTTCTTCAAAACAGCCAGTTTCAGGCATGTGCATAATAGGAAAATACGGGCTGACTGATTTTTATTCTGGTGGTGCTGGGGGATTGAACCCAGGGCCTTGGGCATGCTAGGCATGGGTGTTATCACTGTGCTGCATACACCAGACCCCAGCTCTTGACAAAGAATTTGAATCCTGTGAGTTAAGCATAAATAAACACTACCTTCCCTTTAGATCTCATACTACAAACAAGTGTCTATTGCAAGGCCACATTTTAAATACGTATCTTTTTGCAGAGGGGGGGGGGAGAGGGAGAGGGAGAGAGAGAGAGAGAGAGAGAGAGAGAGAGAGAGAGAGAGAGAGAGGCTGCATTATCTAGATGGCCCTGAGGCAGTTGCTAGCTAGTGTTTCTGAAGCAGGAAGGCCATGTCACACCTCACTGGGTGAACTTGTAGGCTTTTGCAGGAGTTAACACTGGTTAATGAATCCACAGTTTATACGCAGCCTATTCCAAACAAAGCAGCACAAAACAAGGGTATGGAGTGATGGGTTGGTGATGATGGTGTGACCAGAACCTTATGGGAGCCTAACAGAGACTCCCTACAACAACAAAACAGTCTTGAGTAAGAGAACCAGCTAAACACACACACACACACACACACACACACACACACACACACACACACACACGGCTCTTCCAGCCCAGGCTGTTCCCTGAAGGTACCATGTTTTCCATCCCAGCAGGACTTGGCCAGGGCTTGTTCAGGAACATCACTCCACCTCACAATTTTCTATTCACCCTCAAAGTCCAGCTGGATTCATCCAGCACATTCTGGCTGAGCACCCTCTGTGTGCCAGGCAAGTCTAGTCACTGGGGCCACAGCAGTAAAAAAGACAACAGTTCTCTAGTTGCGTCCCAGGTACCCTCTGCCCTGAGCCCAAACTGTCTTTGAGTTAGAGGAGCCTCCATACAATAAATAAATGTTACATGTAGGCTGTAACTGTGTACCAGCATCTGTGCTGAGTGGGAATTTCCAGTGGTATTGTCTGTGGTGGTGGTTGCTGGGAGCACTACCTTTGTCCATCCTGGCAATTGGGAGAGGCGTGGCCTCATGGTTCTGCATTCATCAAATCTGCCGCTATTTTATACCCTGTTATCGTTCTTTTCAAGTTGAGAAATCTTTATTCACGTCCAGAATCAATATGCAAAGCACCGAACAAAATGCAAAGCATGCCAGGGTTAGTCATGACCTGTCTCCAATATATCTGCAATCATCACCTTATTATCTACGTCAGTCACAAGCTGGAAGCTGTTGCACAGGAGATCCTTGAGAGCAAGGACTGTTCTGTTTTGGGCCCCATCTAATTCCCACCTCTGACTAGATTATAGTGGGAGCTCAAGGACTATGGGATGTCGTAAGGGTTGGAGGAGAGGGACAGGAGAGTAAGGAAGTAGGATATCAGGATGTCTCTCACCCTGTCATGGTGCCAGCCTCATCCAGGCCGTTCCTCTTCAAGTCCCCCACTCATCTTCAGGCCTGGGCTGTGCACAGGGGTCAGCACCTTCAGAATTCTGACAAGGAGGAAGCCCCCATCTGGAAGACCTGGCGCCTCTGTGCCCTCAACAAGAGTGTGGACTTCTATGACATTCAAGAGTGCAGCAACTGGGCATCACCCAGGTACCCACCTCCACGCCCTTGAACTTACGATGGGTAAACACTGCTTGGAAAGGAGGAAACTGGGCTTGTCTGAGGACAGGCAGTAGGCTGTGGTCACTCTCTCTGGGGCTACCTCCATTGCAAGACTTCTTGGGGGACCCAGGGAATAGCTGGCTATCCTTGATTGATAAAATGACCAGGCTTCAAGCTCTCTGTGATGAGGAGAGCATTTTCCAGGAGCCCCTGAGGGAAGTGAATGAGCCAGCCTGTGGGACAGTCCAGGTCAGTGTGTCCTCTCAACTCCATCAGCCTGGTCAGCTCAGGAACATCTCAGCCAAGACTGATAGTAGCCCCGCCCTCTCTAGCAATTCCCTCACCCCCTCATCTGCCGTTTGTGCCCTGAGTTCCGCTTCTCCCGTCATGATCAGTTTCATGCTCCTTGCCCCTCCATCAGCCTGGCTCCCTGCCTGACCCATCACCTGTCCTTCCTTCAGTCCCATCATCCTATCTGCCTCAAGCCACACCCGCCACTCCCCTAACACCCACAGGTCCATCCCTCTTTCCCACCTGCCCCTCCAGATCCAGATCCCTCACTGGTCCCGTCTCTGTATCTGCATGCCTCCTTTTTGCTGTCTGCTGACCTGTCATCCCTGTGAAAGCCTCTCTATCTTCTGTGGCTCATTGTTATGTCCTCGTCTCCCATTCTATGTCCCTAGTGCCTCCTCAGCATCCTGTCTACCTGTGACCTCTGTCATCCTCCAGATTCTTCAGTCCAGTGTGTCTCTCCCCAGCATCTGAATCTATCCCTTCTAACACCCTCATCAGCTCTTTCTTTACCTCCAGGGCAGAAGGGTCTTAAGTTCTGGAACTTACTGGTCCCATTAGCCCTAGCTGGCCTTCAGATTACTCAGTGTTCTCTCTACTCAGGAGGAAATACCCTAGCAACTTCTCTGAGCTTTGGTCTCCCAACTCATCTTCACTGCTGGCTCTCTCTGATGCTCAGAATAGCTGAAGCTAATCTGAAGATTAGCCACCAAAAAAAAAAAAAAAAAGGACAAAGAGTATCCCTGCAGGATGCAGAAGCCTCCCTATGCCAGGCCCTTTGCCTGGCCACAGTAAGGGCTTAGTCTCATCACACACTCCTGTCTCCTCTCTATCCTGGATCTGGGGTTTGAGGGGCTAGGATGAAGTGGTTTTTGACTGTTTACCCTCCTTCCCAGGGTACCAGGCATGGAACTCCAGATACTCTTGGAGCCCAACAACCTCTGAGAAGTTCAGAAGCCCTGGTAAGGATGCTAAGGGCGCTCCCATCTGACCAACTGCCAAACTGTAGAGGACCTGGAGGTGGGAACAGCTGCCTTGCATCTCTTAGCCAAAGCACCCAGTGCCAACAGGCCAATGCCACAGGGGTAATGTTTGAGGCCCTGACTGATACCCCACAGCTCTGTGCAACAGAAACAGTATTATTTCCCTTTTACCATCAGACACCACCTGGCCTTGCCTGAGCTCACACAGCTTGTTACTAGCAGGTCTCAGCTGCCCAACAGCAGGGGGAGAATAGGTTCTGAGGGCCTGGTGTGGGAGCCCAGACCCTAACCTGAACCTTGAGGGCATCCCTGGAGCGTTACCACTCCAGCTGGAAGAGAGCTGCCGAACTGTTGATCTTGTTACTGTGTCTGCCACCAGAGGGTGGGAGTCTGGTTTGAACACAACCACCTGTAACTCTAGTTCTGGGCATCTGATGGGCTCTTCTGACCCCCATGGTCACCTGCACAGATTTGGCACACATTCACATATACACGTAAATAAAAATAAATTAAAAAAAAAAAAACACTGTTGAAAGAAGCTCCTGGAATCCCAGACCACAGGTCATGCCTCCCAATGTCCTTAGCACTAAACTTTGAGACAGGGTCTGGAACAGCCCAGGCTGGCCTGCACTTGCTGTGTAGCAGAGGATGACCTGGAACTTCTGATCCTCCTGCTTCCACCTCCCATGTTCTGGGATTACAACTGTGTGCCATCATATCTGGTTCTTATATACATTTATTTTATTATTTTAATGACATTTTTAGATTGTAATATAATTACATCATTTCCCCCTTCCCTTTCCTCCCTCTAGATGGTCCTATGCACCTCCTCTTGTTCTCTTTCAAATTCATGGCCTCTCTTTTCTTTATTGTCGGTGGTGGTGGAGGAGGAGGAGCTGCTGGTGGTGGTGGTGGTGGTGGTGGTATGTGTCTTCCTAAATAATAAGTACAGCCTGCTCAGTCTGTATAATATATGCTTGTATGTATATGTTTTCAGGGCTTATCTTTTGGTATTGGATAATTAATTGGTGCGCTCTTCCCTGGGGAAGACTCTGTCTCCAGTTATCAGCATCCCTTAGTTGCCTGTAGTTCTTGGTGTAGAGTTGAGACCTCCCTGGTTGTCTGTGGTGCTGGGGATGCAGCCCAGGGCCTTATGCACACAAGAGGAGCACTGTAGCAAATGAGTCCACTACAGGTGTTTCTACACAGGGATCTATTATTATTTCTACTGCCAGACTTATTCAGTGTTGCTGATTGAGAGAAGGAAAGTGGCAAAAATTCCCGTGATGGGAGCCAGAGGACCTCCAGGTTGTTCCACAGTGTATTGAGGGCAAAGAAGAAGGGTGCTGGCGCTGTGGATATCAGGCCAGGAAAGGGGCTCCGCAAGTCCCCTGTCCCTCTGGCCCCGCAGACTTCTGATTGGAGCCGCCGCTAGTTTCCAGCAAATTCTCTTCTGCCTGTGTGCTGCAGCGCCTGCTGTGACATCTGGAGCCCAGTGTGCTCCTGTGGTGGCGCCCAAGGCCGAATTCTTCCAGTGTCTGTGCCAGGGCGGCATGTTGGTGCGGCCTAACTGGAGCGCACGCGCACCTACCAGCTGCTGGACAGGTCGCCTTCCTCCAGGGTAAGCACCACAGTGTGCCCCGGTGACACGGCCACAGTGGCCTGGACAGTGGAGAGTGCTCACTAGTAAACGTGGCTTCAGGCATGTGGTCTCAGAGAGATCATCACTGGGAAACAAGACACCACACAGAGGCACCAAGGATGAGAAAGAACGTGGGTATCAGGGCTGGTGGCAGATTCCTTTTAGGCCTGTAGGGGGCGCAGGCAGGGGCAGCTTTGGTCCTAGGTCGTGAGACAAAAGCACAGGACTTGGGCACATGTTTAAAGCGGGCATTAGGCACAGTGGGCACAAGACGGGCATTGATGAATAGCAATGGGCAAGGGGAGGGCACAAAGGCATGGAGTGATCGATCGTATAGGGGTAGGAGGCAGGGGTATAGACACTATAGCATGGAATAGACAGTCCTGGAGTAGGTGGGGATTGGGACATGGAAGTGCGCTAAGGGAACAGGCACACAGGGAACGTAGGTATGGGATATGAGCCCAAAGTGGGCACCAGGTGAGATGCAAAGTCCTTGGTCCTGCTCTCGCAGTCTCTGCACCCGCAGAGCTGCAGGCCTGCAGAGCTACAGGCCCACCAATAGGACGACCACCCCAAGCCTGAATACCAGATCAGTCTGTGCTCTGGCCAGGAGTACCCAGGACCTCCAGACCAGCCAGAGGAGAGGCTCATCGTGGCTCACGTGAGTCTCTCCCTCTCCTCCAACCCCTTCTAAATGGCCTCTTACTGATGCTCCCTAGACCTAGCTTTCCCCTACTCCCAGCTCCCCACACACACCCCGAACAACTCTCTGGTCTGTGTGACTCAAAAATGAGCTTGGCTCCCACCCAGAATGTGGGAAAAGGGTTGCCTTGTTGCCAGATGCTACCACAGGTGGAGCCAGTCTTGGCTCACCAGCTCCTCCTGCTGGAAGCTTCTGTACCTGGAGGCCTCACAAGATCCCCAGCCCAGCGCCCCCAGCAACATCCCCCACTTTCTGGCACAGCAGAATGAGTCCTAAGTCGGCTGCTAAACAGCTACTAAAATCAGTCCACCGGGGGTATGGTTCCTTTACCCTCAACCCTGCCCTCCCTAAACCAGTGGAGATCTCTGCCCTGGTCACTGAACAGCAAAGTCCAAAATAGCCTTCACCCCTCTACCCTGAGGCTAGAGCCTTGGAATGCAGGATGTGACTGGCAGCTGGGCATGGGGGTCAGCTAGAACTTGACTTGGAGGCCCTTTGAATTTGAGGCAGATATAAGACAAAATCATTTGCCACTGGTCTAACATGGCTACAGCTGATTCCTTAGAACCAGCCTTGCCCTGCTGTAAAGCTCTTCCGGTTTGCTTTAAAGCACTGCTTCCCAGTTATCAGACCCTGAGAACTGTTTAGAGTAGGGCCAACCAAGAGAGAGCCCTTGCTGAGTGGTGGTGATGCCTTTGATCCCAGCACTCGGAGGCAGAAGCAGGAGGATCTCTGTGAGTTTGAGGCCAGCCTGGTCTACAGAGTGAGTTCCAGGATGGCCAGGGCTACACAGAGAAATGCCCCCAAAAAATATAAAAAATAAAGAAGAAGCAAAAGAGCCGCTACTACCCAGGTGCTCTGAGTTTGAGGCCCTTTGTCCTACCTATCATTTCTATTTTAGGGGGGCTGGGGGTGGTCCCAAAGCAGAACACTTGGCCGGAGTCCTGGGCTTTGGATGCCGTAGCTGAAGCACCTGTGGGACTCTGTCTCCCTACGGCCCGCAGTTCTTTACAGACTGCTAGAGGGGACCTACTGAGGACAGAGGGGACCTTTCAACAAGCAGTGTGTCATCTTCGTCTTCCCCCTGCCTTGTGAGTGAGGTGACTTATAGGATTCTGATTATGGATGCCAACATAATAAATCTCTTTAAAAAACATGTCAACAAGTCTCGGTTTCTTTTTCTATTTTTTAGTGCTGGGAATCAAACTCTGGGCTTTGTGCGTATGCTAAGCACTGAACTACACCCCCAGCCAATAAGTCACTTCTGTGTGGAGAAAATGTTATGATTTGACAAAGGACCGAAAGAAGTTCATTGCATTTTTTTTTTGTCCAGCCATTCCAGCAATGTTTATTGAGTTGCTCCAGTGCCCAATGCTGGATATGGAGGACAAAGCAAAACAGCATGGTCTTTACACTCTTGGGGTTCCCAACTGTTTCCAGCTGAGGTCCTATGACTGCCCCCACTCCTGAACCTCACAAATGTGATGATGTTAAGGAGTTACACAATATCTGATTTAAAACCCAGGATAGGATGCATAAGCTGTCCAGGCCCGCAACAGGTGGCCACTGACTTGGGGGCGGGGGGCAGAGAAAACACTGATCCATTGAAACGCCCCAGCTCCAGGCTGAGGCTAGAGGAGCCTGAGTTCACAGGACTTGCAGCCCCTTCTCTGCACTAAGCTCTCCCAGAGCTCCGGCTTCTAAGGGATCCTGTCGTGTCCTCTGGCAGGCTGAGAGCTCCGCTCAGAAGGCTACCCTCCTCACAGCAGTCACTAGGGGGCGCCAGGACTTAGGGGAACCGGGAGCAACCACCCTCCTCCTTGTCCTTGTAGCCCTCTTGAGTACACAGGCCAACAACCAGGGCTTGGAATAGTGTGGCTCCAAGGGCTCCACGGTGTGGGAAGGTGGCAAAGGAGGAGAGGGAAAGCCAGAACTAGGGTACTTGAGAAGCCGCAGTGGCTTTTCGCGCTCCATAGGGACACTGCTGAGATTCCACCCATCTCCTCCCCTGCTCCACCTCTGGTCACACCTGTGTCCCTGCAGATCCTTCTGTCTCCAGGTTCTTTCCTTCTTTTCCTCTACTGTGACTGGTACTCTCTCTGTATGCTTATTGTCTCTCTCCGAATGCCTGGTTCTATCTCGTGTGTGTCTGTGTGTGTGTGTGTTTGTCTGTCTGTCTGTCTGTCTGTCTCCCACCCACCCCCCAACCCGTCTCACTCAACTTCAGAGCATGTCTCAGCCCTCCCACCTCTTCACCCTGCAGCTGCTCACAGCTTCCGACTGCTGGACTCTCTTGCCCGCCTCCTTAGACTTGACAAGGGCGGAGAGAGAGGGAAGGGCAGCGTGGTGGGCCCACCTCTTTTTGCCTTTCTAGGCTGGGAGGCTGGACCAGTGGGTTTTTTAACCGCCTGGGCAGCCTGATGCAGCTCGCCAGCCCTGAATGCCGTGCCTGGCTCTGCAGTCCCAGCAACAGGCAGCATGCAGCAGCAACCATCGCCAGGATCCTTGGCTCCTTCTGCAGAGCCCACCAAGCCCCCTTACAGCTACATAGCCCTGATTGCCATGGCTATCCAGAGTTCACCGGGGCAGCGGGCCACCCTCAGTGGTATCTACGGCTACATCATGGGCCGCTTTGCTTTTTACCGACACAATCGGCCGGGCTGGCAGAACAGCATCCGCCATAATCTGTCTCTCAATGAGTGCTTCGTCAAGGTGCCCCGCGACGACCGAAAGCCAGGCAAGGGCAGCTACTGGACCCTGGATCCCGACTGCCACGACATGTTCCAGCATGGCAGCTTCCTCCGCCGCCGCAGACGCTTCACCAAGCGCACAGGTGCCCAGGGCACCAAGGGCCCTGTCAAGGCAGACCACAGACCCCTCAGAGCTGCCAGCCCAAACCCAGAAGCCCCCAACACCACTACTAGCAGGCTGTGCCCATTCCCACCAGAGGTGCCAAACCTCAAGGGCCTAAACTTTGGGGGTCTGATGGGATCGTTGCCAGCCAGTGTATGCCCAGCAACCGGTGACGCCAGGTCCCAGCTGCCCACTGGACCCAAAGAGATGTGCTCGCCCAAGTCTGCAGGCCCAAGGGAGCTCCCCGAAGCCACCTCGCCCTCCCGGTGCCCAGCATCTGGCTTTTCGGCTGCCTTCTCTGAAGCTGAGAGTCTCGGCAAGGCCCCCACACCTGGTGTGGCCCCTGAGGGCATCGGGAGCAGCTACCAGTGCCGGATGCAGGCACTGAATTTCTGTATGGGGACTGACCCGGGCCTTGAACACCTCTTGGCCTCTGCAGTCCCCACCCCTGCACCCTCGACTCCTTCAGCCTCTCACCGGGCCCCACTGCCCCTGCCAGCTGACTCCAAGGAACCCTGGGTGGCTGGGAACTTCCCTGTCCAGGGAGGTTCCGGGTACCCGCTGGGGCTACCCCCTTCCCTTTACCGGACACCAGGAATGTTCTTCTTCGAGTGATTGACTGCAGCAACTATCCTCTGCAGACTCCGTCTGGCTGTAGGACCTAGGGCGCTCTACAAGGACTCAGCCCTGGGAGGCCAAGGACTGTAAGGATCAGAAGAAGTGAGCAGTCAGCCAGGTCCCTGGGACCTCCAGACAAACTTGGGATGAGGGCAAGTGGGACCCCCGGGGTTTTCTCTGTGGTTCTCAGGGCTAATAAAGCCAGGGTGATGGTGAGGGTCTGTCTGCTGAATGACTGGAGCTAAGGACCAGGATGCTGGGTTCTGTGTGGGGCACGCATCTGGAAAGGTCCTGCTGGAGACTTTCTCCTGCTGGGAACTTTCTTGGGGAGTTTCCCAGGAAAGGAAAGTAGGGCATGAGGGCAGGCAGAGAGAAGAGGCAGCCAAGATCCACAGTATGGGAGAGCTGGGCTGGCCTAAGAGGCTGCTTTCTGAACTTGAACTGTAGCGGAACACCCTCTTTATGAAGCCTCACCATGCCCGCTGCCATCCCCTTCCAGGCTTGCTTCTGTCATCTTGCTTGGGGTCTATGGACTATCATCCCCATTTACAATAAATAATAGGAGCTAAGGCTCAGAGCTCACCCCAGCTCCCACAGAGGTTCAAAGGACTGCCAGAGCAAGGGGGTACCCAGGTCTGTGCGGCTGACACAGCTGAGGGAAGGTGCAGGGTAGAAAGCTGCCTCGGGACAGCATGGGGGCCCCCAGAGGAAGAGTCAGGCCTTGCTGAACACCAGGGCTGCTAAGACACCCTTCACCCCTTGTGCAGACAGGGAATCCAAGGTTTAAAAGCAGCACCTGGCCTTTATCGGAACTCTCCACAGTAAAGGGACCTCTCCTGGTAACTTTTTGCCAAAATTGTATTACATTAATGTGTGTGTGTGTGTGTGTGTGTGTGTGTGTGTGTGAGAGAGAGAGAGAGAGAGAGAGAGAGAGAGAGAGAGAGAGAACAAGGCTCAGAGACAAGTGTAGGAGTCGATTCACGTGGGGCCTAGAGACCAAACAGGGGGCCATTACCCACTGAAACCATCTTACCACCCTCCCATGACTCTTTGTGAACACATTTCTTTGAGGGTGGGGGCCGTCCTAGGTACTAAGCAGAGGCAACTGAGCTCCAAGCTTTGCCATGAACTAACTATTCTCTGGAGTAGAACAAGAAGCATGGCGGTTTGCATGGTGCCCACCAGAGGAACAGAGAACTCACTGCACCTTCTGCAAGGAACAGAAGCAAAAGGTTCCTGAGTCTCAATCACCTCTTCTGCTCCACGGGTATGGGCTGAGGCAGAGGGGCCAAAGTGCTGGTTTGCTCCCATTTTAATCTTCTGCAGAAAGCGCAGAAGGCTTTATGTCCCACGAGGGGGCACCCGGTGGCTGCCCTTTCTCTGTCAGGTGGCCTAGTCTCCTCCACCAGTCCTTCCCTGGGCGGCGTACCCACTGACTTCAGCCTCTGTGGCTCCCTCCTCCCTTCAGAGGTCCCCTGGGACTTTGGAGGAAGCAAGTTGGCTGGCCTGACTGAGCTGTCTGGTTCCCACAGACTCCAGCACTGAGGTGGAGGGGGACCTGAGGGACGAAAGCTTCTGTGACTGAGGGGATGGGAAAATGCCTGGCCAGCTGGGGGAAGTGGACTGCTCCCTCCTCCCCTCCCATTCCCCCCTCCCAACCATGCCTGCTGCACCCCAACCAGCAGAACAGTGGGTTGTTGGGAGGGAACGTAGCAGAGTCCTATGTAGTGGGGGGTGCAGATACACAGAGGAAGGGGACCCTCATGTGACGTGGGGCCAGCATGTGGGGAGTGTGGGAGTGGGTATGCTGGGGAGACCCTCGGTTAGAGACAGGATGCAGCCCCTGGTGGTGATTCTTACTCAGCTGGGTCAGGGAAAGAGGCCGCAGTCGGGCACTGTTCCTTGCTTTGCATTTCTCTGGTGCCCTGGTGACCCCGAGTCCCTTCTCAGCCTGTATCCTAGCTGGTAGGAAGATGGGAAGCCAGCAGGGCCGGGGAAAGCACCCAGCCTCCCAAGGATGTTCAGCCTCTGAGCCCAGTGCCCACGTCCCAGAAGAGGAGGCTGGGACTCTGCAAGGACAGTTCTTGCCTCTGTTCTTCTGGTGACAATGAGACTCAGGTTCCTCTCTATGTCTTTAGTTAGTACTTCCCATACCGCCATTCCACTGGTCCCCACCCAAGGGAGTAGCTGGTTCACAAAGAGTTAGTGAACAACTGGGCTGAGGCCTTGTGTGCTTGGGCCTTGGGAAGCATGCACACACACACAAAAAAGCCAAACTCAGCTCTGGCACCACACCTCCCTCTGTCCTTAGCCCCCAAGACTTCTTGTCTGTCAAGAAATGGTGATGTTCCCAAGTAGGACCTTGGTCTAGGCCTACCCAGGAAACAATCTTGGACCAGGCCCACTCCTCTGGGCCTTAGTTTTATCTCTTTGTCCAGTGGGTAGGAAGTAGGCAATCTGATTCTATGTCTGAGTCTCAGGGGAGTTATCTGGCCTGGGGGACGTCCCATCCCTGGAGATAGTCCCATCCCTTGAGGTACTTGGCCAGGAGGCCTGGACATCATGATCCCAGTGGGCACCTTCCCCCTGGCATCTTGACCTCATATTCTTTCTGTGGCCAACAGATACTTCTGTCTCTTGCCCGACTGCCCCATTGGGAGGTGGAGTGTAGAGCCAGTAAGTATCCCTCATCTAGGTCAGTCTAGATAAAACATCTTGATACGGATGGTCAAGGCCAAGGTCACACAGTAAGGCACAACAGAGCTGTCTCCTCAAACCACCCATTCAAATCTTAGGACCAGGATGTGGTATCTGACATCTTGGGGACCCATCAGTGGAGGCTCATTTGTCTCCACTCCCAAGTTCAGGGACCATTTATTCCCCTTCAGGAAATTAGAGTCGAATGGGTTCTGAGACCAGATCAAATCCTAAAATGGTAGGCTTGGTATTTAAGAATATTCCCGAGCTCTTCATCACAGCAGCTCAGATTCTTGGAATGCACCCTTGACAGTGTCTGCTGACCTTCTTGCATTAAGTGCATTCCAGAAAGGAGGAAGGGCCTGTTCCAAAAAAAAATGCAGCGACCCTATTGGACTGTCATCACCTGCTGGCATTTGGTCTGGCTGTCCAAGGTCAGAGTGCCCATCTGCCTTCAGGGGGGCATGGATGGGGTCCCCACCACACCCCAAGGGCCCTCCTCTCTCATAAACTCCTCCACCGGGCTTATCACAGGCCTGCCTCCCACCCACTGCTTCCTTCCCTGCTGAAGGCATTCCCCTGCCTGAGTTACAAGTTACTCATGCCTTCCCACACCCCCAGACAGCATTTGGCTGGTGAGAGACCCTCTCCCCCAGAGGGCGGCTTCCAGCAGCTGCCACAAGGATGAGAAAGCAGGGGGAGGCCGTGTTGGCCTGGCACATCTGCCTGTGGGGAGTTTAGGAACCAAGGAATTCAGGCCCGACATCCCTTCCCTGACCAAGCTCCCATCACCCCATAACCCAGGCTGTCAGAGACAAGGCTGCCTCCAGTGCAGTCCTAGCTGTGTGGCCTGGGAAAAGCCACTTCCTCTCCATTTTTGTCAGAAGGACACAAATGGAGTGTCCACCCCCATGGGGCTGGTGTGAGGACACTGTAAGTTAGCATTTGCAAAGTGCTTAAGGCAGGGCCTGGCACTCAGAATTGCAGTGTAAATGATAGTTAAGTGGAATACATCTGCATTTGGGGGCTGATATGTCCCCTTACCATGATGACAGCATCTAGCTGCTGTGTGAGAAAGGGATAAAATGTAGAGGAAGGATTAAACAATGCTGTGAGCTTAAATTCTGTCCTTTCGATTTCTTGCTGTGGGGATTCTCTTATCTGAGCCTCAGTTTCCTCCTCTGTAAAATGGGGTGCTGTTTTTGATGCCCAGAACTGGCATGTGGGACCCTCTGCATCCTCAAGTATAATTTGGTCAATAGAGATGAAATTAGAATAAAAAAGTATCCCCACCGGAGGTTCCCCGCCCACTCTCAGTTCTCTCGGCCCCATCCTTTGAGTACACACACACACAGCAGAACTATAAACTGGAGGTTCCTCTGAGCTGCCTGATCCTCTGTCCTCACCCTGCTGGTAACTGGGTAGGTGACTCAGGGAGACAGTTGGTGGGCAGAAGGTAGCGGCTCCACAGCTAAAAACAGACCGGAGGCTCCATTAGTCACTCGCCAGCCAGGAAGGCCAGGGATGCCCCCAGGTCACTGTCCTCTGGGCCAGCCCCAAGGTTGCCCAGTGTCACTTAGGTACACAGAGAGCAGCTGGTCCTTCCTCCTTGCCGGCAGCCAGCTCAAATGAGCTTCTCTGCTGTGCTCCAGGCCTGCTCTCCAAAGAGTGACCCCTCCTTTCAGGGTGGCGTTCAGTACACAGTTCCTGTCATTGGTTCCTGTCATTGGCCAACACTCCTCCCTGAGTCCGGTTAACTGGCCGCACAGTCCCTCTCCTGCAGCACCATGCTGCCTTCACACGTCCCCACTGTGAGGTGTTCACAGCTGTAGGGTCTGCACTTGTGTACCTTCACCTCAGAACACAGGTTTGAGGGCAAGGGCTGTGTCTACCCCTGCTCACTTTTCCTCTTTACCTCAGTGACTAAAACACAGTAGGGGTGTGGGGATTGCTTACCGAGTGGATGGAGCCTTGATTACCCATGCATCGTTCACAGTGGGTTATCTCAAAGGACCCCAGGGACTCCCTCACTCACTCGGCACTATCTAGGGCTTCTGGGTAAGGGCATACATTTGGGGTTTCTCTCTTCACTGACTCAAAGCAGCTTTCATGCCCACTCTTTCTGCCTGCACAGCCCTCCACTACTATCCACAGGGCTCTCTCCTCTCTCTTTTTTTTTCTTTTTAAGATTTATTTACTTATTATGTATACAGAAGAGGGCGCCAGATCTCATTACAGATGGCTGTGAGCCACCATGTGGTTGCTGGGAATTGAACTCAGGACCTCTGGAAGAACAGTTGGTGCTCTTAACCTCTGAGCCATCTCTCCAGCCCCCTCTCTCCTTCTCACTCCCAGCCTCTGTCAAGCATCCTCAGATAAAAACTTCCTGACTACTGTCTCGTTCCCCCCAGCCAATGTGGCCTAAGGTCAGAGCCTTTTGTCCACTAGAAGCTCCCTGAGACCCGGGACTTTTGTCTGCTCGCTGCTGTCCCCTGCAACTGCAGCCCTATGTGGAACACCGCAGGGGCTCCTGAAATAGCCAAATGCAGGCTCAGGAGCTTGCACCAGGCTCTGCCTGGGCATCTCATGTGACGTGGACACTGACCTTGGGAAGCAAGTATTGTCAACACCCCGTTTTACAGACAGGAGCCTGAGACTCAAAGAGAGCAAGTAAGTGGCTTTGAACCTGGAGTTCCATGTGCACCTTGAAGTCTCTGAGTTCTTCAGATTCATCTACAGCCACTGGATACAGCCTCCAGTCTCTCTCTGCCTCCAATCTCTCCCATTTACTCACCTGTCTAGCAGCAGATATCAGTGGAAAAAAAAAAAAACATGAATATTACCATGCTCTTCCTCTGCTCAAAACTCTTC
Organism: Onychomys torridus; assembly: GCF_903995425.1. Lineage (NCBI taxonomy): Eukaryota > Metazoa > Chordata > Mammalia > Rodentia > Cricetidae > Onychomys > Onychomys torridus. The sequence continues at coordinate 141,908,664 of NC_050446.1, forward strand.
TGTGGCTCCCTACGACCCTGGGTCAGCCTGATTATTTCCCCAAAAATTATTTCCTTCAACACATACAAAACCTTTCTAGAATGTGCTCAGGTAGGCTTGCTTTCAGGCTTTCTATCCCTCTTTGCCCCACCCCCACACTCTCCCCACTATCCTAGAAAGCCCTGCTCCTCATGTGCCCCCACCTGGAATGTCACTCCCAGAGTGATGAGGCTCCAGGTTGGTGACTCCTTCCTGTCCCCGTGGTCTCCTGAGTTTTCTTCCAGCTTCTTCCAGCCCCGACCCTTCCTCTGGAGTTCCAGAGGCTGTGAGCCCCTCCCTGAAGACTGGCCCAAGGAAACCTCACCCATACTGCCCAACTCACATGCTAGGTTCGTTCACTGGGAAACCGTGTGCCTCAGTTCCCTTAGCCATGAAATGCTAGATGGGTAACACGTGGATTTTCTCAATACAATGCTGGGACTCAGGAAGTGCTTCCTCTGGGGGCAGGGGGGGGGGAGGAGAAGCAAAGCAGGAACCAGCCCCCCCCCCCACCTTGCAGAACAACCCTGGAGGCCTTCCTCCCTCCCTCTGGGCCTCCAAGCTAGGGCTGCGTCTTTTCCCACCACTGCCTGGTTGGGTTCAAGGTGGCCAGAGGAATTCAAGGCCACTAGACTCAGACAGGAAAAGGCAACGTCACCAGTGCTGGTGTAATCCAAACCAGATGTGGCCTCAGTGGCTTCCAGACCCAGGGGGTGGTCACTGTGGGCCTGGCCCAGACCCAGAGGCAGGAAATGGCCTTGGAGGAACACTCTCTGGGCTGGGCCCAGCTAGGAGGAGGGTCCACTGGAAGTGCTTAACCCTTCTTGGCCCAAAGGTGTCCAGGCCCAGCCCAAGGGAGGCACACACATCAGTGACACAGGGGACAGCCACAGCACTACTGCTGAGAACGGCACTGTGCAGGACCAGCCAGCCATGCCCCTGGACTGTGAGAAGCAGGGTATGCTCTTCCTGCCGTTCAGGAAGCTCATAACCTGGCATCCCAGGGATGGCAGGGCCCCAGGTCCAGAGCCCTGGACATAGATTATACTCAAGTCCGGCTCCAGGTTGGGAGTCCGCTGTCAGCTGTGGACAGACTCTAGTCTAGTGCAGCTCTAGGGTACGTCTCCTTTCTCCCAGTGGCAGCCAGGGACAGAACTCTATTGAGAGCAATAGGGCTTGGGTCCCAGGCTCCGGAGAGGCAGATGCAGCTCTGTAACAAGGCAAGGGCTCTAGCTTTGCCTGAGTATGCTCTGCAGGTTTTGAGAGATCAAAAAGTCCCTATGAACCTGGGCATAGTGGCGCACGCCTTTAGTCTCAGCACTTGGGAGGCAGAGCCGGGCAGGTCTCTGTGAATTCAAAGCCAACCTGGTCTATAAAATGAATTCTAGGACAGCCAGGGCTACATAGTGAGATCCTGTCTTGGGAGAGAAAAAGTCTTATGAAACGCCATTCCCCCATCTATGTTGTCAAGTCTATATTCTCCATCTCCAGGGTCCTGAGAGGCCCGAAGGTGTCTGATTACTCATGCAGACATGTTTCTGGGAGGAGAGGGGTGGCAGGGTAGATTTGGGGTTGGAAAGTGAACATATCCTGCCTATGATTCTCGGAGGGCTTCTTGCTCCAGAAATATCAACTTGTGTGGCCTTAGTCAGGTCATCTTTCCTCTTTGAGCCTGTTCCCTCACCAGAGACGAATAGACGAGCCCCTGTCCAGTGTCTTAACTGTCACGATGGCCCCTGGGGGCTGCAGAAGAAAGAGCTAAGGCTGTGATCAAGTTATAGAGACGGAAACAGAGCCAGATGTGGTGGTGCACACCTTTAATCTCAGCACTCAGGAGGCAGAGGCAGGCAGAGCTCTGTGAGTTCAAGGGCAGCCTAGTCTACATAGTGAGTTCCAGGACGGCCAGAGCTAACAGAGAGCTCCTGTCTCCAAAAAAGAAAGAAAGAAAGAAAGAAACTAAGAAAGAAAGAAAGAAAGAAAGAAAGAAAGAAAGAAAGAAAGAAAGAAAGAAAAGAAAAGAAAGGGAGGGAGGGAGAGAGGGAGGGAGGGAGGAAGGAAGGAAGGAAGGAAGGAAGGAGGGAGGGAGGGAGGGAGGAAGGAAGGAAGGAAAGAAAGGAGGGAGGAAAGGAGGAAGGAAGGGAAGAAAGAAAGAAAGAAATAAACAAACAAACAAACTTGTGCTTGGAGTCAGGGTCCCAGTTTGTACTGCTGAAGTCTTTGGTGAGAGGCCTTCCCTGTTGTAGCCACGGGTTCCCTGGTGGGATCCAGACCTTGGATCTCTGCTCAGGCTAAACCTTATTCCCTTCCCTCCCTCTCAGGGGTGACTCATCATCGTTCTGTGTGGCCTGATGCTCAGCCAGGGTGGGGCCAATGAGGCAAAGTGGATCACTCAGTGGAAACCCAGGCCCAGCTGGCAGAGGTCAGAGGTGGAGGAGGCAGCAGGGTACCAATGGGCAATGGACAGCAGTGTGTGGTCTTGAGGGCCCTGCCATTAGTACAGATCCATTCACAGCCCAAACCAGGTTTTTGAAACTTTCAATTCCCAGTGCTAAGGTCAAGCTTAGATTCTCCCCACCCCCTAAGACCCAGATCCCACACCCCACGTGGTACCTGCCGCTGAATAAACAAGGCAGTCAGGGGTGAGGTGCCTGGTTTTGCAGTCATGGAAGCAAGAAAGGTATGCACAACATTACTCAGTTCTCAATCTGTGGACGCACCCAAGGGCCAAGCCAGGGATAGCCTGATCGGTCTGGGTACTGATCCTGGTTCCCAGCAGCCTTCCTGAAATCACCCTTTCTCTCTGACAGAGTGCAGTGCTTCTGTGCTGGTCACTGCAGGCTTAGGACCCTGGTGCTCACACCAAGCCTCCTCGCCTGGGGCTCAGTCACCTCTCAGTCAAAGTCTGAGCTAGTATGGCTCTGCTGTGCCTTTCTGGATGCCCCTCCAGCAGATGGCCCCTGCCTGCATTCGTGGCCTGCATGAGGCCAGTGAGAGCAGAAAGCGGGGCTTACTATAGCAGATAAAGACATCACAGGCCGTGGGATCTGTTAGCCTTTCCTGGACGCCCTGTTCCCTCCTTGATCAATGTTGAGCTCACGGTAAAAGTTTGTTTCAAGCCCCAGGCCCAGACAAACTGAGCAGGCTTCAAGTTCCTTCCTTGCTTTGAGCCTGTTTCCTCATCTATTGAAGGTGAATAAGGAGCACCCCCATTTCCTCCCTGGGCCATGTATCTTGTCTCCATCTCGCCAATGAGCCATTATTCTCTCTTCTCTGTGAGGCAGCTCTTACCTGGGTCTCACCACCTGACTCAGTTTCCCTCTGTGAAATACAAATCCTATCTACCCCACCATCCTACTCCAAAGAATAATGGTCTAATCCCTGCTGTGCCCAAGACCAGAGTCCAGCACAGGTCACTTTGTATTTCAACTCTTGGGACGACCTTCTCACAGGGGAGGGAATCAAGGCGCAGCAAGGAAGCCACTTGAACACAGCACACACTCAGTAATCTAGCTCCTGAGCCTGCATCTGTGAACACCACACTATGCAGAGATGTGTGAATTCAGTGCCTGGCACATAGTAGGTGCACAGTTAATGCAGTCATTTGTGACCTCACACGAATTAGTGCACGTGCAGAGGGAAGGAGGCTGCCTCCAACCTGTATGTTTATTTACAAGGCACAAGCTGAGAGCAGGTTGGGGACTGCCCGGTGGCTTCATACTCCTTGTCGTGGGCCATTTCATCCTGTCATCTGAGGTTGTCAATGCCCCTGGGATGGGCACAGAGTAGCTGGGCTGGACATGGGGGTAGTCTCATGTCTCCCAGGCCTCTCTCCTCCACCACCACCACCACCACTCCAGGCCTGGGCTGACTTTCTCTCAGAGTTCCTGTGTGTTGGTGGTCACAGAAACAGTGGGTGGGGGCCAGGAGGCCAGATGATCTGTTGGGAGTGTGAGGCAGGGCCTGGCGATCCTCTCACACAAAGCCTGCTCTGTCTCCCCTAGCAGCTGGGCTGCATTCTTACCCTTCTAGAAGCTTCCCATCCACCACCACAGCAGCCCACCTGCTGGACCCCCAGCCATCCCACTCCAGGCAAGGGTGCCCCCAGTGGGGGAAAGCAGAGGCTACAGGGCAGCGGTTCAAAGGAGGGAACAGGGAATGGCCTGGACGGCCTTGGAGTCTGGGTGGGGCTGATGGGCCAGAGCCCTGTCTGAGGAGGCGGTAGCAAGTTGGATTCCAGGCCATACACTCCATGTTCACACAGGAGATGCGGTATCAAATAAAGGCCTGGGGAGCCCCCTGGTGCGGCTTTGCTCTGGCCAGCCTCCCCTAGAGATCTGGCTCTCTCTGGCCTTCTGGGCTGTGTGGCTTCAGCCTTGACCACCGCGGAGCCACGTCCAGGCTTAGCTGCTCCTGGGGCTCAGACCCCCAGAGCCATCAGTGCTCCCGAGCTACTGATCTTCTTGAAGCGATTGGCTGCGCTGACAGCGATGAAGTTTCTCTGGGGGACAAGAGAGGAATTCTGGTCAGCACTTCAGCAGACGAGAACCTTGGGACGGAGTGTCCTTAAGAGTCCCCCCACCCCTTTCTGGCCAGAGAGAGAGCTTAACAGATAAGGAAAGGCACTGCGGCCAAGCCTGAGTTCAATTCCTGGGAGCCACATGGTAGAAGAAAAGAATTGACTCCCAAAGATATCCTCTGAACTCCACACATAGACCACCACACGAGGGTGACCTCTGAACCCTCCATTATACACACACAATAAATAGATGTTAAATAAAAAAATAAAACTTTAAAGACTTTTAAAATATTCCCCCCTCATTAAAGGAAGGTCAGAGGCCAGGGGAGACACAGTGCCCAACCCATCTATAAAAAGCATCGTGACACTGTTTGTCCAAGCAAAAGGCTCCTCGCCCCGATCTATGAGTCCCTCTACAGCACTGGTTCTCAACCTATGAGTCTCCACCCCTTTGAGGGTCAGAAGACCCTCTCACAAGGGCGGCCTAAGACCATCATAAAACACAGGTTTTTATATTATGATTTGTAACGGTACCAAATTACAGTAATGAAGTAGCAGTGAAATCATTTTGATGGTTGGGGGTCACCGCAGCATGAGGAACTGTATTGAAGGGTCACAGCATCACCACCGATCCACAGCCTGTTCCACCCTGGCCTCCCTTTGCATTCCAGCCAATCAGCCTGCTGCTCACACTCACCGGGCCACCGGCTGCCTTGGGACTTCACATTGGCTGTTCCTCTGCCTGGCTCCCTCCCCCATCTCCTTGAGGTCTGGATGCACCTGTTCCTCCTCACTGGTCCCTCCCTGTTCTAAGGTGTAACCCCTCCCCTGGCGCTCCCAACCACTCTCCTAAGAACTCTCTATAGTCACTGAAAGTCAAGTCCACAGATTCTGGCCTCCTGTCTCCACCAGAGCAGTGGAGCATTTAGAAGTAACGGCTATTCCATAAATATTCGGGAAATGGAGGAGAAGAGGGGTCAGAGATGCTCTCCCGAGCCTGAACCCTCGATTAATGATCCTCCCTTGGCAGGCAGGGTGGGTGAACAGCTCCAGTTCAGAATGGGAGCTAGCCCAGGACTCAGAGAAAAGCCCATGTTTTCCAGACAAGGCCAGGCCCTGTCAACAGAGACTACCAAGATGTAGCTGGTAGGGCTGGACCTGGCAACGGGGCTCTCCCACCTCTCAGCCCTCCTCCTCCTCCCGCCTCGGCTCTGGTACCTTCCAGCGCCTCTTCATGAGGTATTTCTTAAGCAGGATCTGGGACTTCAGCCGGCGGTTACAGCGTTTGGCTTTCTCAGCCAGGTTGTTGAGCCAGGGGTGGGCGAGGCACTGCTCGGCACTCATTCGGGCGCTGTAGAGAAGGCAGTGAGTGTGGTGAGGACAGGCCTGTGGCAGGCCCACTTGGCCCAGACATGAGCTCTGCCCTTGAACGTACAGGGTTCCCAGCCCAGGTAAGCTTTACCTCTGGTCCTTCATGATGAGATTGGAAACAAAATCTTTGGCCTCATCCGACACAGCCTCAAAGGTCTCCTCATCAAAGTACCAGTTGGCAGACAGGACGTTGTTCAGGGTCTCTGTGTCATCATCTCCCAGGAAGGGGGAGAGGCCGCTCAGTCTAGAGGGGAGGAGGGTTGGGGCAAAAGAGTGAGGCAGCAGAGTGGAGCAGAGCCTGGGAGGCAGCATGTGCTGGAAAGACCCCGGGCTCCAGAGTGGGACAGACCTGGGTTTGAATCTGGCTGGGTGACTTTAGGCAAGTCACTTCCCCTCTCTGAGCCTCACTCTTCTCATCTGTAAAATGGGCATAATCGCCCCAGCTTCCCAGGGTTGCAGTGAAGATGAGGAAGGGTGGGTGTGAAACACACACACACACAGTGAGCACACACAAAAAGATGTCCACTGTCCCTCTGTCCCCAACCCCAGGGCATGGGGAATCTGTCGTCCAGAGTCTGCCCCAGGATGGGATGCTGTGCTTGTAGGGGACCTTAGTGTTTGCAAATATAAAATGGGTACAAAGTCTCCCTTTCTGGTTCTCTTTAGCATTCCCCCACAAAAAAAAAATTGGCTGAGGGATCAGGGAGGTAAGAGCACCTCACCGGAACCCCAAGGCCAGTCTTGTTCTCTTCTACCCATCCCTGTGCCCCTGCTGACTTCAGCCAGCACCTCCTCAGGGCTCACAGCATGTAGGTGATCACCCCCAGGCTCCACATGTCCGTCTTGTCAGAGATCTGGTCATAGTTCACCACCTCGGGTGACAGGAACTCCGGAGTCCCAAAATTCACCTTCAGCTTCTCATTGGGGTTATACCTGGGAGAGAGATCGAGAGCTCAGGTCCCCAGCTGCCACCAGAAGCATTCAGCCCCTTCACCATCACACTTCTAGGCCCCACCCACCCTCCCACCCAGCCAGCTGGTACCTCCGTGCCAGGCCGAAGTCAATTATCTTCACCAAGTGGCCAGTGTTATTCACACACAGGATGTTCTCTGGCTGAGGAGACAGGGGATGGCCCAGGTTGGCCTCTGACCCAGCTCACCCTCCTTTCCCCACACACTCCACCCTGGTCCCTTGCTGGGGCCCCACATGTGGGAATAAATCCTTAGGTGATACTCAGAGACCCATTGGGCCTGCATGCTCTCAGCCTAAGGAGGCTGAGGTCCTGTAAGGGGCTTGTCTCAAGGCACAAGACTACCCAAGGGGAACAGACAGAATTTCTCTCCACCGTCCTGTGGAGGCTGGAGAAACTGAGGTCTGCAGATAGGCAGTGTGCCCTGGCTGGAGGCCAGGCAAGGATGTTATCAGAGCTGGACGCCTTAGGGCCACAAAGAGGCCTTTAGTCAGGGGGGTTCTGCTGCTCTCAGCTGAGCAGTACCTGCCTCTCACAGCATTAGGCCTATGGTACTTTATTTCTTCTCATGTATACATTTTGTGTGTTGTGCTGATGTGTGCACATTGGTGGAGGTTGAGTGTGTGTCTTTCTCAATCATTCTCCACTTTGCTTTTTGAGACAGTGTCTCTCACTGGACTTGGGGTTCACTGACTGGTGAAACTGGTTGGCCAGCAGGTCCCCAGATCTTCCAGTCTCTAGCTCCCCACTGCTGGGATCCCAGGCATGCACCCCTGCATCTGGCTTTTTTACATGGTTGCTGGGCATCCAAACTCAAGTCCAAGTTCTTGAGCTTGCCATGCAGACACTTCATAGATTTAGCCACCTGCCCAATGCCTTATATTGATTTTTCGAGATGAAGGTCTCCCTGTGCAACCCCAGTCCAGTTCTGAATTCCCAGGCTTGAGCAATCCCTCAGCCTCAGCAATTGAACTATAGGCACATGCCCCCTAACTTCACCACCTTCCTCTTCAGTGTCCCAGGCCAGGGACCACCCTCTTCTCCCAGCCTCTCCTATGCTCCATCGGACTGGTGGATAGCTGTGCTAGTCAAGGGGGGCATAAACTCACACCAAGCCTTCACTTTATCTTCTTACCACAGGGAACACAGGACTAGGTGGAGAGTAAGTAGGGGAGGGGGGGGACACTGAAGTTGACATGATTCAAAGACAGAAGCTACCAGACAAACTCCACCACCTCTGCAGAGTAAGAAGGGGTTCCACCTCTGTAGAGTGATGGGGTGCACCTTCCATACCTACGCCTTCCAGGGCCTTCATCACCCTGACCTGACCACTCAGTGTGACTCTGCTGTTTAAGTTCTGTGGCCGTTCAGTTTGAGGTTTCCTGGGGGCCTCTTTGAAATCACCGTGTCCCCTTAGAAGCAAGACATGCGGACTTTTGTAAGTTAGCTAGCATCCCAAAGCAGGGAGAGGAAGAATGGCCCCAGGTACAAACCCACAAGAGACCCACAAACTGACCCAAGCTTTCCCAGAAACCTATTCCCACCAGACCTAGGGACGGCCTGCAGCCGAGACACACTGCTTTCTGCACTATGCGCCCTCTTCTGAGCAAACCCTTGTGGTTATCCTGGAAGCCACATTCTTGGAGGCAAAGTCCTTTCTCCTGGGACCTTGTATTTCAATTGGGAGTCCTACACTACCCCTCAAATCAGCCTCTATGGGGGAATAACATGTCCCCCATGTAGCTCTCCAGTTACCCTAGCTCCTAGAGGGCCCCCCATCTCTCCCTGTAATCACCTCTGACTCTTTGCCACACACTCCACAGACACCCTCAGCCAGGTACTCCTGCTTTTCAAAGTGCGTCCCTCCAGCTCCCACCAGCTCTCTCCTAGCTCCCTACCATAGCCTTCATACCCACTCCACCTAGGCCCCACTGACAACCATCTCCACTCTCTCTCCTTCCCTGGGTGTCCTCGTAGGTAACTGCAGGAGCTGCTGGGAGAATCCCATGCCTCTGAGAGCATGACACTGAGCAAAGCCAGAAGCTGTTGGATGCCCGCATCCATGACTCTACTCCACCAGACAAATGTTTGCTTCTCCATCTCTGCCCTCTGCATGTCCTGGATACTCCGTTGTGCCTTTTTCATGAGTTTTACTTCTTTCGATACTGTATAATGAACAGGGAACATGTCCATCCCAGCCCTCATTGTAAGTCCTCACACTAGGATGAGGTCTTTCCTGCGGGCACTCGGCAACTGTGAGTTAAGTGAATGAAAGCAGCTACCACCCTGTACTGACGGAGCTTATTCACTTTCCATTCAATATTCATTAGCATCTGCCACAGAGACAGGAGACACCTGGCCATTTGTGCTTCTCCTCCCCATTCCAGGCCCCAGGCAGGTGTTTCTAAGCTCCTGGCAGCCACTGGTGCTGATGGGAGTGAGTACCATGTAAAATCTGTTTGTTGTCCCTGCTCAGCTAAGTGCAAGAAACTCTGTTAGCTCAGGGTGTGAAAGTCCCCTTGGAGAGTTCATCGCTAGCGCCTGCCTCCTATGCACCATGACAATGCCACGGGGCTTCTCAGTGAGCGCCGTGGAGGAGTCCCAGGACACTGGGCTGCTAGGTCCTCGTTCTGAGTAAGGACGGTACACTGGCAGTACCAGTCTCAAGCCATCCCAGAGGCAGATGCTGTGAAAGGCCAGCAGCTAGGACGCATCAAACACCAGACAGTGAGTTCCGTGGACATGGAGACTAAGGCACGCCTCCCCCGACCCCACCCCTGCCTCCATCCCTGGCTCTTAGCAAGTACTGGTGGTCCACGCTGAGTGAGCTGGAAGGAGGGATGGGGAAGGAGGAGCAGGAGGAGCTAGAGAAATGAGTAGTGACAACGGTGACACCCAGTGGTCAGTGCTGTTCCAGCCCACTACCTTGAGGTCCAAGTGCAGGACTCTCATCTTGTGCATGAAGAGGATCCCATCGCAGATCTGCCTGACAAACACCATGGTATCCACCTCGGTCAGATGGTAGTCCTCATCCACGATCCTCTCAAAGAGCTCGCCGCCCTCGATGCTGTGTGCACAGACCCCTCTGCAGACTGGCTCCTGGCGGCTGGCCCTGCCACCCAGCCCCAGCACCCACAGTGGGCACTCACTACTCCATGAACAGGATGATCTCGTGTGCGGTCTCAATGGCCGAGTACAGCTGGATCAGATTGCGGTGGTTCAGTTGGTTCATGACCTCGATCTCCAACATCACCATTTCCTGGGAAGCAGGAAAATCAAGGGGACCTACTGGGCACCAGCACCCCCACCCTCCAATCCCCTCCCCCCGGGTCTCCTTGCCTCCACCACTCTCTATATATAACCTCACCCTGAGCACCTGCATCAAATCCATAGCTATGTTGTATCCAGGTGTAATCAGTTCCTAAGGCCATGGGTGAATTCAGGAAGCAGAGATAGGAGGGTCAAGAGTTCGAAAACAGCCTGGATCACACAGTAAGCCCATGTTCAACCCCCATGCCTAAAATGGGGTTGATTCTCAAATACATAACACTGCCTCTGAGCACTGTTTCCATCTCTAGACTCTAATCTATCCAGCCGCCATCTTTGCCATTTCCGTTGGGGATCTAAGAAAGCCCCACATTCACCATGTGTTTAGTAAGTCCTTGATACCAACCCTTCTCCATGCGTGACTTGCCAGCAGCCTTCAGGGAAAAAAAAGACAAGCATTGGGGACAAAGAGCTAGGAGCTGTGGTCTCTGCATGCCCACTGACAGTCCATCATCAAGGCCCTGGGCACAGTACCACCTTAAACGAGATCAGAAACTCAGCCATCCCTCACCCCCCTTTCTACTCTAAACAACCTTCACTTGTAACTTTCAGGCCAGTGGTCACACTGCTGGGCTGATGTAGGCGACAGAAGGAACCTAACGGGCATGTGCTACTCATCAGGCCTCTCCAGGCACCTGCCTCTCCAGGGCAGTTGTTAACCTGGAGGCATCGGTGCAAGACAGGCCAGCTGTCCTCCCTTCCCCTCCATCCTGCTCTCACTTCCCCGGAGAGGCCCGCATCGAACAGGGTCCCTCTGATCAAACTCCCCGTCACTGCCCTGGTTCTCTTTCTTTCTGGTACCTCTCAATACCTGGTGTCATGCTCTTCATTCTGTTCCAGCTTTTAGTCATCTATCTGTCCCTATTCTCTGATGTGCTGGTCCCATGAGCTTGGGGACTTTTTCAGTCCTCTGGTACAGCGGAAGGCAAAGGGAAAAAAAAGTTCCATGATCAATTAACCAACAGCTGGCTCCAGTTAATTCACACAGCGCATGGACACTGAGTAGTCATGCTGAACCAGATCCTGTGATAGAAGCCAGTGAGGATGAGTCAGAAGTACAGATCTGAGACTGGGGGTGTAGCTCAGTGGGTAGAGTGCCTGCCTAGCATGAATGAGTCCCTGGGTTCAATCCCCAGAACCAAGTAAACTGGACACGGTGACAAATTCCTGCAATCCCAACACTCAGGAAGTAGAAGCAGGGGGGCCTGGAGTTCAGGGTCAGCCTCTGCTCCAAAGTGAGTCCAAGGTACTCTGGGATCTATGAGCCCCCATCTCAAATAAGTAAATACGTAAATAAAAGATCCACACACTAGAGCAGGGTAGGACCACACACAAAACTTGTGTGCTCCGAGCAAAGGGAATCAGTGCTCTGCAGCACTGTGGTGCTGTTCCCATGGTCTTGGTGGGCCCCAGCCTTTCACACAGTGACTACCTTTGCCTACAACACCCTGTAACTTCAGCCCCTGCTATCTCTGACCCCTGGGTCCCTCCTCCCTTCTTTTTTCCATCCCTTCTTCCATCTCTGTCATGCTAGGGTGAACCCAGAATGCCAGGAAATTGCCCAACTTGAGTCTCGTTTCCACAGTCCTTTGCCTGAAAGCCTCCCCTGGCCCGCCACTCAAACACCTCCGTCTTCAAAGCCTTCACTCTGTAGAAGCTGGTCCAGGAAGCGCCACTGAGCCAGGGCTGAGGCAGGAACCTCAATGTTGCTCCTCACACCCTCCGCTCCCCACAGCTTCCCTGAGACACCAAGCATACCTCACTTTGCCTACTGGCCCTCAATCCATGTGCACCTGCACATAGTTGCTTAGAGCTGTAAGCGCAGACCCCATTGGCCGTGGGAAGTAAAACTCTCCATGGAGCCTCCTTTCCTTGACACAGGCTCCCTGGGGGCCGGGGCCACCTCCATTGCACTTTGGGATCCCCACTGTCTATCACAGGGGATAACCAACACTCATGCTCCCCAGTGCTGCTTAGCTTTACAGACGGCCCAGAAAGGAGAGTCCCTGAGAAACGGGGTGTCTGGTTTATGGCTGGGGGCACCAGCCGCCCTAACAGGCTGTGTTCCACCACCACCCCTGCCTTCTCCTTATGTGGCATCTTAAATGTCACAAGCTTTTCACAACAGGGTCCTAGCCCAGCACTATTGGTAGCTGGAGATAAGAGGTGGCCGGTCCAAGAACATCTCCCTTGGTAAGGCCAGCATTCCCCGCTACCTTGTCCTTGGGAGTCTGTTTCTTGATGACCTTGGCTGCCAGCTTGAGGCCTGTGGCTTTCTCCGTGCAGGTGCACACCGCTCCAAACTTACCACTGCAAAGAGAAAGTTGGAGTGAGGGTACTTCCAAGACCCAATGGCCAGCAAGGACCTGTGCGCCATTCTCCTCCTGGCCCAGGCCTGATGGTGACTCTGTCTACTCCTCTGAGCGGTGGGAGCATTCATCCTACCAGCCCTAACTCCCTCCTGAAGTGGAGGCTCTCCTACCAAGATGGTGGCTGAAGAGCATGGGGCCAGTGGAACAGACTACATTTCCTATAGGAGTGGCCAAAGGCACACCCAGGAAAGTGACCGCTGTTGCTACACCTCAGGACATGATAGATAGCAAGTGTAACCACATAGAAGCAAGGGCATGCATGTGGGCCGTGTCCTAGTGGACCATGGGGGCTGGATACTCCCCGTGAGTGGTTCCAGGCTTGGGTCCCTGTCTCACCCTCCCAGTGCCTCCTTTGAGTTCATGCTGAATTCACTGTTGACATTTCCAGTCCTCAGCTCCACGATCCTGTGTGGGAAGGGGGCCGGGGGTGGTGGGCAGTCATCTAAGGAGACAGAGTTGAGCTGTTAGAACCAGGGGTGGGGACTTCTGGGAAACGTCTTTGGCATCACTGCCTCCTGCCTCCTGATCTGCCCCCACTGCCCTGGGAAAGTTGAGTGTACCAAGTGATGCTTGGGGAACACCCGGCCAGAACGGGACCCAGTTTCCAATTCTAGTTCTGCCGTGTACACCCAAAATGGCCTTTGTACACCCAAAATCTGTCTCCTTTAGGGGGAATTCAGGTTCTCTGCAGAACAATGAGACAGCTAGCTGACTGGACTTAGATACAAGCTCTAGCAGGGAGGGAGGGAGTCTCCAATAAAAACATCCAAACACCCAAACAAGCCCCCACAGAACCTGTGAAGTGGAGTCCCAGACTGTGGGACTGCTGTGCCCGGATGATGGTGTGGGTGGAGACACTTGCTCACCACCTGATTACACCACGGTGGGGCGCCCAGGGACCTAGCAGTTCGATGGTGACATGCCGCCACCTAGTGTGCATCATGGGGACAGCGGGCTTCGAAGGCCAGCCGGCTGACTCATCGGAATGGAAACCTTTAAAAATAGTCAGGGCCGGCAGGGAAGCCACTCTGGTGATAAATCAGACAGCCCTTGGAGGTGGTTCAGGTCCTGTCATGCCAAGGATGTGATCTCTGGGCGGGGGCGGAGGTCTCTGTCACCTCGGGGGCAGGAGGCAGGGCCCCTGGCCACTGCCCAGCCGCCAGGTCCTCCCACCCTGTCTGGGTGGCACTCTGCCGCCAGCCAGGCAGACTGGCTGGTCTCCCAGGGCACCTCAGTCTGGAGGAGGGGGTGTCAGGACACTCTGAGCTCTCCTGACCCTATGTCACCCCACCCCTCAGCCCGACAGCACCCCTGCTGGGACCCCTTCCCTCTTCAAACTGACTCTCCTGCTGCCCAGGGCTTTTTCTGAGGACCTGTGGAGCGCTGGCCCAGCTTCCCTGGTCACTGGTCCCGCACACAAACACCTGTGCAGCTCATGAAACCTAGGGCTCCCTGACACCCTGCCGTCCACCATTCCATTTCCAGTTTCCTCGGATTGGAGCATCACCTCAGACAGCACCAAATCCACTTTTCAGCAAGTTTTTGCTACTTTACTCATCTGTGTGATTTTCTTTTTTCAATCCCATGTTAGCGGATGAAGAATAAAATCCAAAGTGGGTTTTGAGGTCCGACAGTCTTCACCATCTGTCTTTGGGCATTTAGTTTCCCTCTTCCATCTCTATCAGAAAGGAACACTACCTGGTGCCCTGGCATTTGAACCAGGGATCGGGGGAGACCCGGATCAGGGTAGTCCAGGCCCCTGCATAAGGAAGGATACTTGGGACTACTCCATCCCTTCCCTCCCCCATCCCCAGGACTCTCCAGCTCCAGCCTGCCCCTACCTACCCAGAATTTGGAAACAATCTTCCTCCCTGGCAGCGAGACAGAGGCCCTGCCCCACCTCCGCTCTCTCTGAGGGAACAGCCTGGAACTCGATCCTCTGGGAGGTGTCCCCTTGCACCTTAGCATGGCCAGCCTGGTCTGGGGCTTTCTCTGCCTCTGCCTTCTGGTTCTCTTTCAGGATGTTCGTCCCGCCTTCTGCCTTGGCTGGCCCAGGACCCCGGGAGTCGGGGGTCACAGACACCCCTGTAAAGATGAGTTCTGTTGTGTCGCTTAGGGATGTCACAGCCGGTGTCTTCTCAGAGCTAAGAAGTGAGACACCTCGTGCAGGTTAGAGGCTTCTAGATATTAGTTGCCATTTAGAACTAAGACAACATTGTCCCCCTGCCCCAAATATATCCAGCTCCACCTCATCCACTTCAAAGGCCAACTCTCAACATGTGGAGGAACTATTGACAGGATCTGACTGCTGTGATGTGGCTAATCCTACTGGCCAACAGGAAGCTATAAGGCTCCTGATTCATAAAAACTGTTACCATGTAACCGGCACTAATGTGTCACTATCAGGCTGGTGCAAGAAGTGTCACGATTGTTTCTACAGTTCTCGGGTGTCCACTTGTGCAGAACTGACTGCATCAGCTTTATGAATGAACTGTCTGCCACCTTTTCATATTAAATTAAGAAGGGCTACTCTCTCGAGCTTGCCACTCGCCACTGGTGAAACAAGTCCCCAGAAGCCTAGAGAAAAAACAACAACAACATGCAGCCTGGGTGGCCTTTGGGAACATCCCCTGTCTGACATTCTGTTCTCTGAACAAAAGTAATTTCCTGGGTTCTTCGGGACACGGTGTTAGAAGGAAGGATCCAGGACAGAAGTGCCTTCCCAATGCTAGATGTGATAATACCCAGTGCTCAAGCCAGGGAGTTTAAGCTTGGA
This sequence comes from Onychomys torridus, assembly GCF_903995425.1. Classification (NCBI taxonomy): domain Eukaryota; kingdom Metazoa; phylum Chordata; class Mammalia; order Rodentia; family Cricetidae; genus Onychomys; species Onychomys torridus. The sequence goes on from NC_050446.1 coordinate 141,924,014, forward strand.
AAAGGGGCTACCCGACCTCTCCCTCTCCAAGCAGGACAGTCACCATGAGATGATGGCAGGGCAGCTTGGGCTGTGAAGAAAGGCAGGTGAGCCTCTTCTTCCTGCTTCTCGACACTCTGCTGCCTTCTTGCCCGCTTTGGGCTCTCCAGGTCCCTGGCTGTCCAAGGGTGCTTGCTTGGCACCCTGATTCTGAACGCTGGCCTCGGCTGTGGCAGTGGGCTGAGGCAAGGCTGCAGGAGGCCCCACACTGCCTTCAGCAGGCCCCCCACCCCAGTCTCCCTCTCCTGAAGGGCCCTGGCTGCTGGCTGAAGCTGGAGCCGGGTCACCCTTTTTCTCTGGGGCTGGGACTTTGGTATCTTTCTTCAGGGAGGGTGGGTCTGGACCTTTCTTGGGGTCTGGAGTGCCAGGGCCTTTCTTCGTGTTAGGGGGGCCCAGGTCTTTCTCTGTGCCGGGGCCTTTCTTCGTGTTAGGGGGGCCCAGGTCTTTCTCTGTGCCGGGGTCTTTCTTCATGTTAGGGGGGCCCTGGTCTTTCTCTGTGCCGGGGTCTGTCTTCCTATTAGGGGGGCCCTGGTCTTTCTCTGTGCCAGGGTCTGTCTTCGTGTTAGGGGGGCCCTGGTCTTTCTCTGTGCCGGGGTCTGTCTTCGTGTTAGGGGGGCCCTGGTCTTTCTCTGTGCCGGGGTCTTTCTTCATGTTAGGGGGGCCCTGGTCTTTCTCTGTGCTGGGGTCTGTCTTTGTGTTAGGGGGGCCCAGGTCTTTCTCTGTGCCAGGGTCTATCTTCATGTTAGGGGGGCCTAGGTCTTTCTCTGTGCCAGGGTCTTTCTTCGTGTTAGGGGGGCCCTGGTCTTTCTCTGTGTCTGGGGGACTGGGGTCTTTTTCTGAAGCTGGAGGTCCATCACCTGCAACACCTTTAGGTGTCTGTTCTGCAAAGAAAGGGGGACATCCATCAGCATCCCCCTGCTTCCTTCCCTTGCCAGGCCAGACAGACAAAGACCTGCTCTGGGTCCCTACCGAGGGACAACTTGTCAATGCCTGTCCCACCAAGTCTCTGGAGCCGCTTGGTAGTAAACTTGTCAGGAGCTTGGGAGCTTTGTGCCAGCTTCCGCCCCTCTGGATGGGCTTTGCCCCCCCCCCTCCTCGGATTCAAGCGCTGAAGTGAATCCCAACAGCCACTGATGGAGGCTTCCCATCTCCCCCGTCCCTCCAGCAAGGGCTTCATGCAGGCCCTGGACCCAGCCCAACTCCACCCACAGATTATCCCCATTCCCAAATCCCTCATGCACCGTGCAAAAAAAAACCTTGGGCACAGACTTCCCTGTGAGGAACCTGCCCAACCCTGGCTTCAAAAACATCCCTTCTGAAGCTCCTCCTGCCGTCTCCTGCCCCTGTTTGGCACCTGCTGACAGGCTCTGGATTCCCAGCTCAACTGCTCCGTTTTCTGTAGCCATGAGGTAGGTAGGAGTGTGCTTCTGCTTGTCTAACTCAAGTCTTTCTAGCTGCAGATAGAGGAGTGAAGTGTTATCAGGTTGTCAGATGCCCGCCTCTTTTCCAGCTTTGGAGAGAGAAGGCCAAGGCCAGGCAACTGGGAGGAGAGATGTACCTGGATAGAGAGGGGCAACCTGGTGGCCGGCAGTCTGCAGCGGCTGCTCAGGCGCAATCCTGGGGTGGTTGTAAGGGATTGGGCCGGGTGGGCAGAGGCGGAGGCAGGGGCGTGGGCAGTGGAGGCGGGGACTAAGAGGAGGATCTTGACACCAGGGGCCATGGAGTGCGAGTTGCCACCACCTGTCACTCTTGGCCCCCGTTCAGAGGACAAGGCATTCTTCCCACGGCCTGACATGGGGTAGAATAGCCTTGGAGCCATCAGGAAGAAAAAAGGAGGGGCACCTGGGCCCTGGGGAGCAGGCTGTGGCCAGGCCTTACCAGGCATCCCCTGTGGCCAGGATGAGGGAAGGGGCTGCAAGAAGCCAGGGGCCCTTGGCGGGGCTGAAGGGCAAGACTATGGCCCGGCCCAGGCATGGCTTTGCCAGCCTCAATGCCACACCTCTCGGGGTTCCCAGGAGCTTGGGGAGAGCCATTCAGCCCCCAGGGCCCAGCTCTGAGCCCCCTGGTATCCGGATCTACTCAGACCATCTCTGGGTAAGAAATCATGCCAGGGTCACTTGCTTAATTGTCCATAGGTCCATTTTTTTTTCCCCTAGGGAAAACTTCCTTTTCCTGGGTTCTTTGGAGGCTTGGTTGAGTAGCCCAGGGAGACCAGTGGAAATATGATGGCTGCCCTCAAGAAGGGGTTGATAGGAAGTTTCTTCGGCGATGGGGACCTGGGCTCGAGGTTTTCAGGCTGAGATGGGGTCAGGAGGAGTATGCTGTGGGGTCCTCTCCCACTGCCCAGAAGCTGTCAGCCCACACTTTTCTGGGAGGGGTCCTGAGCCCTGGCTAAGGAAGGCTGGGTGTTGAAGAGGTTGTGGATAGGTGTCTGGGTCCAGATCCCAACTGAGGTAAACCTTCCAGTGGTTCACCATGCCTACCTAGCCCTGGCCACTGCCCTGTAGCAGAGGGATGGAAGCTGGCAGGAAGGCAGTACCACTCTGAAGTGGGGGAAATGCCGGGTTCTGAAATGGATCAGGCACCCGCGAAGAGACAGATAGAAAGTCACCTCCAAAGGAGGGGGAAATCAGGTACAAAATAGCACAGAGGGTCTGTAACTTGTGCACACTTCTTTGGCAGGATAACAAGAAATCCATAACTTGAGTGGAAGGGAGCCATCAATGCTTCTTACCATTATTTTGTTTTACTTTTATTTTTGGTTTTTAGACAGGGTCTTGTTATGTGGCCCAGGGTAGCCTAGAACTCTTGATCCTCCTGCATCAGCCTCCAGAGTGCTGAGATGACAGACATGTGTCACTCACATCTTCAGCCTTTTACTGTTTTCCTGCACCCACAATGCTCCTTGGTGCCCCCAGACTACTCCCGTGGTGAGCTCCCAACCTAGGCATGGCTACATGGTACTTGTGTGTCATCACATGCCTGCCATAATAGCCAGTGTTTGGCTAACAAGGCTAGCTGGGAGTTTGGATTGCTTTACTGCAGTGGTCCTTGATGACATCCCCTAGTTACTTCTGTGGCTATCAATAATATGTCACCTGTCAAACACGAGAGAGGGCCTACTACCATCCAGGGCTGATGATGCCCAGAGCTGACTTTACCCAGCTCCTAGGACCCACACAGGAGTCCTTCCAGTCTGGTGTTTCATATGTTAAAGATGTGGAGGCTGATGCTGCTGGGGAGCTGGGGAGGTAAACGGCTTGTCCCAAAGCCCCTGAGCCTGGCTTCAGAATAGTACATTCAAACTCAGAGCCACCGCTAATCACAACGGGGTTTATCCTAACTGCTGGTCTTGTTAGGATTCCCCCATAAAATCAACCAGCACGAGCTCTCGCCAAGGCCAGCCAGTTGCTTGAGGAGCGCTGTGGGTGGTAGGGGCAGAGGTTGGTGTCAGGGTGTCTGTCCTCTTCCATTGCTCCACCTCATCTATGTCGATTTTGTTTGTTTGTCCTTGTCAACTTGCTGCAAGCTAGGGCCATCTTAGAAGAGGAAACTTGGATTGCTAACCTATAAGATTAGCCTAGGGCTGGAGAGATGGCTCAGAGGTCAAGAGCACTGACTGCTCTTCCAGAGGTCCTGAGTTCAATTCCCCCCGCACCCACATGGTGGCTTACAATCATCTGTAATGAGATCTGGCGCCCTCTTCTGGCCTGCAGGCATACATGCAGGCAGAATACTGTATACATAATAAATAAATCTTTTAAAAAAAATAGCCTATAGGCAAGTCTGTAAGGCATTTTCTTGATCAGTGAGTGACTGATGGGGAAGAGCACAGCCCACCATGGGTGGTGTTATCCCTGGGCAAGGAGTCCTGAGTTGTATAAGCAAGCAGGGGGAGCAAGCCAGGGGGAGCAAGCCAGTAAGTCCATGGCCTCAGCCTCAGTTCCTGCCTCCAGGTTCCTGCTGTGAGTTTCTGTCCTGCTTTCGCCTTCATGGCGGACTGTAAGCTGAAATAAACCCTTTTCTCCTCAAGTTGCTTTTGGTCATGGTGTTTTATCACAGCAACCGAAAGCAAACTAGACAGGGTCTGTCTCTGAACACAATTTAGCTGGGCTGACTGGCCAGGGAGCCCCCAGGATGCATGTACCTCTTTGCCTCTCTAGAGCTACCACGCCCGGCTTTTACACGAGTGCCCAGGATGGAACTCAGGTCCTCATGCTTGTGACACCAGTACTATACCGACTGTTCCTACCAGGGGACTGGCTGCCTCCCAGCTGACCCTCTCTGGAGCCTCTGGCAATGTTTTCTGAAGAGTGGGTCTCCCCAGTCCCGGGAACACCCTGCCTTTAGTCTTGAAGCAGCCCTGTGGGGTGAGGGTCAGGAGGACTGCAGTGGAGTTGTCAGCCACCAGCTTTGAGGATGACATGTACTGTTACATCTACACGAGGTCTCCTCCTCTGCTGGAGGACCGCCTGCTCCCAGAAGGAAACTCATTAAGTGTTTAGAGGGCTGGAAGCACCCAGAGTAACAGAATTTGTGCCCAGCCTGTGTATATAAAGTACTTGGCACAGAGCAAAGGGGCCTGGGACTTGGTAATATGGTGACCACCACAGAGAGCCCAGCTACTTTGCCTGCTTTACCAAAAGTGCCTTCTGCTGGGATAGGAGGCTGGAGTGGCTCTGATCTGTGTGGGATGACCTGGTCTTGTCAGCTGCTCCGCAGGGTGTCCCCAGGCTTCTCAGCACTCTCTTGGAGGCGCAGGGGAGGGGCAGAGGAGGAGGGGCACAGGGGAACCTCCTCAACCCTGCAAGAAGCTGCCAGAACCCCTGCCCACCTAACTCACGAAGGGGTTTCCCCGCCCCGTGCCAGCTGCGCAGACGCTCTCTGCCTCTGTGGGGCCAAGGCAGGAAGTGGGACAGTGCCAGGCCCAATTAAACCCGCCAGGGGAATTAAGGTCAGCAGGATGCAATTATGCCTGTTGGATTTAACAAGGCCAGAGAGAAGGTTTCTCTAGCCAGAGTTCACGGCTCCTTAGGCCACTTGCCCTGGGCTGCTCTGCCTTCCAGGAGCGCGGGCTCCCGGGTCCTGCGGTCCTGCTCGTCTCCAGGCAAACTCATTGGGAATGCAGGGGTTAACTCCACCCAGCACTGCTTCTTGGCTCCCCAAGGAAATCAATCCGTCCAAGAGGCTTTACAAGGACCTGCTTGAGGAGACGCTCCCCGCCTGACCCTTCCCCGCTCCTCTGTGATGGAAAATCCAGGCAGTTGAGCAATGGCCTTTCCCTTGCTGCGCGTCCACTCCAGGCTTCTTTGAGAGCCACTGGGGCACGTTGTTTTCCTTGCCTTCTTCCACACGGAGCTTTGTCCTTCCCGGCCAGTCCTGTGAGAAAGCTCTGTCCCTGCCATAGACCCTGGCCTTCCTGCTGAAGTTGGTGAAGGAGAGACATCAGCGGGCATTCTGAGTGTCTCTTGCTTGTTTGGATTTTGTGGTTCTTTTCAATGACCCTTTATAGCTATGACTGGGTGAATAAATAAGTGAAAACATGTCAGCATGGGCACCAGCAGAGCATGGTAAGGGTGATGCTGAGATCTGAAACAGAAAACAAAGGCTTGAGGACGCGTGGTCAGGGATGAGATCTCAGCAGAAGGCACAAGCCCCACTGCTCGGAGCTTTCTCAACGCCTAAGCTCCTGGAATTTGTTTCAGGGGAGGGCTGCTTGGGGTAGGGTACCAGGAATTGGTCATTTTGAGCAGTGCTTCAGACTGTTTGTATACAAACCCAAGTTGGAAAATTGTCATGCCAGAGACCCACTTACTAGAAATCATTGCCAGAGGCCCAGAGAGGGCCAGCTGTCTACCGGTAAGTCACATTGGTATAGCCAGAGGACAGTTCTGAGGACACATCCTTGTCCTGTGAGGCCATGCTTCTTAGCCCAGATGCACACAGAAGCACCTTGGGGCTCCCATAACCTGTGATGTCCCAGCTCCTTGAACTCAGCCAATAGATCAGAGGAAGCAGCTATCTTCCCAGGAGAATCTGAGGTGCAGACAGGGGCTTTCCTAGGAGGCAGGAACTGCTTCTCCCTTGCCTTGAAATCCCTCCAGGGTTGGGATAGAGTGACTCATGTGGCAGGTGTTACTTTCAACTTGTAGGGGGTGTACCCACATCCCCACAGCTGAGACCTCTGCAAGCCCAGGTGTTAGGGACCACGTCTCCATCCCCAGCAGTACATGGTGCTGTGTGGCTGATAGTGACAGATGCTGATATCATGATGTGTTGGCTCTGTGCCAGACCCAGGTGTCGTCAGCTCCCCTTGGCACATAATCATTCCCTTTTCTAAGAAGAATCTGAGGCAGAGGAGAAACTGACCCTGCACCCCACAGGCTTCCCACTGTGAGCCAGAAGTAGTGGCCACTGAAAAGTAAACTCCTGTGTGAAGAAAAAGAGAACCAGGTATGGTGGTACAAGCCTTTTTATTCCAGCATTCAGGAGGCAGAGGCAGGCTATGTAGTGAGGCCATATCTAAAAACAATAAGAATATTGAGACATTTTTATCAACTTGGTGGCCCCAGTAGGAGTTCTATTAATATGGAAGAATAAATACTCTTTCTTTGGCATGGCTCTGGAGCAAGGGAAGCCAGCCCAGCCCCCCCACACACTCCTTCCCCCACCCCAGTCCAACTTCTGCAGCATAAACAGCAAAGCTAAAAATAGCTTCCTAATGACGTCAGAGGAACAAGGTCATCTGAAAATTGCCCACAGCCACTGGACACCTCCCTATAGGATCAAGTGGCAGGAGGGTACCCCAGTCTGGTGCAGCTGTTCCAAGAACAGGAAATGTCCCGGGAGCAGGCTTGAGCACAGTGCACGGGAAGGCAGGGGCAGCAGCGCAAGCGTGGGTGTGTCACAGACGAGAAGTGGGCCATGCAGAGCACAGACCTAGGAGTTAGTAACCTGACTTTGTTCTGGGAATTATTCTCAACTCATGATCCCAGGAAATGGCTCAAGAAATGGGAATGTGTGTTCTGTCCTGTTGTGTGGCCAAGCGGCTCCTGGCCTGGGCTGCCTCTGTGCTATTTTTAAAGCTCCAGGTCTCTTGGCTAACTAAGCTGGGTCACCATAAGATTGAGGGGATGCCTGGCAAGCTCGGAGGGGCTGCTGGGTGGAGGAAGCCCTGCCTGGGAAGATGAAGCATGTCCAAGGCAACAGTGGAGCAGAAGCTCAGGAATCTCCTTCTGGATGTAGCCCACCTGACACCTGGGCCACTCTGGCAATCATTTGGGCCTGTTGAAGCTTGTAGCTTCAATGACCAGAAGCTGCCATGTCCCTGTCAGGAGCCTAAACATCCAGCTGGGCATGGCCCACATTGAGGGGTGCCTGTTCTTCTGGCAATAGGTTTAAAAAGGAAAATATCTGCCCCATAAGCCTGAGAGGCTTAGCTGGAGTAGCTGGAGTCCCCCTGCAGCACACACACACACACACACACACACACACACACACACACACACAATGCTGAGTTCAGTGGGCACCCCAGCTGACAAGCCCCGCCCTCCAGGAGCCCCTGAGGACACCCACACCCATGCAAGGCTCTCAAGAGACCTTCAGGGTACACAGACCTTGCCACTTCCAGTCAAATAAAAAAAAAAAAATGTACCTCTGGTCTGTCATGTGACTTGTTGGAAGAATCTAAGGAAAGGTACCTGTCCTACATCTTCCTCCTAGTCATGGAGTCTTACTGAAGAGATAAACACCCACTCAAGGAACTTAGCAACAGAAATGACTGGACAGGGAAACTCCCCAGGGCCCTGGGTAGGGAGGAAAGTGTGCTCATCCTGGGTGTTTCTGATTAGCTGGGCACTTAGGGTCACATAAGAGAGTGGCTTGCCAGCTCCATGGGAACCTGAGTCCAGATCAGCAGGTCCCTTCCCTGGCACAGTGGTCTCCACATTTGGGCATGTAACACCTCCCTTGGAGGGCTCATGAAAACACATAAGCCTGGGCCCATACCAATGGTGTCTGATTCATCAGGTCCAGAAAGAGGATGGTGAGTTTGCATTTCTAGCTGTGGGTGATGCTCATGCTGTGGCTTCATGGAGAAAGCTCTCAAGCCAGGATGCTGAGCCTCCCTTTGCCAGGAAGCCCGTGGCAGACACAGCACTGGGAAATGTACGGAAAGACACACTCACCATCCCGCCATGCTGACTGACTGCCTCCTGAACTGGTCTTTCACTTCACTACAAACTTCAAGGAAGGGAAAGGCCGATGTGCACATGTAAGGAAGTCATCCCAGGCTCCGTGAGCCCACCACAAGACAGCGGCCAGCGGCCAGAGGGATGATGGTTGCTGCCAGCTCAGCTCAAGCCCATCCCTTGATCCTCTCTCACTCGTGTGGATTCCCATGAGCCTCCTCCATTACACAGAAGGTTCCCGGTTTCCTTTAGTTGGTTGCTAACTAGGAGCCACTGTCCTGTCCTGTCAGGCTGTTAGCCAAGGGTAAGCAGCAGGGGCTTCCGGCCACGGCTGGTGACACACACCCACTGACAACTGGGTATGTGACTCAAGCGTGGTCATGCTCACAAAAGCTAGCAGTCACCATTGGTGCCCACAGTGCCCAGGGTCATCTTAGAGCTGGGGAAAACTCCCCTTCACCACACTGGAGGAGAGGCCCATTCTGGACACATCGTTCCAACAAACTATATCACCATCTTTCCTTTTGGGAACAGAGTCTCTAGCCAAGCAGGCTTCAAGCTTGAGACAGACAAGAGATGACCTTGAACTGCCGGTTCTCCTGCCCCCACTTCCCCGGTGCTGGGATTACAGGCATCTGCCACCTGGTTTAATGAAGAAGCTTGGGATTGAACCCAACTGTGCTACTACCCTAATCCCTACCGCTCCGACAAGACAAGATTAAAGTCTGGAGGATTCAAATGCCATGCTCGAGGCCATGAAGCTGGAGGAGCAACTCCCAGTTTCCTATTATCAGGTTGGTTTAACTGTCCTGTGCTCCTCCTGGACTTTGCACAAGGCGACAAAGCAACCAGTCCCCTCGGCCACCGACGCCATAAAAAGCAAAGTGCAGTGAGGAGAAATAAAAGCAGCAAAGATGAGGTGTCGGTTTTACTGTGATATCCTAACCCACCTCCAACAACAGGAAGACTGCTTCCAAGAAAAACAAAAACCAAAAAACTGCATCTTGGATGGGGCAAGAGGTAGCTTTATGGAGTCTGTTAGTAACCGAACATTCTGTGCAGTCTTTAACCAGTTCCAAGGTCAAGAGAAACATCAGAAAATATGTGTGTGTCAGAGGACAACATTATTTGGGGATTAGTCCCCTGGAGTGATCTGGGCTAGATTTCCGCTTCCAGAACAGCCCTTGGAAAGTCCTCAACAAGACAGCACGCTGGCCTTCAACATGCTTTATTGAAGTGCACGTGAGAAAGCAGGGCTGGGAGGCAGCAGCATTCTTGCAGAGCGCAGCAAGCAGCTGGAGAAGGACCTGAGCGTGCAAGTGGATGGCAGCATCTAAAGAAATCACCTGGGGGAACTCCGAAGGCATTTAAGATGAAAGGGGCCTTATGCCTTGTCCTGGCTCAGCCTTCCTTGACAGAGGTGGAAACTGAGACTCAGAAAAGAAGAATAATGTGCTAAAGGTCATCCCTTGTCAATAACAGAAGTGAGATTATAAGCTCCATTCCCACTTTCCAAAAGAAACATCACAGCCTCCTGAGTTAAAAAGTCCAAGGACTTTCTCCTTTCCAATCGGACCTGAAGCTTAAGGACAACAGGCCCACTGTGGACATCCCCTTGAAAATGTAGTTGCAAGGCTTTAAAACAACATAACTAGAATATTTCCAGAATTATTGCTAGGTGCCAATACATTTTTTTGTTTTGCTTTTGCTGGGCATGGGTGTCAGTAATGCTGACCCCATGTTAACTAAAAGCAGCTTCCCATTTTGTAGCTATGAATAACTTGCAAATAAGTACACATGCCAGAATAACATTACTGGCTGGGCTTGTTTGTGGACGGTTGAGTGAGTGTTGCATGTACTTGTCTGTGACAGTTATGTGTACATATGTGCATTTGTGTGTGGAGGCCAGAAGTCAATGTCAGGTGTCCTCAGTCCTCTCCACCTTATTGAGACAGGATCTCTCACTGAGCTCCAGAGAACCACCTGTCTCCCTCTTGTGTCTGGCTTTTCCATAGGTGCTGGGGCTACAGACTCAGGTTCCTATGCTTAGAGAACAAGCGCTTTATTTATCCATTGTCTTCCCTTATCCCTGACTGTAGCTTTTAGGGGCACTGTGTTTCTGTGTATGCACATGCGTATTCATATTTGGGGGGGGGCATGTATGTGCAAATGAGTGTCAGAGGACAACATTGGGTGCCATTCCTCAGGACACCCTCTACTTCGTTATTCCCCACCACCACCACCAGCTGAGGACTGAACCCAGGGCCTTGCGCTTGCTAGGCAAGCGCTCTACCACTGAGCTAAATCCCCAACCCCAACCTTGTTATTTTTTAAAGAACCTTTATTCTTACCTTCTAAAAACACTATTGCATTTATTTACTTATTATATCTGTATACGTACCATCACGTATGTGTGGAAGTCAGAAAATAACTCTGAGGTCCATTCTCTCTCTCTACTATGTGGGTCCCTGGGATTGAACTCGTGTCATAGGGCTTGGCAGCAAGCCCCTTTACCCACCGGGCCATCTCCCCAGCCCCAACACAGTTTTTGAGACACAGTCTCTCAGTGACCTAGAACGCATCAGTCAGGTTAGGCTGGCTGGTTGGCAAGCACTAGAATCTGCTTGCCTACATTTCTTCAACACTGAGATTACAAGGGCTCACAACTGCCCTTGGCTTATTTCACAAGGGTTCTGGGGATCGAACTCAGGTCCTCATGCTCAGAAGGCAGGTGAGCCATCTCCCCAGCCCTTTTCCTCTTAAGCTTATATTTTACTTACAGTGGTTAGAAGATTTCAATTTAAAGTTGATACAGACACAACACATTAAGGGGGACAATACAGTTTATAAATACAGCCCAGAACAATCCTTCACAAAGCAAGCATTTTCACCAGGGAAAAGCAAACAGGAAAAAGAATGGAGTAGTATGCTGCTGTTAAAATTGGTATTTATAAAGTATGAGTGTGGTCAGAGAATAGTATTATTATAGTATTATTATTAAAGTATTATTAACAGTATTATTATTAAAGAAGAGAGAGGAAGGGAGACGGGGGAGTGTTTTATAAAAACAAAAACCATACTAAAGTTTCACCCAGAACACAGCAGCTTATCTGTGCAATGTGGCTGTGACAGGGAGTCAACAGGAGCCTGGAAAGCTTACCATCCCCCCTTACCACCAAGCACTGTTGAGCAGCTTGACCCCAAACTGCTTCTCACGTTTACTGTTTAGTAGTCTGACATGCTGAGATCTTCTTTTCTGACTGACCTTTGCTCCTGAAAGAAGACCCGAGAATACCATCAGAGCCCAAACAAGCTGGGCAATGGCCCGTGGCCATGGTTCTTGGCATATCTACACACCTGCCCACAGTGCTGGGGATAGCAGGTCCTAGCTACTCCAGGCTCTGCAAATCAGGAAATGGAGAGCATCCCCTGTCCAGGCTTTTTCTTTTTTTCCTAAAGAGAGAAGGGCAGATGATGCTTCCAGCTAAGGATTCTTTCCTGATAAACCCAAATCTCCTGCAGCCTCTGACTCTGTAACCACACTTTCTCCAAGTGAATGGCAAGTATTTGCAGACTGCTTTCAGGGAGCCTAGAACCACAACACAAAAGTCATGTCTTGGCCTGAGCTCAGCTTCCGTCATACAAGATAGGAAAGGGCAAAACCCAAAAACCCATCAGCCCTTTTTTTTTTTGCAATGTCAGCTGCTTGCTGCCCTCCCCACCCTCACCCTCCCCACCCTCACCCTCCCCACCCTCACACACACACACAGCACCGTGACAGTGGGTGTGTAAGAAGGCAGAGGAAACAAGGGGCCCGTGCCTCTGCCTGAGTCTTTTCTGTAGCAACCACATTGGCTTTAGCTGAGTAACAAATTGTCCTGGAATTCTTGGCCTTGGAGCAAACATGTGGACTCCCTGGTTACACCTTCGTCACTGCTCAAAGTACCTTCCTGCTCTTTCCATAGGCCTGGGTTTGTCCTGTCTCCAGGAAACTTTATATGTTGTCTAAAATGAGCATCCCAGCAGGCTGTGAGGCAGATGGCAGCTCAGGCTTCACAATGTTGACCAGATCCTACCAAGATCCACACCACCAGACTGACACTCAGCCTCGGCAGAAACAGGAGCCTGGCCACGTGTCTCACAGCTTTTTTAACTGCTACTGTCAGCATTGAAGAACTTCCCCAAGAGGCTTCTATGAAGTTGAAAAGGGTGATGTTGGAGGCGGCCCTGAGGTACGCACCCGTAATCCTAGCACTTGGGAGGCTAAGGCAGGATCATCGTTCAAGGCCAGCCTGAGCTACACAGTGAGGTCAAAATCAGCTGTGCTGGTAGGGAGCTCTGTATAAGGAAATCAGTTTCTGTAAAAGGAGACGGAGGTTCAAACAGGCCCTTCAGTTAGTAATAAGCAAGCCTACAGGGGACTGGAGAGACTGCTCTTCCAGAGGTCCTGAGTTCAATTCCCAGCAACCACATGGTGGCTCACAACCATCTGTAATGAGATCTGGTGCCCTCTTCTGGTTATACATGCTGTATACATAATAAATAAATAAATCTTTAAAAAAAAAAAAAAAAAAAAAAAAGCCTACAGGGCAACAAAGCCAAGCCAAGGCCAGGTGTTGCTGATCTGCCCCTGGGTTTCATGACCCCTCTTGTCCCTACCTTCTTCCCATGAGGCTTCACACTCAGGAAGCCAGGACATGCTCAAAGGAGTACAAGAGCTGCATCATTCAAAGCCACAGCACACTGCAAAGAGCAAGAGGCGGAGGGATGCGATTTGCATATGAAAATAAAGGCAGAGGTTTGAACTGTGCTCGGAGGCTGCAGGGAGAGGACACTGAGAACACTGGTGACACCACCTCTGGGGAGGACACCTGCGCAGATGGGACAATTTTCAAAAAATGCACTACGCTATAACTTAATCTTTTCTGCCATGTGCCTCCAAGAGCATATAATTTAAAAAAAAAAAAAAATTTAAAAAAGAGGGCTGAATGGGGTTGGGGATTAAGCTCAGTGGTAGAGCTAAAGCGCAAGGCCCTGGGTTCGATCCTTAGCTCTGGGGGGGGGGAAAAAAAGAGGGCTGAAGATATTACTCAGTGGTAGAGCACTTGTCTAGTATGTACAAGGGACTAAGTTTAATTTCTAGACCTCCCAGCTAAATTTATGTGGGCAATGCTTGATAAACAAGCACCTACCAAAACATTCCACGGCAACACAGTAGGGATGTGTTAAAGAGTAAGAGGGGAAGAAAGGAGGAAAGCACAGCTGCGTGGTCCACGCAGCCCGTATTATTCTGCTGGCAAGGAGCAGAACTACTGCAGCACTTCTTTTAAAACGAGATAAACCACCTTGAAGAATCACAGCTTCACGTGGCCAAGTCTGCGCTCCCACAGTGCTGAGCCGAGAGCCTGAGTCACAGCCCATCTAGCCGCCGTACAATTGCTTGTATCCAGGTCTCCTCTCTGAAACACCGTAACGGGCAACACTACAGTCTGCCCTACCCTCAGCTCTACTTCCCAGGGACACAAACTCCGTGGAAAAGAACCTAAAAGGAATTAAACAGCTACCAAAATGGCAGGAAGCTACAGCACAAGGGCAAATGATGGGCTGCAGGAAGGGCGACAATGACCTTGCCTGAATTAGTGCCGAAGTATGCCATGGGAAGAAGCCACTGTGGAGTCCAAGCAACCAAATTGCAGGGATTTCGGCAATCTGCATGTCAAATGCTGGCAATTTCGAGAAATTGTCCAGCAAAATGGTAGCCAGATTTCTTAGTAAAATCCAGTGAATTCTTTTCAACTTGTATTAGAAAATTTAAGTTTAAATGGAAACCAACGAAAGATAAAAGGCATCAAGATCAAAATAAAGATGGAAGTCAGGGGCTGGGGCTGCAGTTCAGCTGTTTAGAAGACCTGAGTTCTGTTAGCTGTACCCACTGTAACTCCAGTTCCCATGGGGATCTGATAGCTCTGGCCTATACAGGAACCTCACTCATATATACACAACTAAAAATCACAATAAACCTTTCACACAAATTGAAATTCAAAGGAAAGTAGTCATATGTATAAAATGAGCAAATGTATACATTCTTTTATTTATTTGGTATCTTCAAACAGGGTCTGACCTTGGCCGTCCTGGAACTCAGTACTAGACCTGGCTGGCCTTGATCCACCTGCCTCTGCTCATGCTCAAACGTTTAAAGCTTTATCCCAGGGCATGTACCAAACCCAGCTCAAATGTGTAAAGTTTTATCTCAGGATATGTTCTTTATTTAGAAAACTTTCCAAGTTACCTCTGAGTACGGAAAGATGAAACTCTCTAAGACACAGCCTGAAGGGATAAGAAAACATGGCCAGGAGCCTCTCTGCCTTCCTCAGAATGCCTAGGTGAAAGCCTAGTGCTAATTTTGTTCGTCCGCATGATCAACCAGGTCACCCCCCAAAACAACCCAGTGCCCTTTCAGGATCATCAGAACATGCCTGATGTGTCCCACTACCCCAGCACCAATGCCGGTGAGCAACTGACACAGCAGAGAATTAGAGGACAGGCCTGGAGAAGGATGCAGACATGTGAAGTGAAAACACAAAGTAATCAGAAAAGAATGTAAACTCCAAGAGCTGACAGTAAAATCCAAGGACTGGTACAAAACTGGATTCCCTGCACCTCAAGAACAGGCCTGGCTTTGTTTAGTTGTCTCCCCATACAATCTGTTAGCAACAAAGCATTCAGAGGGGCTGGAGCCATGGATCTGGTTAGGAGCACACACTGCTCTGGTGAAGGACTCACGCCAAAGAGGCTCAATCAACTGTGTGTAACTCCAGCTCCAGGGAATCTTTTGGTCTTTGAGGGCACACACCCTTAAACATTAAAATAAAACCACTCAGAATCTAACCGTGCTTAGGTCTCCACTGCAAACTCAAGCCCAAGCTACAGCTGGTCCTTTCCTAGAACCCCCTTGCCAACAGCCTCATGGAAATGTCAAAGGCTCCCCTGCTACCAGTCTCTCTACCACAGACAGAAAGCTCAGGCATGTGCCCCTGTCCGTCTCGCTGATTAAAGTACACACAAGCGTTTTCTGTTGCTTTTGTTCTCCTCTGGATTTGCAGAGGCTGAAACAGTGCCAAGATATGTGTGTGTGTATGCGTGTGTGTGTGTGTGTGTGTGTGTGTGTGTGTGTGTGTGTGTGTGTGTGTAGCACCATGTTCTTGCAAAATGAACCGGTAATAGATTATGACGTTGTACTCAAAGATCTCTAGATGCCAGAAGCACATTTGTACTGCTTTGTGGGCCTTTGGGAGGACCAAGATCGCACACCATACTGTAAGAAACAATGTCTGTTTCTGTTACCTCCAGCTACATTTACAAAGGCTTGTATGAAATAACTTTAAAAAGTGGTCCCTGGATGAACAACAACAAAAGAATATAAAAATAGGCTCAGGGGTTGGGGATTTAGCTCAGTGGTAGAGCGCTTGCACAAAACTACACAGAAAAACCCTGTCTCAAAAACAAAACAAAACAAAACAAAAGAATGCCTCTTGCAGAGGACATGGGATTAGCTCCCAGACCCCACATGGTAGCTCACAACCATCTATTAACTCCAGGCCCAGGTCATCTGGACTCCTCAAATGTCCACTGGCACAAGTATGCAAGAATTATACACACACACACACACACACACACACACACACACACACACACACACACGTAAAACATCCATATAAAATAAAACCAACAGACCTCAGGAAGAAAACAAGAGACCACGGAAACTTGTGAAGTTGAAATATGTGAATTTGCACTTTGCCGAGAGCAGTTTGGAGGTAAAATGCCCCCAGGCAGGTGTGTTTCTTCCTAGCCTGTCACTGCTTTGGGAGGCTGTAGAACCTTTGGCCTGAGGCCCAGCTGGGGAATGTGAGCCACCAGGGACAGGCCTGTGGAGGTGACAGACCTGACTTAACTTCCAGCCCAAGTTGTGCTTTCTGGTCAAAAGGAGCTCTAAGACCCTGCCACAAACTGAACTGCATCACCTCGTCATCCCCGCCAGGAGGATGGACTACATTCCTGGAAAACAGTGATCCGAATAAATCCTTGTGACCAAGTCATGTTTGAAAATGTAGCCTGCGTTATTACTTGGTCAGCACCAACAGTAAAGAATGTGCTTCAAACAGCAGCTTTGTAGAAGGCTTCCAGGAGTCCCTGCATCCAGGAGTCCCTGCAGTCACCTGCCTTGGTGCCATTAAGGAGATTCCCAGCCTCACAGCACAGGGCTCCTTAACCACAAACTCATTCTGCACAAAGAAGAAATCGGACAGACTGGCTGCTTGCATTTACCTTGTGACTGAAATCACAGTCCAGAGTTTAACTGTCTTTATTTATGTTTAAAATATATATAAAAGAGGAGTGGGGTTCAAAGGAAAAGAGACCGTGCTAAGACAAACCCTTGAAGCTCTAGCTGGAGCTAAGATCAATAGTAAGGCCACTGATGTCGGGTAACTACAAGAAGTCTGATTAAAGTCTAAGGGAGTGATGTCTCACGAGTTTCAAAACGGTGTAAAATGATTTTCGAGAACAATGGCATGCGTTCATAGTTGTCACCACCACACAAAGGTCCACTGCCACACATGGTGGCGAGTCTGAAAAGGGCTCTCTCCAGGCCCGGCGTGTTTAGACAGCTCCTACTGAAACCGGGTGGAGAACTTCGGAGACACGGGCACAGTCAGCGGCAGCTCGCTGGACTTCACCTCCACCGCTGAGTACTTGCGAATTGGATTCGCCTTATGCACCTGCCGAGTAGGGAAGCAAGGTTACTGCTTAGAAGGATGCTGCGGAACTGTGCATAGTTGTTTGCTTTTGTCTTTTAGAGGAAAATGGTTGGAAAGGTTTACAGATCCCAATCACAAACTTAAGGGAGGAGGGCACGGTAAAATGGAGAAGTGTGACGTCCAAACAGGTTCCTACTGTTGCTCACTGGGCCACTCACTAAGAGTGTCAAACTTATCCTCAGTGTAAATTACTAAGGAAGACTAACAGAAGCTTTCTCAATTATAGAAGACAAAGTCACAAGTTAAAAATTTGTGCCAGGGGCTGGAACAATTGCTCAGTGGTTAAGTGCATTGATTGCTCTTCCAGAGGACCCAGGTTCAATTCCCACTACCCACATGGTGGCTCACAACCATCTGCAACTCTAGTCCCAGGTATCTGTCACCCTCTTCTGACCTCTGAGGGCACCACGTACACACATGGTGGATACGCATACATACAAGCAAAAACACTTATATGCATAAATCAATAAATAAATCTTTTAAAAGTTAAAAAAATGTAATATTTAAAAAGAAACAAGGAGATCTGATACCCTTTTCTAGCTTCCATGGGCACTCCATGCAAGCAGTACACAGACATACATGTAGTCAAAACACTCATATCTATCTGAAAAAACAAAAATTAAAAAATATTTTAAAAAATAACCAGCATAAAATTTTAAGCTTATTTGATTGACTTTCAGTATTCAACAAAATCAGTCCAAAACAAAAGGCAAAAGAGCAATAATCAAGAAGGGCTGCTGGGGACAAGGTGTGGCCGACTTAATACAGTGATAAACAGCACTGATTGATTGTGCTGAGGGAGTTGCCCCTGGCTTACACTGAGAATTGCTCTAAGAAACAGATTTACACTGGGAACAAACTAGGGACCTGAAAACTCTAAGAACAGAAAAGAAAACTAGCGCGGTGAAGCAGAGGTTGGTTTTTGGAGTGTACCGAGTGTACTGCTGGTTTCCCTTCTCTGGGCTGTCAGGGTAGAAGTCCAACAGTTTGTCCCGGCTCCACCAAAACCCACAACAGAGAAAAACCAGGGTTTGCCAGTGCGCATGCCGCCCAGCTGATTACCAGTTCTTTCCGTAGCCTGGCTAGCTCCTCCTTTTCCTGGGCCTCTTCCTGCTGCCTGACTTCTTCTAACTGCTGCATTTTCCAGGCTTCCATTTCCGCCATTCTCTTTTCCGACTCCTGCCGCTCCTTGGCTCTCTTCTCAGTGGCCAGTTGAAAGGGTTCCTGAACTAGAGAACCAGAGAGGTTCTCTGAGTACACAAACAGAGACAATATTGATGCACACGCAGTACTCCATAAACCTAGCCCCCCAGGACTAGGCCAAGGGGAAAGACTTGGCTAGCACCCAAAAGCTACTGAAGAAGTGTGGAGTAAAGTCACTTACAGACTTAGAATGCTAAGAAGTGGTTGGAAAGGCCTAGGGAAGTCACTTAGTGTAAATGAGACAAAAGCAAGACCTAGTGAGGTGACATGGCTTGCTCAACACTGCATGCTGCTCGCCCACACGGGAATTTTAACACAGAAGAAGAAGAATCCCAACCTCCTGCCATGTTGCCCAATGCCTAAGAAATCCCAGCGCCATGCCCTTATCTACTTGTCCCCTGCTTGGGGGTGGAGTTTGTGACTGTCACTGAAAGGCCAGCTGTGTCTGCCCCAACAGTAAACAACTTAAGGGAGCTATGGCCTCCAACAAGAGCTGAAGAGGGAGGGAAGCAGCAGCTGCCTACCGTCCTCTCGGGTAAGACATTTCTTGCTGACACAGCAAATCCTAGACCCCACCCACCCCCCCCCCCCCCGCCAAGACTGACATTCTGTCCCAACCCCCAATAGCACATAGAATACTACCTGCAACTGATTTCTTCTCTTTTTTGGGAACAAAGGGCTCTTGGAAGATGATGGTGTTTGGCCGAGCCTTGAAGCAAGCTGCTTCCTTCTGTTGCTTCAGCTCTTCGTCTAGCTGTTGGAGAGAAGTCTGTCAGAAGCAGCACACAATGTTTCATGACCCCTGAGGCAGAAACACACATTTGGCAGCACTTCCTAGCTCTTGATTTCCTAGAAGAGTAGTTAGACCCAGAGGCTCGTTAAATCCTGGGTAGTTGTGGTTTTAAGGAGAGACACAGAATAGCGACAGTGGCAAAATTAGATGCCAATTATACCAAACTACAATCAATCATTTGTCTTTAATCACCTGCTATGATATATAAAGAGCAATTATATCACATACCATGCTGAAAAAACAGCCTATCTTATTGAGAACCAATTCTCCCATCTTGTTTTTTACCAAAGCATCAACTTAAGGAAATAGACAAGAAAGGAGTTACAGAAACTCTTGACTGAGGAGGAGTCTTGCATCACCAAGTAGTTACTAAAGCAGAGTGAGCAGAATTCAGCCTTCCAGCAAATGCAAGATGAACTAAGAAGTCTTTACACATTCAAATACACACATGGGGGTGGGGCAAATGGGAGAGAAGTTATCTGACAGATAATGTATACGTAACCTACAAAAGTTAAAGCAAATATTCCCTGACCTCTTACGGAAAAACTGACGTGACACCTGCTTTAGGCAGAATATATTAAAGTAATCAAATCTGTCACCCCAGATGATTTCAATATAGATAGTGGATCTACCAGTCCAACCTGCCTATAGGCCTGCACACTCACCTACACACCCATCCACCCATCAACCCACCAACCAACCAACCAACCAACATTCAGCTGCTCCCCTCTTCCTACCTGTTTCTTCCATATCTCAGCCTTATAGGCACCTCGCTTGTCTGTTTCCAGGGAGAAAGGCTCAGCCTGAGTCACATTCTTCACCTTCTTCTCTGGCAAGCTAATGGTGTCAAAATGGGGCACAGGAAGGGCCTTGAACTTGGGCACCTAAAGGAAAAGCAAACAGAAGAGTAACATAAGGAACTTTGGTCAATGAGGAAGACAGGAAAACCTAGCCCGCAGAGGACATCAGATCCTGTCGACGACTTCAGTGCCTCCCCACCTTCAAGTCTCTGCATAAAACAGATGACAAACACTCACAAGGATCTCTTGTCACACATGGCAACACACACCCAGAAGCCCGGACCTCCAGGAGCTGATGAAGGAGGATCAGAAAATCAACACACCTGCCTAGACTACATAGTGAGACAGTATCTCAGAAGCCAAACAAAACCAAAAAAGGCTCTTAGCAAGTATGCTGGTAAGCATTTTGTCAGCTTGACATAAGCCAGGGTTATCTGGGAAGAGGAGACTTCAACTGAGAAAACACAGAACCAAACAAGAACCTTCTTCTCAAGCTGCTTTTGGTCATAGTATTTTATCACAGAGGTAGAAAGCAAACCTGAAAGACAGGAATATGTGTACGGACTTGAAAAACAGGAATGTGTGTATGCAAAGCAGCATGGTCTAGCAGGAAAACAATGGGCCCTTTTAGACCCTAAAGAAAACCTAACTTTTCCTCCCAACACTTCCAAAACTGGCAGTCATTAGCCTCCTTGTGCCAGACAAATCAGTTAATTTACTTGCCCAACATATATTTCACAGGGGGTCTTGCAGGCCATCATTGGAAAGCAATGATTTTAATAGTAATTTTATGTAAGTGTATATATACCTTTTTATTAAAAAGTATGTTTTTATATCTTTTTATATATTTAGTAATTTTATATAAAAGTTCTCTGGGGCTGGAGAGATGGCTCAGCAGTTAAGCGTACTGACTGCTCTTCCGGAGTTCCTGAGTTCAATTCCCACAAACCACATGGTGGCTCACAACCATCTGTAGTGAGATCTGGTGCCCTCTTCTGGCCTGCAAGGACACATGTATGTAGAATAAATAAACCTTTAAAAAAGAAAAGGTTCCCTGAGTGAGGTGTGATAAATACATGCCTGTAATCCCGGTACTTGGAGGCAGAGGCAGGAGGACAACCACATATTCAAAGCCGGTCTGTTCTACACAGCAAGACACTGCCTCCAAACAGACAAACAGGAGAGAAAAGGTTCCCTCTGAAGGACCAAAGATAGTATTTTGCAAATTACAAAACGCAAACACCTACCTCCCCTTTCTGCATTTCTTTTATTTTCTTCTCCTTCTGTACCTGGCGCTCTTTGTCACGGGTATCAAAGGAGAAGGGGCACACCTCCACGTTTCTTGCCTCTGGGATGTGGGGCTTATAAGGCACCCCATAATGTGGCACAGGTTGAGCCCGTATCACGACTGGTTTATCCTCTTCCTAAGAGAGAGACTACAGTTTACAAACAAGAGTCCTCAGGTCTCCTCTGCCCGCCCAGCTCAGCATGTGGATTCAGAAGGCACATGGTATGAGATCAGCCACTATTTAATGCAAGTCACTCAGCCTAAGGTGTGACTACGGAAACCTAGATTCCTTTTCTATCAAAGATTGACAATGCCAATTCAGCTACCGCATCATAGGTCAAAGCAATGTAAAAGCATTTGGTAAATGATTAAAACAATTACTCCTTAAAAATCTCAAGTTCCTCACAGGAATGTTGGAATAACTAATGAGATCAGACAGACAAATGAAGAACAGAAGGTACTAAGTAAGCATACTTATACCTTAGACTCTGACTCAGACTCCACTAAAACATGTGACTGGAATTAATGGTTGCCAAACCCAGAATAGGACCAAGTTGGTTGTTTGGGTTCAAGCTAGTAACATAAGATTACCATGTATTTTAGTTTCAACTGAACCTATAAAAAGGTTTATGCTGAGGTCTGCTATAAAATTACCCTAACTCTGGATATTTATAGATAAAATAGGAGATGTAATAAGAAGCTAGCATGATCAATGATAGTTCACATTTTACAGTCTCAGGAATCACCACCCTCAGTCACCTTTGTGATCCCTGGGTATCAAGGACAATACAATGTAACTGCTTAGTATAAGTTTTAAAAGTCCCTCACTGAATGGTGACAATAACTCAGAAAACTCTTGACCATGTTACAAAGACATCATGATCAATGGTATAGGAACAGACAAGCCTCTAATGCTGTTTTCATGGATTGTAACCCATTATCACTGAAAGCCAAGAGTCACACCTTACCAATTGCTCTCAGAGAAACAAAACAGATAACGTTCATATTATTCTTATAGATAACTCCAGACAAGAGCTGATTGCCTTTGGGCCCCATTAATTGTAAAGAATGATTAAGACTCAGATTGATGATACAGAGGGAAAAGAAGATGCTCTCCCCCCAGGGAAATCACCTCATCTTCTCTGGTGAGCACTCGGATCCTGTTCCTCAATGCAAAAACTGGTGACTTGGGGACAGTGGCTGGAATTACCTTCTTTTCAGGAACACCCTAGAAGTAGTACACAATTAGACATCCCAGAACAATTTCCAGGCCTGGAAGATAAAACCCACATGAGTGGGCGGGCACTTGCCAACAAGCCTGACCTGTGTTTGATCCCATAACCCATGGTGGAAGGAGAGAGCCAAGTCCCAAAGTTGCCTTCTGATTTCTACATGAGAATACAAGGACTAACACTCTTAATCAAACATTACACAAAGATACACACTCACACACACACAACAAAAACAAAAAAATAAGGGAAATTAAAATGCCTTAAGAAACATTTATGTGCCAAGACAACAGAGGCCTCCACCGTCAGGACCTCTAGAAGCGCCACTCATGGAAACCAAACCTGACCATGTGGAAATCCCTTAAACAAAAGGGTGCAGTATTTGCATATAACCTATGCACATCTTCTCACATATTTTATGTCATTGGTTAGTTGAATTCACAGATGCAGAAATCAGAACTGTAGTTGATTGTATATGCCACGCAAAAGGTTACTGTATTTTTTTTTTTTAATTTTATGTGTATGAGTATTTGCCTGCATGTATGTATGTGCACCATGTGCACACCTGGTACCAGAGGTCAGAAGAGGGCATTGGGTACCCTGGAACTGGAGCTATGGATGGCAGTGAACCAACCTGTGGGTACTGAAAATCAACCCAGGTCCTCCAAGAGTCACGAGTGATCTTTCTAGCCCCAGATTTTCTGTTTTTTTTTTTTAAAAGACTGCTGTCACTAGCACAAGAAATCAATCCAGCCAGCAGACTTCGTGATTAATATGCTTTCACATGATTCTTTTACATTTATTTTTTATTTTATGTGCATTAGTATTTTGCCATGGTGAACTGCACCAGGGTTATATGACATGGAAAGAAGCCCAGAAGGCCAGGGCTCTGCTCCAGTCCATCTGCTTCCCACCTGCATGCTGGCACATCAACCTCCTAGCCAGAAGTTTTCCCAAAACAAAGCAGTTCAATAGCTAAGGACTCACTTGGTGCTGCAACACCCACCCCTTCATTTTTTGACCAGGGGATACAGTGAGAGTGGTACAGAGGAGCAATGAGGGCTCAGTGGTCAAGAGCACTGGCTGCTCTTCCAGAGGACACAGGTTCAATTCCCAGCATCCACATGGCAGCTCACAACTGTCTGTAACTCCAGTTCCAGGGGGATCCGACACCCTCATCCAGACATATATGCAGGCAAAACACTAATGCACATAAAAATAAAATTAAATTAAAAAAGGATTTACTTAAAAAACATCTCAGGACAGCTCAAGCACTAAGGTACATTTCACTATTATCAACATGACCGTTTACTGTGTCAGGAACCCTAGCTGTTTACCTGAGAGCTCTCTGACCTGAACTCAGCAAATCAGAATGCCAGGGCTGGGAATCTGTTTACGTAAGAAGAGTCCCCCCCCCCCCCCCCCGATTCTGAAAGCTGGTCAGGCAGCTCTCTTCTTCAGCACCCCACAGATTTGGTCCTACCTTCCTGTGTGTGTGCGCTATCTCGCTGGCGCTGTTGTGCTTGCTCGCGCTCTCTCTCTCTCTCTCTCTCTCTCTCTCTCTCTCTCTCACACACACACACACCACACACACACACACACACACACACACACAGGGGTCAGGAGAATGAGGGTGCCATATGAAGAAAAGTTTTCAGTTAAAGAGGAAATGATGATTATTTCTAGGCACAATCATGATATTTATAAAGCCTTGGAAGTATAACTTGAGTTTGCTTTTGGTCTAATGCAAGGAAAAATGGAATAAACAAAATAATCTATCAGTTTCCCACACGGCTGACTCTAAAACAAGCCAAGGTAAAGATGACACACAGTAAGCCAGACAATGCATGAAATCTGCAGTCCTGGCTACCAGGAGCCTGATGCAAGGACATCTCTGTGTCCCAGAAGGTTAAGACAAGCCTGAGCAACAAAGCAAGACCCCCTCTCAAAGGAAAGATTCATTATTTAAATCGTGTATGCTGTTCTAGTTTATATTTCATGAGATTTGAGCACTTACAGATCTTGGTTACCTATACAAGGTTCTGAAGGCAATCTTGCAGATACTGAGGGATGACTCCGTATGAAAAAAGACATGTGTCAGCCATCAAAGCAACACATGACAACACAAGGATGTCACCTCTACTACACATCAAAGGTTGCTCCTCTACCGAGCACTCTCTGAAGTTTCCTCCCTCCTCGAGGTCTGCAGCCCTTTAAACCACACCTCTTGACGGGCGCCTTTAATCCCAGCACTCGGGAGACAGAGGCCATGGGTCTCCTCTGTGAGTTTGAGGCCAGCCTGGACTACAAAGTGAGTTCCAGGACAGTCAGGGCTACACAGAAAAACCCTGTCTTAAAAAAGAAAAAAAAAAGGAAAAAACTGCATCTCTTTTCAGAACACATCCTCCTAGAAATCTGTGTTATTACCCACACATTGCCTTTTACTAAACTTGAAATCCTAAAAACCAAAATCCAGTTCTGCTGGATCTTTTTGTCATCTCCAGCCTGATACAATGACGTCCTACTCACAGTACCAAACAGAGCATTTGTGAGTGGGCAGATTTTTAGTCACGTGCACAACACTTCTGCCAGCACCCACACCTCAAGTATTCTTACCACAACATCTTCCAAGATCTTAGTGGGACAAGGTCTGGAATGAAACTCAAAGTGTTCGTCTTCTGACTTTTTCTTTGACTCTCGATCCTGAATTCGTTTCTCAATTTCCAAATCAAAACCAATAGGCTGAGTGGGAGGTTTAACAGGAGGTCTCTTGGGCAAGATGGGGCCACTTCCAAAAATTCTGGGATCAAGTTCCCGGGCTTTGAATTTATATCTGTAAGGAGAGAATTTATATAATAAACACAAAAGGCTTTTTAAATGAAATAAAAACTACATAAAGTAGAACAAAACCTATAAATAAGCAATAAGATAATCCACCATGTGCAGCAAAATCTCTCCTCTCCATATCATCTTTTTCACCTCCTAAGAAGAGTAAATTTGCCAGCCTGAAATTCCTACTGTAATCCTAGCATTCAGAAGGTAGAGACGGGGGCTTGGGACTCCCTGACAACAAGCACCTGTAGTCCTAGCATTCAGAAGGTAGAGACAGGGGCTTGGGGCTCCGTGATGGCAAGAACCTGTGATCCTAGCATTCGGGAGGTAAGGACGGGACCAGAAACTCAAGCTTGGGGCTGGTGAGCTGGCTTGGGGGTTAAGAGGACTGGCTGCTACTCCAAAAAGCCTCAGTTCCCAGCACCCACAGCAAACAATCATTTGTAACCATCTCCAGTTCCTGAGGGTCCAACATCCTCTTCTGGTTTCCTTGGGCACCAAGCATGCCAGTGGTGCAGATACTGCATGAAGGCAAAACTCCCATAAATATAAAATTAAAATTAAAAAAATCAAAGTCATCTTTGGCTAATAGCAACTTTGAAACTCTGTCCTTTTTTCTTTTTGTTTTTTTGGGTTTTTTGTATTTTTGTTTTTTCGAGCCAAGGTTTCACTGTGTAGCTTTGTGCCTTTCCTGGAACTCACTTGGTAACCCAGGCTGGCCTTGAACTCACAAAGATCTGCCTGCCTCTGCCTCCCTAGTGCTGGGATTAAAGGCGTGTGCCACCACCGCCCATCGAAACTCTGTCTTTAAAAAACAAAAAAAGATAGGGCCAATGCTGGTGACATGGTCTGTAATCCCAGCAATTCGGGCCAAGGCAAGAGAATTGGATAACTAAAACACACCTAAGCTAAAATGCCAGCACAAGCAACTTAGTGAGGCTCTACTTGAAGTTAAAAAGAGCTGGGGTGTAGCTCAACAGTAGTGTTTGTCTTACCTGCACAAAGGTCCTGGGTTTCACCCCCAATACCACAATGATCAGGGATGATCTTGGCAGACAAGTTTCAGTGCTGACTACACTAAGTTCCAGCCTTTTCCAAGAGTGAAGCTGTAAAAATCCTTTGAAAGTCAGGAAGAGCTAAGGTCTACCTAGACCTACCTTAGTCCTTAATTGGAATCCAAAATTGAATTCTGCCATGCCCACTTCTACATTGGATTTCTACCAGCTTATGCTCCTGGGCACCTCCCTGTTCCCACTTTCAGTTAGAGACGGGAGCCCAGCCTGCAGAGCCACCGTGAGAAGTAGGGCCGAGAGCAACAGGCAGGTTTCAATGGCACTCCTCAGACAGGAAGGCGGGCTTACTGTTGCAGCTTCTCCAACTCCTCAGCCTCCTGTTCGGCTGCACTTTTGCAGGTCACAAGCCTCGCACGGTATTTGGTTTGCAGTATGGGAGTCTGGGGGTCTCTTGAGATCTTGGTCACTGGTCTGGAGGGTAACAAGTCTATAAAGCAAAATCAGACATTTGCTTAGTTCCAAGATCCAGCTCTTGGTAAGTGCTGACCCAACCAGGTAGAAAACAGACAAAGCAGGGAGCCTGGCCTTGGGCTCTCAACCTACAGATGTTCCCTCCTTCCTCCTACACCATTCTTATCGAAGGGTAAATTCTTCGGCCATCTCTGCACTTAAAAGTCTAGCCAAGCCACTGCATAGGCCTTTCTACTGACAATACCAACTATTTTGCTTGTTGTTGACAAAGTTTTTTTTTTATTAGTTTTAAGACACCAGATCTTTACAAACCAATGAGTAATTCCCAACTTTATGAATTTCACAACAAACATCTGTATCAAAGCAAGTCAATGGTAAAGCCATGCCTGTTATCCCAGCATTTAGGAAGCTGAGCCAGGAGGGTCAATAGCTGATGCCCAACCTAGGCTACAGTTCAACTTTCAAACCGACCTCACTATATAGCTACACCAAACAGATGCAAAGAAGAGTCAGATAGACAGCTGGAGAAAGAGAAGACAAAAGAGCAAGAACAACCGTTCCAGAACGTCAGCATTTAGACCGGTGGTTCTCAACTAATGCTGTGACCCTTTAACGTCACGATGACTCCCAACCATAAAATTATTTTTGTTGCTACTTCATAACTGTAATTTTGTTATTAGCTTTTATACAAATATCTATGCTTTCCGATGGTCTTAGATGACCTCTGTGCAAGGATCATTCAACCCATAGGTTGAGAACCGCTGATTTAGAGCATTACCAACACTCATAGAGGCTATTGATTTCCCTGATTGATAACAAACCTAACAATTTTCATAATTACTTAAAATGAATTCTTCTATCTAGACCTTATATAACAGTGAGAAAAATTAACTAATTCATTTACTGGATTCTCTTTTGAAACAGATTCTGACTATGAAGCTTTGGCTAAGTGAGAACTTAATTCCATGAAGATAAAAAAAAAAGATTCACTATTTTCATACTATAAAATGTCCCACTACAGTAGCAAGCTTAAGAAACACTGTAGTTAGGGTGGAGAATGTAGTGCATTGGTAGAGTGTCTGGCTAGCATGCACAAGGTCTTGGGCTGAATCCTTAGCACTCAAAAAGAAAACAGAAATGCTGCATTAAAAGTAACTCATGTAGCACCTAAAACAAAGTGCTAAACAGTGCTTTGTAGGAAGAGGAAATTTTTAGATAGCTCAAAAATACATCCAGTTTTATCCAAAATATTAGCCATATTTGTTTTTGTTTTGAATATGGGTTCTTTGTAGCACAGACTAGCCTTGAAATCACTATTTAGACCAAACTGGCCTTTCCCTACCTCCCAAATGCCAGGATTACAGCATGCACGCCAGTCCAGCTTAGCCACATCTCCTGCTAAATTATTTTACATTATTTTCTTTTCTTTGGTTTTTTGAGATAAGGTTTCTCTGTGCATCCCTGGCTGTCCTGGAACCCACGTGGTAGACCACACTGGCTTCAAACTCAGAGATCTGCCTGCCTCTGCCTCCAGTGTGTGGAACTAAAGGTGAGTTACCACAACTAGCAATTATTTTCAACCTGCAGACTTTATCCTCTTGTTGAAATTACTTTCATAAAGACAGAAACAATTGAGATCCTCTCATGTGTGCCCCACCCAATCTACACACACTTGTCAGCATTTGTGCCCCTCCTCCTCCCCCTTTCCTCCCCCCGCCCAGGACCACTGCTGCTGTGCAGGGATGGAGGAGGCCCCAGCCAGCTAAGTCCTGGGCACGAACTTACTCTCGTCCTTCTTATTCCTCAGGTGGTATCTAGTAGGGGTTCGTCTGTGGAAGGCTTCGACCTGCTGTGCAATGGGCACATACTGAGATGTGGCCTCGTCAAATGTTCTCTTCTTCCCCTTGGACAGATTGAAAGGCTTAACAATAGTGCATCCTTTAGTCACTCGGGCCTGTGAAGAGAACAGTTGTCAGCAAAGACATGGGATCTATGCCAGCACATGCTCAGCACAGGTATGGAGCCAGGATCCTTACACTTATCAGTCCTTCAGCAGGGGTTACACAGTCTGTCATGATGTTTCTTTGAAAAATCTGGCACTCAGGAGATTGTTTTATAACAGTATATATGCGGTTTTCCCCAAGTCTCTAATGCTTTGAACCAGTCAAGAGCAAGTTTTTCAGAATTCAAAAGGAAAGAGAAAGGAAAGGTAAAACCACACAAAACTGGCATGGGCTGCTGGGTCTTCATCAGGTCAGGCAGAAGCCTAACTTAGCTCTCTCCACATAGACCCTCAAACTAACTGATACGAAAGCCTACCCCACTGTGGATCATTTACTTTTTATCTATTTTTAATGAGTTTTTTTAGTTTGGTTTCTCTCTGTAGCCCTGGCTGGTCTGGAACTCACTATGTAAAGCAGGCTGCCTTTAACTCATAAGAAATCCACCTGCCTCTGCCTTCCATTAATTTTGAATGGAAGCAAAACTCCAGGGCATATTTCTAAAGAGGCAGCAATGAATTCAGGCTTTAAGACTAACTCAAGACAGGCCACAGAGTACAACCTCATCTCAAATAAAAGACAATGATGACTACAACTGTGAGCGGCCCACTAGTTCCAGAACGATGATTTAGGACCGTCATTGCTTCTGGTAGTGCTCTGTTAATAAAACTGAACACATGTGGGCACCAGTCATACATATGATATATAGACATCCATGCAGACAAAACACACGTACACATAAAATAAATAAATTATTTGGGGGGATGGAGAGGTAGCTCAGTGGTTAAAAACACCTGCTGTTCTTTGAGAGGCCCAGAGTTCAATTCCCAGCACCCACTTCAGGTGACTTAAACAAACACCTCTAATTCCAATTATGGAATTCCCATTCCCTCTTCTAACCTCCACTATCACCCACACATACACGGCACATACACTCACAAAACACAAATAATACAAGAAAAATAAGTATTAAAAGTATTTAAAAATAAAACCTTGCCTGGAGTCAGGAGTGGTGGTGCACACCCACCATCCCATTATTGGGGAGGTGAAGGCAGGAGGATCAGGAGTTCAAAGGTCATCCTCAGCTGCACAGTGAGTTTGAGGCAAGCCTAAACTAAATGGGACCCTGTCTTAAAACAACGACAAAACGGGATGGAGAAATGGCTCTGCAGTTAAGATGAACCACTACTCTCCGTGAAATTTAAGAGAAGCAGAACGGTGGTGGTGCACACTTTTAATCCTAGCACTCGGGGAGGCAGAGGCAGAGGGATCTCTACAAATTCAAGTCCAGTCTGGTGTACAGAGCAAGCTCCAAGAAAGCCAGGACTACACAAACCTTGTCTCTAAAAACCAAAAGAAAAAAACCAAACTAAACAAAAACTGAAGACAATGAGCAGTCTATTCCAACCAGTTTTCAGTTTTCACAGCAGGTCTGAGAGATCTGGGACTCAACCTTGTAGACAACAGGCTTTTTTCAACATTTTTTTTCTCCAGAGTTGATGTTTAGCAATGTTTGAAAGAACAGGTCCTAAAACCTTTATGCCAATAACTAACCTCTGGTTCTACCCTAATCTCTGTTATCAATTAGCTAATGTCTCTTGCAGGTTAAACTAGGCCTCGACTATGCTCACATGGCTCTAGATTTAACTTATTTCCTTCATTTCTGACATAATTATATCATTTCCCCCTCTCCTTTACTCCCTCCAAAGCCCCCCATATCCACCCTCCTTTCAGATTTACAGCCTCTTTTTTCATTAACTGTTACATACATACATACATACATACATGTATATTCCTATATATACATATATTCAGTCTGTGTGCTGGCTAGTCTTATGTGAACTTGACACAAGCTAGAGTTATCTAAAAAGAGGGACCCCTATTAAGATTGCCTCCAGGCTGGAGAGATGGCTCAGCGGTTAAGATCACTTCTTGTTCTTCCAGAGGTCCTGAGTTCAATTCCCAGCAACCACATGGTGGCTCACAACCACCTGTAATGAGATCTGGTGCCCTTTTCTGGTGTGCAGGTGTACATGCAGATAGAGCACTGTATATGTAATATATTTTTTTTAATTAAAAAAAAAGATTGCCTCCATAAGATCCAGCTGTTTTTTCTTAATTAATGATGGATGTTGGAGGGCCCAGATCATTGTGGGTGGAGTCGTCCCTGGGTTCTATAAGCAAAGAGGCTAAGCAAACCTTGGGGAGCAAGCCAGTAAGCAGTTCCTCTCCACAGCCTCTGAATCAGCTCCTGCCTCCAGGATCCTGCCCTGTTTGAGTTCCTATCCTGACTTCCTTCAGTGATAAACAGTGTTATGGAAGTGTAAGCCAAATAAATCCTTTCCTCCCAAGTTTCTTTGGTCATGGCATTTTATCACAGCAATAGTCACCCTAACTATGATAGTCTGTATGTTACTTGTATGTATGTTTCCGGGCTGACCCTTTGTATTAGATAACCAATTGATGTGTTCTTCCCTGGGAAAACTTTCTCCAGTTCTCAGCATTCCTTCGTTACTTGTAGTTCTTTGTATAGGACTGAAATCTCCTGAGCTTTCCCTCACCCATGCTAGGTTGTCTTTGTTAGCTCATGTTGAGGTAGTCATGTTGGTGAGACTCTATGGGTATAGCTTCTGACATTCCTAGGAGACACAATCTCACAGCAAACTCCCTGATCTAACAGCCCTCTCATATTGTTTGTGTCCGGTTTTATTAACAGAGCACCACCAGAAGCAATGATGACCCTAAAACCTCATATTTGCAGTCATCACTGTCTTTTGACATGAGGTGCTGTGGAACAATCCTTTTCTACACTGTGAATATGTATTACTCTCATTAGTTAATAAGAAGCTAACAGGCCAGTAGCTGGGTAGGAAGTTAGGTGGGAAAGCCAAAATGAGAATGCTGGGAAGAAGGGCAGAGTCAGGAGACACGAGCCAGCCACCAAGCAAGCACAACATGTAGAAAATGAGGTAATAAGCCAGGAGCCTCATTGCAGAATGCAGATTAATAAAAATGGGTTAATTTAAATGTAAGAGCTAGTTAGTAATAAGCCTGAGCTGTTGGCCAAGCATTTATAAGTAATATTAAACCTCTGAGTCTGTTATTTGGGACCAGGCAATTAGGACCAGAAACATCCGTTTACAATGAGGTCATACTTTCCACACCCAAGCCTTCAGGTGCTGGAGAAAGCCTCTACAAACCTGCCACATATAATTTCATGTGTTTCATGTCCCATTTTATTTTTTACACCAACTTGGTAACATGCTTTCCCAGAGTAGTGATTTGTCGACAGTCACACAGTTTACAGGGAATTTATATCTATCTTGATTTTAAAAAAAAACCTCCTCATGGGGCAGTGGTGGCGCACGCCTTAAATCCCAGCACTCGTGAGGCAGAAGCAGGCGGATCTCTGTGAGTTCAAGGCCAGCCTGGGCTACAGAGTGAGTTCCAGGACAACCTGGGCTGCACAGGGAAACCCTGTCTGGAAAAAACAACAACAACAGCAACAACAAAATAAATAAACAAACCTCCTCAATTATCCTATTGCAAATAATAACAAACGCTACAGCTGACTCCTACTCAATTAGTAATAAGAATATTGTTGCCTGACAACTTACAGCAGATGAAGGAGCCTTTCGAAGTTCAGACATGAAATTCACTTCCTTATATTCTTCCTGGTTCTTGGGATGTTGTTTGATTCGCTCATCTGTGAGGAAGTGGAAGTCAACTGTTTTGGTGACTTGGTTTGTGGACTTCTTCACAGGTGGCGCTGGCCCCGCGAGAGCGAGCTTCTTGAACTCCTCGTTCTTCCTCCGCATCTCCACCACGTCCTGCTGCATCTTCAGTCTTTTCTCCAACTCCAGCTCCTCAGTGCTCTTCAGAACCTTCTGCCTGCAAACAACAATCAGCAAAAGAAAGAAGAAAGGAAGAAAGGGCTAAGCGATTCAAGGACTCTAAACCTGCTGGGTAGACTATATTTATAACCTCTTATCTATCAAAACCAAAGTTTCTCTACTAGAACAAAACGGTGGCTTCATTAGGTAACATTATGCAAAGATGGGTACTTTACATGAAGGTATTACAGAATTCTCAGAGAACAATTGCTAAAACTACACAAGACACTAGACACAGCGAAAGATTCCTATTTGTCTACACCAACGATCAGCTATTATGCCACATGCAAAACTAAGCTAAGAAGCCAGGAGAGCCACATTTAGAATTCCAGCACTTGGGAGGTTAAGGCCAGAGAACCGCAAACTGGAGACCAACCCAGGTAACCTGGCTAGTTCCAGGTCCAGCAGTGTAAGTAAGAAGGAAGTGCAGGGTGGAGGTGGCATACAGCTTTAATCCCAGCACTGGAGAGGCACGGCAAGCAGATCTCTATGAGTTCAAGGCCAGCCTGGTCTACAGATGGAGTTCCAAGAGAGCCAGGGCTATACAGAGAAACCCTGTCTCAAAACCAAAAAAGAACTCTTAACAGCAAATAAAAGTTACAATATTTTAATGCTAGAGGAGATAAAGAAGATTAAGAGAGATGGCTCAGCCGTTAAGAGCACTGGCTGCTCTTGTAGAGGACCTGAGTTCAGTATTTAGCATCTACATGTGGCTCACAACCATTGTTAACTCCAGTTCTAGGAGAACTGATGCCCTTTTCGGGCCTCCATTGTACCCACACAAATGTGGTGCACTGGCAAATACTTGCACACATAAATAAATCTTAATAAATAAATAAATAAATAAATAAATAAATAAATAGCAAAAAACCGCCGGGCGGTGGTGTTGCACACCTGTAATCCCAGCACTCAGGAGGCAGAGGCAGGTGGATCTCTGTGAGTTTGAGACCAGCCTGGTCTACAGAGCTAGTCCAGGACAGGCTCAAAGCTACAGAGAAACC
Source organism: Onychomys torridus (assembly GCF_903995425.1). Taxonomy (NCBI): domain Eukaryota; kingdom Metazoa; phylum Chordata; class Mammalia; order Rodentia; family Cricetidae; genus Onychomys; species Onychomys torridus. The sequence continues at coordinate 141,957,581 of NC_050446.1, forward strand.
CTGTCTCGAAAAAGAAAACAAACAAAAAAAAACCCCTAAGGTTCTGGACATACTAAATTGGTTTGACTGTTTATATTATAACATTACTTTCTATCTCATAAAATATAATTATAAGCAGTCAACTTACAAAACTTAAAAATAGAGTTGGGCATGGTTAATCCCAGCACTCAGGAGGCAGAGGCAGGCAGATCTGAGCTGGAGGCTAGCCTAGTCTACAGAGCAAGTTCCAAAATAGCCAGGGTTATGCAGAAAAACCCTGTCTCAAAAAAACATAAATAGGGCTGGAGAGATGGCTCAGAGGTTAAGAGCACTGGCTGCTCTTCCAAAGGTTCAGAGTTCAGTTCCCAGCAACCAAATGGTGGCTCACAACCATCCATAATGAGATCTGGTGCCCTTTTCTGGACTGCAGACACACATGCAGGCAGAACACTGTATATATAACAAATAAATAAATCTTTTTAAAAAAACATAAATAAATCATAAATAAACTGATGATATAAATATTGGATCAACAATATCTGAAGCAACTTAAAGTTATAAAGAGGCAGATAAGGGGCTCAGGATGTAGCTTTGTAATCAGAGTACTTACTAGCATGTGCAAAATTTAATCTCCAGTACTACATACACCAGAGCAGTGGTGCAGACCCACATCCCAGCATTTAAGAGGGGTGGAGTCATAAAAGAGCAGAAGTTCAAGGTCATTCTTCCACTAATCTAGTACAAGGTTGGCCTATGCTACAGAAACAAAATTTCAGAAATAAAATTGGCAATAAATATCAGCACCCATAAAACCATTATCTATTATTAAACCAGTGGTTCTCAGTCTTCCTAATGCTAGGACCCTTTAATATAGTTCCTTGTGTTGTGGTGACCCCAACCACAAAATTATTTTTGTTGCTACTTCATAACTGCAATTTTGCTACTGTTATGAGTCTTAATATAAATATTTTTAGAGACAGGGGTTTGTCAAAGAGGTTGCAACCCACAGGCTAAGAACCACTGTATTAAAGTATAAACAAAAAAATTTTCCACAAAAAAACTGAAATAATCTCTTGGCAAATGAATAAAAAGCTGACCCGCAAAGTTAACTACAGACTGTAAAACCAAGTATTGATTGGGTAAAGGGTAAGAAGCTCAAGGAGGCCTGTCCAATTGGGGTAGTAAGCATTTGTATTGATCTTGTCCTAAGAGTGTTTTTTGTTTTGTTTGTGTAGCCCTGGCTGTCCTGGAACTCTGAACCAGGCCG